>NW_027514466.1:349379-698758 GCF_048772815.1 Callospermophilus lateralis | reverse complement strand
TAGGGGTTTATTAGAGTTATAATTAAGGCTAGGTTTAGGGCTAGGATGAGGTTTGTGTTAGTGTTAGGGCTAGGATTAGTGTCAGGGACAATGTCAGGTGTAGGGTTACAGTTAGGGATAGTTTTAATGTTAGGTTTATGGCTATGTTTAGTGTAAGTGTTAGGTTTCAGATAGGGGTCGAATTTAGAGCTAGGGGTATTATTAGGGTCAGGGTCAGGTTTAGAGTTTTGTTTAGGTTAGGGTTTAGGGTTAGGACTTGAAATAGCATTAGGGTGTGGGTTAAGTTAATGATAGGGTTTGGTTTAGGGTTCAGGTTAGATTTAGCATAATGGATATGGTTATACTTAGTGAAAGGGTTAGATTTAGGCCTAGGATTAGCATTATAATTAGGGTTATGTTTACAGAAATTGATAGGGTTATAGCTAAATTTAGGGATAGGCTTATGGATAGGATTAGGGCTAGGTTTAGGGTTAGGGTTACGGGTTTGTTTTGTGTTACGTTTATGGATAAAATTACAGCTATGGCCAATATCAGCTCTAGGATTATGGTTAGGGATAGTTTTAGGGTTAAGACTAGGTCTTGTATAAGGGTTAGGTTTAGGGGTAAGGAAAGTTTAAGAGCTAGGTATATTATCACGGGACGGGGCAGATTTAGGGTTTGGGTTCAGTTAAGGTTTAGAATTAGGGCTTGAATTAGCATTAAGGTTAGAGTTACAGTAATGATAGGGCTAGGTTTAGGGTTCAGGTTATGTTTAGGTTAATGAAATAGATTAGGTTTAGGGATAACTTTAGTGTTAGGTCAAGGGTTATGACTAAAGTCATTGTAATGTTTAGGGTAATGGATAAGATTAGAGCTAGTGATAGGGCTAGTGTTGTGTTTAAAATTCTGGATAGTGTTAGAGTAAATTTTAGGGCTATACTCTGGGTTAGGGTAAGGTTTAGGATTAGGTTAAAAGCTAGGTTTAAGGCTCAGATTAGGGATTGATTTTTGGTTGGGTTAAGGCTAGAATTAGGGCTATGGTAATGTATGTACTAGTGTTGCAATTAGTGCAAGTTTTAGGTTTAGGTTTAGGACTGTGTCTAGTATTACAGTTAGGTTTAGAGTTAGGGTAATGTTTAGAACAAGGGTTATTGTTAGGGTTAGTGTCAGAGTCAGGGTTAGTTTTAGGCTTAGGTTTAGAACTCGATTTAGGGCTAAAGTTAGTACTTAGTTGAACGGTTAGGATTTGGTTTAGGTTAAAGATTAGGGATATAGCTTGGTTTTGTTTTAGGACTAGGGCTACGGTTCAGCTAGATTATGGATTAACATCAGGATTAGAGCTAGTGTTAGGTTGAGGTTTAGGCTCAGGGTTAGGGTTAGATTTAGAGTTAGGGTTATATCGAGGGTTAGGGCTAGGCCTAGGGCTAGGTTTAGGGTGAGGGTTAGGGTTATGGTAAGGAATATAGTTAGAACTAGGGATAAGGCTAGGGTGAGAAATAAGAGTTAGTCATAGTAGTAGTCTTAGGGTTAGGGTTAGGGTTAGGGCTAGGATTAGGGCTAGGGTTAGGGATAGGTTTAGGAATAATTTGGGGTAGGATTAGGGCTAGGGTTAGTGTTAGAGTTAGGGCTAAATTAGGGCTAGGATTAAAGCTAGATTTAGGGTTAAGGTTAGAGCTAAATTAGGGGAGAATTAGGGCTAGGGTTAATGTTAGGGTTAGGGCTACATTAGGGCCACTATTAAGGCTAGGGTGAGTTTTAGGGTTAGACTAAAGGGTTGGGCTAGAGTTAGGGTTAGCATTGGTGTTAAGGTTAAGTTTAAAATAATGGATTGGGTCATAGCTATCTTTAGGGATAGGGTGAGGTTTAAAATTAGGATTACCCTAGTGTTATAGTTCAGTTTAGGATAAATGCTAGGTTTAGGGTAGGTAAAGGGTTAGAGTTTCTTTTAGGGTTATGGCTAGGACCAGGTCTAGGGCTAATATCAGTTCTATGGTTAACGTTAAAAATAGTTTTAGGGTTAGGTTATGGCTAGGTCTAGTGTAAGAGTTAGTTTTAGGTTTAAGGTCAGATTTATGGCTAGGGTTATTATTAGGGTCAGAGACAGAGTCAGGATTAGTATTTGGTTTAGCTAAAGGTTTAGGGTTAAGGCTCAAATGAGAATTAGGGTTAGGTTTAGGCTTAGGGTAATGGATAGGGTTTAGTTTAGGTTTCAGTTATGTTTTAGTGTGATGGATGAGTTAGATTTAGCAATCGGGTTAGGGTTACCATTAGAGTTAGGGTTATGTTTATTGTAATGGGTAGGTTTAGAGGTAGGGTTAGGGCTAGGTTATGATTTGGATTAACTCTAGGATTAGGGCTACGTTTACGGATAGGGTTAGGGTGTGATTTAGGATAAGTATTAGGGTTAGGGGAAGTGTTAAGTGTAGGGCTAGGGTTATAGTTAGGTTAGGGTAAGGGTTAGTTTTTGAGCTAGGTTTATGGCTAGGGCAAGGGCTAGGTTTAGGTTTAGGTCTAGGTTTATATTTATGTTTAGAGTTAGGTTTAGTGTTAGGGATGAGGTTATGGTTCGAGTAATGGATGGTTAGAGCTAAAGTTCCGGCTAAGATTAATGTTAGGTTTAGGGATAGGTTTTAGGATAGAGCTAGGATTATGTTTGGAGTAAAGTTTAGACTTTGAGCTAGGATTAGGTCTATGGCACGGCTTAGGTTTGGGCTAGGTTTAGGGCTAGGGTTAGGCTAAGTGTTATGCTTAGAGCTAAGTTTAGGCCTAGGATTAGGGCTAGGTTTTGTGTTAGGTTTAGGGCTAGTGTTAGAACTATTGGTAATGTAAGAGCTAGGATTATATTTAGGGCTCGTTTTAGGGTTAGGGTTATGGCTAGGTCTAGTGTTTGCTCTAGGTTTTGAGTTATTGTCATGTTTAAAGCTAGGTTCAGTGTTAGAATTAGGGTCAATTTGGGGGATAGGGTTAGGATTAGGGTTAGAGCCAGAATTAAGACTAGGTTTAGGTCTAGCGGTAGGGTAGGTGTTTGGTTTAGATTAAGGGTTGTTTTAGGACTAGTGCTAGGTTTTGGTTTAGGTCTAGGGCTGGAGTTATTGCTTTATTTAGGATTAGCACTGTCTCAGGCTTAGGTATAAGTATACGGTTATCAGTAGGGATAGTGTTAGGGTTTGGTTTTGGGTTAGGGTCAGGTTTAGACCTAGGGTTACTGTAAGTGTCAGATGAGGGTCAGGGTTAGGTTTAGAGGTAGTATGAGGGCTAGGGTTAAGACTAGTCTTACAGTTAAAGTTAGGCTATGGTTTAGGGTTAGGACTAGGGTTAGCATTTGGGTTAGGGTTTGGCTTAGTGTAAAGAATAGGGTTAGAGTAAGGGTTAGGGCTAGTGTTAGGGTTAGGGTTAGGGCTAGTATTATGGTTAAAGCTAGGGTTGGGGCTCAGATTAGGTGTAGAATTTGTGTTAGGGTTAGGGCTATGGTTTGGACAATGACTAATGTAAGAACTAGGGTTATGATTAAGGCTAGTTTTAGGGTTAGTTTAAGGCTAAATATTGTGTTAGGGTTAATTTTAGATTAGGGTGATGTTTAGAACTAGGAACAGTTTTAGGGTTAGTGTCAGGGTCACGGTTAGTTTTAGAGTTAGTTTTTTGGTTAATAGTATGGTTAGGGTTTTATTTAGGTTAAGGGTTAAGATTAGGGCTATGGCTTCGTTTTGGTTTATGGCTAGGGCTTGGGATAGGGCAAGTTTTAGGATTAGCGTTATGGTTAGAGGTAGTGTTAGTGTTTGGTTTAGGCTTATTGTAACAGTTAAATTTAGAGTTAGGATTAGATTTAGAATTAGACTTAGATCTAGGATTAGGAATAAGGCTAAGGATTAAACTAGGGCAAGAGCTAGGGCAAGAGTTAGAGTTGGTATTATGGCTAGGTCTAGGTTTAGGATAGAATTAAATAAAGGCTAGGATTAGCACTAGGCTTTGTGTTATGCCTAGGTTTAGGGAGATGGTTAGGGTTAGGTTTAGGGTTATAGTTAGTTTTGGGGTATAGGATGAGGTTTTAGGTAGGTTTAGGGCTAGGGTGAAGAATAGAATTAGGGTTAGGGCTCGGGTTATGGCTAGGGTAGGATTAAGCCTAGGTTTAGGGCTAGGATTATGGCTAGGGATGATCTCAGGTCTAGTGTTACGGTTAAAAATAGTTTTAGGTTTAGGTTTATCTCTATGTCTAGTGTAAGATTTAGGTTTCGTGTTAGGGTCAGGTTTAGAGCTAAAGGTACTCTTCGGGTCAGGCTTGTGATTAGTGTTTTGGATAGGTTAATGTTAGGGCTCGAATTAGCATTATAGTTAGCATTAGGGTAAAGATAGTGTTAGTTTTAGGTTTCAGGTTAGGTTAAGGGTAATGGATGGGTTAGGATTAGGCCCAAGTTTAGCATTAGGGTTAGGGTTATGTTTAGGGTAATGGATAGGGTTAGAGATAGGGGTACAGGTAGGGTTATTCTTACGATTATTTTATAGGGTTAGGCTTAGGGCTAATGTTAGGGTTAAATCTAAAATTACAGCTAGGGTTATAGTTATGATTAGTGATAGGGTTAGGGGTAAATCTAGGGAGAGTGTTCGGGCTAAGGCTAGGTTTTGGGTAAGTTAAGGCTAGGTTTAGGGTATTGGCTAATGTAAGTATCAGGGTTGTGATTAGAGCTAATTTTAGGGTTAGGGTTATGGCTAGTTCTATTGTTAGGTTTAGGTATAGGGTTACTGTGATGTTTAAAGCTAGGCTTAGTGTTAAGGTCAGGGTCAGGGTCAGGATTAGTTTTAGGGTTTGGCTTACAACTTGAATTAGGGCTAGAGTTATGGCTAAGTGTAGGGTTAGGGCTTAGTTTTTGTTAAGGTTTTGCGTTAGGTCTATGGCTTGGTTTTGTTTTAGGGATAGGGTTAGTGTTTGTTTTAGGATTAGCATTAGTGTTAGTGTTAGTGCTTGGTTTAGACTTAGGCTAAGGTTTAGGATTAGATTTAGAGTTAACATTATGTCTACGGTTGCTGCTATGGCTATGAATAGGGCTAGTTTTGGACCTATGATTTGAGCTAGGATTATGGTTCCAGTAAAGTATAGGGTTAGAACTAGTTTTATGACTAAGGTGATAGTTAGAGTTAGTCTTTGGGATAGGGTTAGGCTTAAGGGTAGAAAAGGGCGTAAATTAGATCTAAGATTAACGCTAGAGTTAATGTTAGAGTTAGGCCTAAGGTTATGGTTACAGTTATAATTAAGGCTATGTTTAGGGCTAGAATATGGGGTAGGGTTTTGTTAGGGTTAGTGCTAGTATCATGGCTAGGGCTAATATCAGGTCTAGGGTTAAATTTAGGGATAGTTTTGGGGTTAGTTTTATGGCTAGGTCTAGTGTAAGGGTTAGGTATAGAGTAAGAGTGAGGTTTAGAGCTGGGGGAATTATTAGGGTCAGTGTCAGTGTTAGGGTTTGGTTTAGGTTTGAGTTTACGGTTAGGGCTCGGATTATCATCAAGGTTAGGGTTAGGGTTGCGGTAAAGATTGTATTAGGTCTAAGGTTCAGGGTAGATTTAGGGTAATCGATAAGTTTCGGGATAGTGATATGTTTAGGGTTAGGCCTAGGGTTAGAATTAGAGTAAGGGTTATGTTTAGGTTAATGATACAGTTAGACATAAGGTTAGGGATAGGGTTAAGGTTAGAATTAGGTCTTGATTTAGGGTTAGGGTGAGGGTTAGAACTAGGGTTAGGTTAAGGTTAAGTTTAGTGTAATGGTTAGGTTTTGAGCTATGGTTAGGTCTAGGCTGAGTGTTAGGTTCAGAATTTGATATAGGGATAGGATTACGGTAGGTTTTGTTTTAGGGTTATGGTTAGAATTAGACCTAGGATTAACGGAAAGGTCAGAAAAAGGGTCAGGGTTAGTGTTAGCATTTTAGATAGGGTTTGATCTGGAATGAGGTCAAGGGTAAGGGCTATTAATAAGGTTAGTGTTTTGGTTATCCTAAGGTTTATGTATAGGTCAAGGGTTACTCTTAGGTTTAGGGTTTTGCTTAAGTAAGGAATTGGTTTAGAGCTAGGGTTAGGGCTATGGTTATGGTTAAAGTTTGGTTTCAAACTAGGTTTAGGGCTCGGATTAGGCCTAGGTTTTGTGTTAGGGTTAGGGCTAGAGTTAGCGCAATGGCTAATGTGAGATCTAGGGTTAACATTAAGGTTAGTTTTAGTGTTAGGGTATGGGTAAGGTTTAGTTTTAGGGTTTGGTTTAAGGTTAGGTTGATATTTAGAGCTAAGGTTTGTGTTAGAATAGGAGTCAGGTTCAGGCTTAGTTTTAGGCTTAGAGTTAGGTCTCAAATTATGACTGGGGTTACGGTTAGGGTTCAGTTTAAGTTGTTGACTGTGTTTAGAGCTAGAGTGAGTGTTAGGATATGAATCAGCATCAGGATTGATTTTAAGGTTATGTTTAGTACTCAAACTAGGGCTATGGTTAAGTCTAGTAGTAGTGTTAGCGTTTGGTTTAAGTTAAAGTTTAGGGTTAGGGCTAATGCTCGGTTCAGTTTTAGTCCAAGGGTTAGGGTTAGGGCTAGTGTTAATGTTAGGCTTATTCTTAGTGTTAGAGTTAAATTTGGAATTGGAGTTAAATCTAGGGTTAGAGCTAGAACTAAGGATAAGGCAAGGGTTATGGCTAGGTTTAGGGTTATGATGAGGAAAAGGGTTAGAACTAGGGATAGGACTAGGACGAGAGTTAATATTAGGGCTAGGGTTAGGGTTAGGGTAAGAGATATGGCTAAATTAGGGCTAGGATTAGGGCTAGGTTTAGTGTTTAGTTTAAGCCTAGTGTTTGTGTTAGAGTTAGGGTTAGGGATAGGGTTAGGGTTAGAGTTTAGAGTTGGCATTTAGAGTTTAGGTTTAGCGTTAGAGCAAATTTTTGTGTAATGAATGGCTTTATAGCTAGGTTTAGAAGTAGGGTGAGGGCTATAAATAGAGTTTGGGCTGTGGTTACGGTTAGGGTTATGATTAAGCCTAGGTTTAGGGCAAGGATGAGGGCTAGGGATTTCTTTTTAGGAATAGATCTAGGATTTGTAATAGGGCTAATATCAGGTCCAGAATTATGGTTAAAGATAATTTTAGGATTAAGATAATGGGTACGTCTAGTGTAGGGGTTTGGTTTAGGGTTAGCGTCAGGTTTAGAGCAAGGGGTATTATTAGGTTAAAGTTCTGGGTTAGAGTTCGGAATAGGTTAAGGTTTAATGTTAGGGCTTGAATTTGCATTAAGTTTAGGGTTACGGTTATGGTAATGGATAGAGTTAGAAATCAATTTAGGGCTAAGGTTATGGTTATGATTAGGGCTAGGTTTTGGGTTAAGTTAGAGCTAGGGTTAGGGTTACGCTAATGTAAGTACTAGGGTTAAGATTATGTCTAATTTTTGTGTTATAGGAATAGGTTTACTATTTTGTTTAGGTTTAGGGTTAGGGTGATGTTTAGACCTCAGGTTAGTGTTATGGTCAGAATAGGGTCAGGGTTAGTTTTAGGGTGTGGCTTAAAACTCGAATTAGGGCTGGGATTAAGTCTAGGTGTAGGATTCATGAAATTTTTAGGATTCGTGTTAGGGTTAGGGCTAGTGTTAGAATTAGGCTTAGGTTTTGGTGTAGGGTTAAATTTAGAGTCAGGTTTTTATCTAAGGTTAGTGATAGGGCTAAGGATAGGGCAAGGGTTAGGACTAGGATTTGGGATAGGTTTAGGTTTGTGGGATGGGATAGGATTTGAACGAGTGAAAGGGCCATTGTGAGAGTCAGAGTTTTTCTTAGGGTTAAGGTTAGGTTTAGGGTTAGGGATAGGGCTAAATTATGGTGAGTGTTAGTGTTAGGGCTAAGGTTGGAGTTAGTTTTAGAGTTAGCATCAGGGTTAGGGCTAGTTTTAGCATTGGGCATCAAGTTAGGGTTAGATTTAAATTTAGGTTTTGATCTAGTCTTAAAGCTAGGGATAAGGAAAGGGCAATTGTGGTGAAAAGGGTTAGGGTTAGAATTAGGGTTATGTTTATGGTAAGGAATTTTTTGGCTAGATTTAAGGCTATGACAAGGGATAGTATTAGGTTTAGGGCTAGATTTAGGGTAGGATTATGTTGAAGGCTATGTTTATGGCTAGGATGAGGTTTAGAGTTTGTGTTAGATTTAGGGATAATATTAGGGCTAAGGCTAATGTCAGGTCTAGGGTTATAGTCAGAGATAGATTTAGTGTTAGGTTTATGGCTTGTTCCAGTGTAAGGATTAGGTTTAGGATAAGATTTAGGTTTATATCTAGGGTTATTTTTAGGGTCAGGGTCAGGGTTAGGGTTTGGGTTAGGTTAGGGTTTAGGTTTGGGTAATGACAGGGTTAGTTTTAGGGTTTAGGTTTGGTTTAGTTTAATGGATAGGGTTAGTGTTAGGCCTAGGGTTAGCTTAAGAGTTAGGGTTATTGTTTGGGTAATGGATAGGTTTAGACCTAAGGTTAGGGATAGGGTTATGTATAAGGATTAGTGCTAGTTTTGGGTTAGGGTTAGGTTTAAGTTTAGGTTTAAAGCTATATTCACTACTTGGTTTAAAGCTAGGTTTTGGGTTAGGTTGGGGCTAGGGTTAAGGCTATGGCTACTGTATAAACTAGGGTTATGATAAGCACTAATTATCGGGTTAGGGTTAGTGCTAGGTCTAGTGTTAGGTTGAGGTTTACGGTGATGATGATCTTTGGAGCCAGGGTTAGTGTTAGGGTAAGAGTCAGGGTCAGGTTTAGTTTTTGCGTTATGGTTAGACTAGAATTAGGATATGGTTAGGGCTAGGTGTAGGGTTAGGGTTTGGTTTAGGTTAAGGGTTAGGGTTACGGCTATTTCTCCATTTTTTTAGGGCTAGTGTTAGGGCTAGTTTTAGGATTAGTGTTAACATTAGGGCTAGTGTTAGGTTTAGGTTTGGACATGGGTTTAGGGTTAGATTTAGAGTTAGGGTTAGATCTAGGGTTATGGTTAGGGCCATGAATAGGGCTAGGGTTAGACCATTGGTTAGGGCTTGGATTAGGGTTCTAGTAAGGGATAGGGTTGGAAGTAGGTTTAGGGTTATTGTGAGAGTTAGAGTTTGTCTTTGGGCTAGGGTTAGGGTTAGGGTTGGGATAGGGCTATATTAGTGCTAAGATTCGGGCTTGGTGTAGTGTTAGGGTTAGGTCTACGGTTTGGGTTAGTAATAAAGTTAAGGCTATGATTAGGGCTAGGATAAGAACTAGGGTTTGTTTTAGGGTTAGGGCTAGGATTATGGTTTGGCTTATGGTTATTTTAATGGATATATTTAGAGATCAGTTTAAGGCTAAAGTTATGGTTATAACTAGGGCTATATTAGGGTTAGGTTAGGTTTAAAGATAGGGTTAGGTCTCTGATTAGGATTAGGTTTTGGGTTATGTTATGGCTAGGGTTATGGTTACAGCTAATGTAAGTACTAGATTTACAATTAGTGCTAGTTTTAGGGTTGTACTTCTAGGTTTAGTGTTAGGGTTTGGTTTATTGCTACAACTAGATTTAAAACTAGTCTTAGGGTTACGGCTAGTGTAAGTGTGAGATTTAGGCTTAGGTTAAGGATTAGGGATAGGAGTACAGTTATGGCTAGTTTTAGTCTTAGGGTTAAGGTTAGATTTAGAGTTAGGTTAAGATGTACGTTTTGAGGTAGGGGCTAAGTATAGAGCTATGGTAGGGATACGTTTTGGGCTAGCTGTATGGTGATAATCAGGGATAGGATTAGAAATAGTTATAGGGCTAGTGAGAGAGTTAGAGTTAGTCTTAGGACTAGGGTTAGTTTTAGGGATAGGGCTAAATTAGCATTTTGAATAGGGTTAGGGTTAGTGTTAGGCCTAGGCCTAGGGTTTAGGCTAGGGTTAGTGTAAGGTTTAGGGTGTGGGTTAGGATTAGGGTAAGGGATGAAAATAGTTTCAGGACTAGGGTGAGAAGTACGGGCAATGTTACGGTTTAGGTTATGGTTATTACTAAGTCGAGGTCCATGGCTAGGATGTGGGCTAAGTTTGGATATTAGAGATAGGGTTAGGATTAGACCTAGGGCTAATGTCAGGTCTAGGGTAATGTTAGGTATAGTTTTAGGGTTAGGTTTTTGGCTAGGTCTCTTGAAAAGTTTAGGTTTCCTTTTAGGGTCAGATTTAGAGCTATGGGTATTATAAGAGTCAGTGTCAAATTTAGTGTTAGTTTTAGGTTAAGGTTTAGGTTTAGGGCTCAAATTAGTCGTATGTATAGTGATTGCATAATGACACAGTTAGGTTTAGGGTTCAGGTTCGGTGTAGGTTAATGGATAGGGTTAAGGCTAGTGCTAGCATTAGGGTATTGCCTAGGATTAGCATAAGGATTATAGTTATCTTAGGGTAATGAATTGATTTAGAGCTAGGGTTAGGGTTAGCATTAGGTCTAGGGTTAGGCTTAGTGTTATAGTTACAGCTAGGTTTATTGTTAGGGTTAGCTTTAGGGTTAAAGCTAAAGTAGGGCTTAAATTAGGGCTAGGTTTTGTGATAGGTTAGGGCTATGTCTAATGTAAAAACTAGGGTAATGATTAAGACTAGTTTTATGGTTAATGTTAGGGCTATGTGTAGTCTTAGGGTTAGTTTTAGGGTTAGGGTGAAGTTTAGCGCTAGAGTTAGTGTTAGTGTCAGGGACAGTGTTTGGATAGGGTAATTGTTAGGGTTAAAGCCAGAATTAGGACTAGGGTTATGTCTAGATTTTAGGGTTAGAGTTTGTGTTAGGTTTAGGTTTTTTGGTAATGCTAGGTCTATTTTGTCTTTAGATCTAAAACTATGGTTATGACTAGATTTAGGGTTAGGTTTAGGTCTAGGGCTAATGTTATGGTTAGGGTTAGGTATAAGATTACAAGTAGGGCTAGTGTTAGGGATTGGTTTTAAGTTAGGTTTAGATTTAGACCAAAGATTAGTGTTAGGGTCACAATAATAATCAGGGATAGGGTTACGGTTTAAGTTATGGTTAGATCTAGAAGGAAGGCTAGGGTTAGGACGTGTTATAGAGTTAGGTTTTGTTTAGGTTAAAAATTAGTGCTAAGAATATGGTTAGCATTATGGTAAGGGTTTGCTTAGGGTAAAGGATAGGGTTAGAGCTAAGGTTAGAACTAGGGCTTGCATTAGATTTAGGGTTAAGCTCATGTTAGGGCTTGGATTAGGGTTAGTTTTGTATTAAGGTTAGAGCTAGTGTTATGGTTACGGCTATTGTAAAAAATAGGGTTACAATTAGGGTTAGTTTTAGGGTTAAGTTTAGGGCTAGGTCTAGTGTTAGCATTAGTTTTAGGGCTAGAGTGATGTTTAGAGCTAGGTTTAGTGTTTGGATATGAGTCAGTGTCATGGTTAGGTTTATGGTTAGGGTTAGGTTTCAAATTAGGGCAAGGGTTAGGGCTGGTGTAGGGTTAGGGTTTGGTCTAGGGTAAGGGTTAGTGTTAGGGGTATGACTCAGTTTTGTTTTAGGTCTAGGGCTAAGGTGAAGGCTAATTTTAGAAATAGCATTAGGGTTAGAGCTAGTTTCATGTTTAGGTTGAGGCATCAGTTTAGGGTAAGAATTAGAGTTAGGTTTTGATCTAGAGTTAGTGCTATGGCTAAAAATTATGACTAGGGTTAGGGCTTGGGTTAAGTTTACGGTAAGCTATAGTGTTAGTTTTAGAGATAAGTTACAATCTAGAGTTAGTGCTAGGGCAAGGGTAATGACTAGGGTTAGGGCTTGGGTTACGGTTATGGCAAGAAATAGGGTTAGAAGTAGCGATAGGTCTTGTGTGAGAATTATAGTTAGTCTTAATTCTAGGGTTAAGGTTAGTGTTAGAAACAGGGCTATATTAGGACTAGTATTAGGGCTATATTTAATATTAGGTTTAGGGATTGAGATAGGATTATGATTAGGGCTAGGGCTAGGGTTAGATTTCGGGTAAGGGTTAGTATATAAGCTACGATTAGGCCTAGGGGGAGTGTTAGCTTTACTGTTAGGTCTAGGTTAGGGTTATGGTTAGGGTTGGGGTTAGGCCAAGGGTTTTCATTAGGGTTAAGGTTAGTTTTAGAGTAATGTCTTGGATTAGATGTAAGATTAGATTTAGGGTTAAGTTTAGGTTATAGTTTAATTTAGGTCCAGGGATAGGCTTAGTTTTGATTTATGGTAACGTTTAGGTTAAGTTTATGGCAAGGTTTTGGATTAGGGTTTACTCAAGGGTTAGGTTTATGATTAGGGTTAGGAGTAGTGTTAGGTTTATGGCTAGGGTTATTATTAGGGTTAGAGTTAGGGTAATGTTAGGTTCAGAGCTAGGGTTAATACTAGGGTTAAGTTTCGGATTAAGGCTAGGGTTAAGTTTATGTTTAGGAATAAAACTAGGGTTATGTTTAATCTAAGGGTTAGCCTTTGAGCTAGGTTTAGGTGTAAGCCGAGGTTTAGGGTTAGGATTAAATTTAGGATTATAGTTATGCCTAGGGTAGGATTAAGCCTCAGAATAGGGCTAGGTTTTGTGTTAGATTTAGGCACAGGGTTAAAGCTATGTGTAATGTAAGATCTAGGGTTCTGGTTAGAGCTAGTTTTAGGGTTTGGGTTATGGCTATATGTAGTGTTAGGTTTAGGTTTTGGGTTAGGTTCAGGTTTAGAGCTAAGTTTACTTTTAGTATTAGGGTCAGTGTTCTGGTTAGAGTTAGGTTTAGGGTGAAATCCAGAATTATGACTAGGTTTAGGTGTAGAGATAGTGTTAGTGTTTGCTTTAGGTGAAACATTATGTTAGGACTAGGGCTCAGGTTGTTTTTTTTTTTTTTTTTTTTTTTTTTTTTTTTTACATCTAGCTCTACAGTTATGGGTATAATTCAAATTAGGCTTTGGTCTAGGGTTAGTGTGAGGCTTAGGTTTAGGTATAAGTTTACTGGTAGGGCTAGTTTTTGGGGTTGGTGTAGGGTTAGGGTCAGATTTAGACTGAGAGTTTGTATCAGGGTAATTATTTGAGTTAGGGTTAGAGCTAGAATGAGGGCTAGGGTTAAAACTAGTAATAGAGTTAGGGTTTTCATTAGGCTATGGATTAGGATAAGGACTAAGGTTAGCATTATGGATAGGGTTTGGCTTTGGGTAAGTGATTGAGTTAGAGCAGGGGTTGGGACTAGGGTTAACGTTAGGGTTAGGGCTAGGGCTAGGTGTAGGTTTAGGTTTGGGTTTAAAATCAAGGTTAGGACTCAGATTAGGGTTAAATTTTCTGTTCTGTTTAGGGTAGGGTTAGGGTTATGGCTAATATAAAAACTATGGTTATGATTAAAGTTAGTATTTGGTCTAGATCTAATGTTAGCGCTATCTTTAGGGTTAGTGTGATATTTAGAATTAAGGTTAGTTTTAGAATAAAAGTCAGAGTTAGGGTTAATTTTAGGACTAAGACATGAATTAGAGATGGAAGATTATGGCTAGGTTTAGGGATAAGCTTTGGTTTAGGTTAACATTTAGGGTTAGGACAATGGCTTGATTTTGTTTAAGGGATAATGCTAGGGTTACGGATAGTTTTAGGATTAGCGATAATGTTAGGTCTAGTGGTGTGTTGAGGATTAGGCTTAGGGTTATGGTCAAATGTAGAGTTATGGTTAGATCTAGTGTAGGGTCTAGGGCTCTGGTTAGGAGTAAGATTAGGGTTTTTGTTAGTTTTATTGTAATGGATAGGGTTAAAACTATAAATAGGGCTAGGGGTAGATTTAAAGTTAGTCTTAGGCCAAGGTTAGTGGTAGAGCTAGGTTTAGGGCTAAATTAGGGCTATGGTTAGTGTTAGGGTTAGGCCTATGTTTAGGGATAGAGATATGGTTAGTGTTAGGGATATGGGAAAGGATGGGGTTATAACTAAGTTCAGGTCTAGCGCAAGGGTTAAAATTAGAGATAGAGCTGGAGTTAGGGTTTGGGTTAGGATTATGGCTAGGTATAGGCCTAAGATGAAGACTAGTGTTTGTGCTGGTTAGGGCTAGGATTAGGGCTGGGGCTCATGTCATGTTTGAGCTTATGGTTATGGTTAGTTTTAGGGTTAGGTTATGGCTAAGTCTAGTGTAAGGGTTAGGTTTAGGTTAAGGGTCAGGTTTAAAGCTTGGTGTATTATTAGGGTCAGGGTTTGAATAGGGTTTGGTTTAGGTTAAGATTTATGGTTAAGGCTTGAATTAGCATTAGGGATAGGTTTAGGGTTCAGGTTAGGTTTAGAGTACTGAATCGAGTTAGTGTTAACAATAGTGTTAGCATTAGGCCTAGGGTTAGCATTTGGGTTAGGCTTATATTTAGGGTAATGGATAGGGTTCGAACTAAGGTTAGGGGTGGGGTTAAAATTAGAATTAGGGCTAGGGGTAGGTTTAGGCCTAGGGTTAGTGTCAGGGTTAGGTTTGGGGTAATTTTCAGCATTTGAGCTAGGTTTAAGCGCTAGCTTGAGGGTTGGGGTTAGAGTCAGGGCTAAGTTAGGATTAGGGTTGCTTAGATTAAGATAAGAGTTTGAGGTAGAATTAGGGTTAGGGCGAGGGTTAGGTTTAGGGTTAGGGCTAGGATTAGGTTTAGGGTTAGGTCTAGGCTTATGGTTTGGGTTACAATAAGGGCTAGGTTTAGGGCTAGGATAAAGGCTATGTTTTGTGTGAGGTTTATGGCTAGCATTAGGGCTATGAGTAATGTAAGATGTAGGAATATGGTTATGGCTAGTTTTAGGGTTAGGGTCTAGTGTTCTAGTTAGGTTTTGGGTTAGAATAAGATTTAGAACTAGGCTTTGTTTTAGGGTAATGTTCATTGTTCGGTGGGGTTAGGTTTAGGTGAGGGCCATATTTAGGACTAGCATTGGGTCTAGGCATAGAGTTAGTCTTTACCTTACGTTAACAGTTATTGTTAGGGCTAGTGCTTGGTTCTTGTTTAGGGCTAAGGCTATATTTATGACTCTACATAGGATTAGGTTTTGTCTAGTGCTAGTTTTAGTGTTAGGTTTAGGTATAGGTTTACTGGTACGGTTGTGGTTAGGGTTTACTTTATGGTTAGTGTTAGGTTTAGAACTGGAATTAGTATTATGGTTAGAATAAGGGTCAGGGTTAGAGTTAAGGTTAGAGGTAGAAGAAGGGCTAGGTTTAGGACTAGGAATAGAGATAGGGTTTGATGTAGGCTAAGGATTATGGTTAAGACTAAGGTAGCATTGGGGTGAGGATTTGGCTTAGTGTAAGTGATAGGGTTAAGGGTAGAGTTAGGGTTAGGGTTAGTGTTATGGTTAGGTTTAGGGTTAAACCTAAGTTTAGAGCTCGGAATAGGGCTAGGATTTGTAATAGCATTAGGGCTACAGCTAATGAAAAACTAGGATTCTGATTAGGGCTAGTTCTAGGGTTAGCATTAGGTCAATGTTTAGAACTAGGGTTACTGTTAGGGCCCGAGTAAGTATCAATGTTACTTCTAGGCTTAGGGTTAGGACTCAAATTAGTGCTAGGTGTAAGATTAGGGATTGGTTTAGGTTAAGGGTTAGGGTTAGGGTTATGGCTCGATTGTGTTTTAGGGCTAGGGTACTGTCAGGGCTAGTTTTCCAATTAGCATTAGGGTTAGGGCTAGAGTTAGAGTGAGATTTAGGCTATAGGTTAGGGTTAGATTCAGGTTTAGGGCTACAGTAAAGGTTAAGACAATGGTTGGGGCTAGGGATAGGGATAGGTTTGTGTTATGGTAATGGATAGGTTTAGAGCTAGGGATCGAGCTAGGGCTAGAGTTAGAGTTAGTCTTAGGGCTAGGAATAGTGTTAAGTTTAGGATTAGGTCTAAATTAGAGCTAGATTAGAGCTATGGTTAGTGGTAGGATTAGGCCTAGGTTTAGGGCTAAGGTTAAGTTTAGCATTAGGGTTAGGGTAAGGTATAATGTTACAGCTACATTTAGGGTTAGGGCAAAGCATAAAATTAGGGTAGGGCTACAGTTAATGTTAGGGTTAGGGTTAAGACTAGGCTTAGGGATAGGATTAGGGCTGGGATTTGTGTTAGGTTTAGCGCTAGGATTATGGATAGGGCTAATGTCAGGTCTAGGGTTAGGGTTAGGGATAATTTTTGGGTAAGGATTATGGCCAGGTCTATTTTAATTGTTACGTTAAAGGTTAGGTTCAGGTTTACAGCTGGGGGTATTATTAGGGTCAGAGTCAGGTTAGGGTAAGTTTTAGGTAAAGGATAAAGCTTAGGGCTCTAATTAGCATTAGGGTTAGTGTTAGGGTTAGGGTAATGGAAACGGCTAAGTTTAGGGTTAAGTTTAGATTTAGAGTAATGTACAGGTTTAGGGTTAGGGATAGGGTTAGATTTAGGCCTAGGGATAGAATTTGGTTAGGGTTATGGTTAGGGTAATAGATAAGATTGGAGATAGGGTTAAGGCTAGGATTATGGTTAGGATTAGGGTACAATTCTGATTAGAATTCAGGTTAGGACAAAGTTTAGGTTTATGGTTAGGTTTACGTTAAGTGTTACGTCTAGGGTTAGGGTTAGGACTAAGGTTAATGCTAGGGTTAGGGATCTGATTAGGTGTAGGTTTTGAGTTAGGTTAGGGCTAGTTAGGACTAGGGCTAATGTTAGAAGTAAGGTTATGATTAGGGCTAGTGTTAAGTTTATCATTATTACTAAATCTAGTGTGTAGATTAGGTTTAGGTTTAGGGTGATGATTAGAGCTAGGGTTATTGTTAATGTCAGATTCAGGATCAGTGTTACTGATCAGAGTTAGGGATAGACTCGAATTAGGGCTAGGATTAAGGCTAGGTGTAGTGCTAAGATTTGTGTAAGGATTAGGTAAAGTATTAGGGATAAGTCTAATGTCAAGTCTAGGATTATGGTTTGGTTAGGGTTAGGGTTAGGGCTTTGTCACAGTTTTGTTTTACAGCTAGTGTTACTTTTAGGATTAGCGATAGTTTTAGCACTAGTGGTATGGTGAGGTTTAGGCTTACATTTATTTTTATGTTTAGATCTAGGTTTAGGGCTATTTCTATGTTTACGGCTAAGGTTAGGGCTAATGTTAGGATTATTAACAGATAGAGTTATAACTAGAAAAAGGGCCAGGGAGAGAGTTAGAGTTAGTCTTAGGGCTAGAGTTAGGGCTAAATTAGTGCAATATTTAGGGCTAGATTTAGGGTTAGGGTTAGGGGAAGGGATGGGGTTATAGCTAGGTTTAGGGCTAGGACGAGGGTTAGAATTAGGATTAGGGCTAAGGTTAGGATTAAGGCTATGTTTAGTACTAGCATGAGGGTTTGTGTTAGGGCTAGGTCTAGGATTAGGGATTGGCCTAATGTCAGGTCTAGATTTATGGTAGTGTTAGTTTTAAGGTAAGGTTATGGCTAGGTCTAGTGTAAGTCGTAGGTTTAGGTAAGGGTCAGGTTTAAAGCTAGGTGTATTTTTATGGTCAGAGTCCAGGGAGGTTTGGTTTAGTTTAAGTTTTAGGGTTAAGGATTAAATTAGCTTTAGGGTTAGGGTTGTGGATAAGGTAATGGATAGGATTAGGTTTAGGGTTCAAGTTAGATATAGAGTAATGGATATGGTTAGTGTTAGCAATAGGATTAGTGTTATGCCTAGGGTTAGCATAGGAGTTAGGCTCACTTTAGATTAATGAATAGTGTTAGAGCTAAGGTTATTGCTAGGGATAAGGTTATGATTAGGTCCTAGGGTTAGGGTGAGGCCTAGGGTTAGTGTCAGGGATAGTTTTAGTTTAAGTATTAGCATTTGAGTTAGGGTTAGGTCTTGTGGAAGGGTTAGGGTTAGAGTCAGGTCTAGTGTTAGGGTTAGGGTTATGTTTAGGGTAAGGGTTAGAGTTTGAGCCAGATTTAGGGCTCGGGTGAGCGTAGAATTAGGCTCTGGTCTAGGGGTATGGATAGGGTTATGATTAGGGCTACATTTTGTGTGAGGTTTATGGCTAACATAAGGGCTATGGGAAATATAAGAGTTAGGAATATGTTTATGGCTAGTTTTAGTGTCAGGTTTATGGATATGTCTAGTGTTAAGGTTTGGTTTCGAGTTAGGATAATGTTTAGAGCTATAGATTGTTTAGGGTTAAGGGTCATTGTTCAGGATAGGGTTAGATTTAGGGTGAGTGCCAGAATCACAACTATCATTGGGTCTAGGGATTGGGTTAGTCTTTAAGTTAGGTAACAGTTATTGTTAGGGCTAGTGCGAGGTTTTTGTTTAGGGTAAGGGTTAGATTTATGACTATATTTAGGATTAGGTTTCGTCTAGTTCTAGTGTTACTGTTAGGTTTAAGTAGAGGTTTACCGGTATGGGAAGTGTTAGGTTTTGGTTTAGTGTTAGGGTCAGGTTTAGACTTAGGGTTAATGTTAGGGTCAGAATAAGGGTCAGGATTAGGGTTAGGTTTAGAGCTAGAATGATGGCTTGGATAGGACTAGTAATAGATTTAGGGTTTGAGGTAGGCTAAAGATGAAGTTTAGGGCTTCGGTAACATTAGAGTGAGGGTTTGGCAATTGGAAAGAGATAGGGTTTAAGGTAGGGTTAGGGTTAGGGTTAGGTTTAGGGCTAGGTTAGGGTTAGAGCTAGAGTAAAAAAATAAAGTTAAGTTTTGGATTTGGGCTAGGATTTGTGTTATTATTATGGCTATGATAAGAACTAATGATAAAGGCTAATGAAAAAAACTAGGTTTCTGCTTAGGGTTAGTTCTAGGGTTAGTGTTAGGGTAATGTTTAGAGCTAGGGTTAGAGTTAGGGACTGAGTAAGTGTCAGGGTTATTTCTAGGGTTATGGTTAAGACTCAAAATAGGGCTAGTTTTAGGGCTAGGTGTAGCTTTAGGGTTTGGTTTAGGTTACAAGTTAGGGTTATGGCTCAGTTTTGTTTTAGGATTAGGGTAGATTTAGGGCTAGTTTTCCAATTAGCATTAGGGTTAGGGCTAGTGTTAGAGTGAGGTTTATACTTACTTTTAGTTTTAGATCCAGGTTTGAGACTTGGGCGAAGGTTAGGGCTAAGTTTGGGGCTAGCATAGGGCTAAAGTTTGGGTTATGGTAAGGAATAGGTTTAGAACTAGGGATAAGGCTAGGGCGAGAGTTAGAGTTAGTCTTAGGGATAGGTATAAGGTTAGGTTTCCTGCTAGGGCTAAATAAAGGCTAGGAATTGTACTAGGGTTAGTGTTAGATTTAGGCCAAGTTTAGGGCTAGGGTTAGTGTTAGCATTATTGTTAGGGTAAGGTATGATATTACAGCTATGATTAGTGCTAGGACAAGAGATAAATTTAGGCATAGGGTAGGGTTAAAATTAGTCTTAGAATTAAGTCTAGCCTTAGAACTAGGATAGGTCTAGGGATAGAGCTAATGTCAGGACTAGGGTTAAGTTTCAGCTAGGGTTAGGGATAGAGATAGGGCTCTGTTTTGTTTTAGAACAAGGCCTAGGGTTAGGGCTAGATTTATGATTAGTGATAGTGTTAGGGCTAGTGGTAGGGTGAGTTTTAGGCTTAGATTTATTGTTATGGTTAGATCTAGATTTAGGGTTATTGCTAGGATTAAGCCTAAGTTTAGTGCTTGTATTAGGGTTATGGTAATGGAAATAGTTAGAACTAGAAATAGGGCTAGGGCAAGAGTTCGATTTAGTCTTTGGGCTAGGGTTAAGGGTAGGTTTAATATTAGGGCTAAAATAGGACTAGGATTAGTGCTAGGGTTTGTTTTAGAGTTAGGCCTAGGCTTAGGGTTAATGTTAGTGTTAGGGTTAAAATTAGATTTACGGGAATGGATAGGATTATACCTAGTTTAGATCTATGGTGAGGGTTACAATTAGGGTTGGAAGTAAGGTTAGGGTTTGGATTGGGATTCAGGCTAGGTTTAGGGTTATGCTGAGAGTTTTTGTTATGGTTAGGGCTAGGATTAGAGCTAGGGCTAATTTTTGGTCTAGGTTTATGTTTAGTATTAGTTGTAGTGTTAGTTTATGGCTATGTCTAGTGTAAAGGTTAGGTTTAGGGTATGGGTCAGGTTTAGAGCTAGGTGTTTGTTTTAGGATAAGTTTTATGCTTAAGGATTGAATTAGTTTTGGCGTTTAGGGTTACGGATATGGTAATGGATAAGATTAGGTTTGTGGTTTTGTTTAGGTTTAGAGTAATGGATAGTGTCAGTGTTAGCAATAGGGTTATTGTTAGGCCGAAGGATAGCATTTGGTTTAGGCTTATCTTTAGGGTAATGGATAGGATTAGAGCTAAGGTTAGGGCTATGGTTACAGTTAGGATTAGGCTTAGGATAAGTATAGGCATTTGAGCTAGGGTTAAGACTAGGGTGAGAGTTAGGAGTTTTTGTCAGGACTAGGGTTAGGTTTAGGTTTAGGGTTATGTTTAAACTAAGGTATATGGATATGTCTAGTGTTAGGGTTAGATTTTGGGTTAAGATAAGGTTTAGAGCTAGAGTTTTTTTAGGGGTAAGGGTCATTTTTCATGATAGGTTTAGGTCTTGGATTTGGGCTAGGATTTGTGTTATTATTAGGGCTATGATAAGAACTAATGAAAAAGCCTAATGAAAAATCTATGTTTCTGCTTAGGGTTAGTTCTAGGGTTAGTGTTAGGACATTGTTTAGAGCTAGGGTTAGTGTTAGGGGCTGAGTGAGTGTCAGGGTTATTTCTGGGGTTAGGGTTAGGATTCAAATTAGGGCTAGGTTTAGGACTAAGTGTAGCTTTAGGGTTTGGTTAAGGTTATGGGTTAGGGTTACGGCTTGGTTTTGTTTAAGGGTTAGGGTAGATTTAGGGCTACTTCTCCAATTAGCATTAGGGTTAGGGCTAGTGTTAGGGTGAGGTTTATACTTAATTTTAGTTTTATATCGAGGTTTAAGCCTTGGGCGAAGGTTAAGGCTAGGTTTGGGGCTAGGGATAGGGCTGGCTTTTGGGTTATGGTAAGGGGTATGTTTAGTACGAGGGATAATGCTAGGGTGAGATTTAGAGTTAGTCTTAGGGATAAGGTTAGTTCTACTATTAGGGATAAATTAGGTCTAGGAATAGTGCTAGGGTTAGTGATAGATTTAGGCCTAGGTTTAGGGCTAGGGTTAGTGTTAGTATTAGGGTTAGGGTAAGTTATGATATTACACCTATGCTTAGTGTTAGAACAAATGATAAAATTAGGGTTAGGGCTAGGGTTATAATTAGGTTTAGGATTAAGGCTAGACTTTGAATTAAGACTAGGTCTAAGGATAAAGATAATGTCAGGACTTGGGTTAAGGTTAGGCTAGGGTTAGGGATAGGGCTATGGCTCAGTTTGGTTTTAGAACAAGTCCTAGGTTTAGGGATAGTTTTATGATTAGTGATAGTGTTTTGACTAGTGGTAGGGTGAAGTTTAGACTTAGATTTATTGTTATGGCTAGACCTAGGTTTAGGTCTATGTCTAGGGTTAAGGCTAAGGTGAGGGATAGTGTTAGGGTTATGATAACGCATAGTGTTAGAACTAGAAATAGGGCTAGGGCAAGGGTTCAATTTAGTCTTTGGGCTAGGGTTAGTGGTAGGTTTAGATTTAGGGCTAAATTATGGCTAGGATTAGCGCTAAAGTTAGTGTTAGTGTTAGGCCTAATATTAGAATTAGTGTTAGTGTTAGGGTTAGGATTAGGTTTAGGGGAAGGCATACGGTTATTGCTAGCTTTAGGACTATGCCGAAGGTTAGAATTGGGGTTCGGACCAAGGTTATGGTTTGTGTTAACATTCAGGATAGGTTTAGGTTTAAGCTGATGGTTTGTGTTAGGGCTAGGGCTAAGATTATGACTAGGGCTAATGTCAGATCTAGGTTCATGGTTAGTATTAGTTTTAGTGTTAGTTGATGGCTATGTCTAGAATAAAGGTTAGGTTTAGGGTAGGGGTCAGGTTTAGAGCTAGGTGTTTTATTAGGGTAAGAATTTGTTAAAGTTTGGTTTAGGTTAAGATTTAAGGTTAATTCTTGAATTAGCCGTGGGTTAGTGTTAGGGTTAGTTTAATGTATAGAATAAGGTTTATGGTTCTGATTAAATTTAGAGTAATGGATAGGTTAGTGTTAGTGAGAGGGTTGCCGTTAGTCCTAGCAATAGCATTTGGGTTAGGCTTATCTAAGGGTTAGGATTTGTGATAGGGTTAGAGTTGTGTTTAGGTTTAGTTTAGGGTTAGGGCTATGGTTAGGATTAGTTTTAGGTTAGGCTTAGGGTTATGGTGTGTGTTACAGGGTTATGTTTATGATTAAGTTTTGGGGTTAGGGTTAGGGTTCTGATTATGTTTAGGGTTAGTGTTAAAATTAGGGTTAGGTTTTGGATGAGGGTTAGTGTTCAGGTTAGTGTTACGGTAATAATTATAATTTGTGTTACGGTAAGGGTTAGGTTAAGGTTTTTTCTTAGTGTTAGAGTTCAGGTTAGTGTTATGGTAAGAATTATAATTTGTGTTAGGGTAAGGGTTAGGTTTAGGCTTTGTGTCAGGGTTAGAGTTAAAATTACGGTTTTGGTTATGTTTAGAAAGAGGGTTAGAATGAGGCATAGGGTGAGGTTTAGGGTTAGTTTTAGGGTAATGTGTAGTTTAGGTTTAGTGTTAGGGTAATGGTTAGGATTAGCATTAGTGTTAAGGATTAAAAAAGGGTCAAGGATAGGGTAGTGTTAGGTTTAGGGTTAGACTTAGCATTAGTGTTAGTGATAGAGTTATTGTTGGAGTTATGGTTAGTGTTGGGATTAGGTTTAGGTTTAGTGTTAGGGTTTGTTTTAGGTTTAGGATTAGGTTTACGGTTAGATAAGGGTTAAGTTTAGGGTTCAGTTAGGGTTTGGGTAAAGGTTAGTTATAGGATTAGAGTTTGGGTTAGGGTTAGTGTTAGGGTTACGTTTAGTTTTAGGGTTTGTGTTAGGGTTAGAGTTAGGGTTAGGGTTAGGTAAGTGTTAGGTCTAGGTTTAGGGTAGGGTTAGTGTAAGAATTAGTGTTAGGGGTAGAATAAGATTTAGTGTTAGTGTTATGGTTAGGGTTAGTGTTAGTTTTAGGGTTAGGTTTATGGTTAGAGTTTGTTATATGGTTAGTGTTAGTGTTATTGTTATGGTTAGAGTTATGTTAAATTTAAGGTTAGTGGTAGTGTTAGGGTTAGGGTTTGGGTTAGTTTTAATGTTAGTGTTAGTGTTAGTTAAATGTTAGGGATAGTTTTAGGTTATGTTTAGGGTTTTGCTTTGGGTTAGGTATTGTGTTAGGGTTATGGTTAGGTTTAGGGTTAGTGTTATCTTAGTTTTAGGATTAGGGTTAGGTTAGGGTTAAGGTTAGGGTTAGGATTAGGATTACTGTAAGAGTTAGTGTTAGATTAAGGTTAGGGTTAGGGTTAAGTTTAGTGTTATGGTTATTGTTAATTTTAGGGTTAGTGTTAGTGTTAGTGTTAGATTTAGAATTAGGGTTAGTGTTAGTTTTAGGGTTAGGGTTAGGATTTGTGTTAGGGTTACAATTAAGATTATGTTTAGGGTTACAGTTACGGTTAGGATTAGTGTTAGGGTTAGGGTTAGGGTTAGGTTAGGGTTAGGGCAGGGTTAAAGTTACTGTTAGGGTTTGGGTAAGGGTTATGATTAGGGCTAATTTTAGGGTTAGGTTTACGTTTAGGTGAGGGTTAGGGTTCGGTTTAGGGTTCGTGTTAGGGTTCAGGTTAGGGTAAGGGTTAGTTTTAGTTTTATGGTTAGGGTTACGTTTAGCGTAGTGTTAGTGTTAGGGTTAGGGTTATACTTAGAGTTAGAGTTAGTGTTAGAATTAGAGTTAGTTATAGGGATAGCTTTAGGTTTAGGGTTAGGTTTAAAGATATTCTTACAATTTAGGTTTAGGTTTAGGATAGGGTTAGGTTTAAGTTAGTATTAGTGTTAAGGTTAGTTTTAGGGTTAGTTTTAGGATTTCTTTTAGGGTTTGGCTTAGGGTTACAGTAGGGTTTGTGTTAGGATTAGATTTAGGGATAGGGTTAGGGTTTCAGTTAAGGTAATATTTATGGTTATGTTTAGGGTTATGGTTAGAGTTAGTGTAAGTGTAGGGATAGGGTTAGGGTTAGTGTTAGGAATAGTTAGGTTAGTGTAAGGTCTAAAATTAGGGTTTGTGTTGGGGTTATGGTTAGGGTTATAGTTAGGGTTATAATACAGGTGAGGATTAGGGTTAGAGTTATCCTGAGATTTAGGGTTAGTTAGGGTTACGGTTAAAATTAGGGTTAGAGATAGTGTTAGGGTTAGGGTTAGGGTTAGGATTAGTGTTAGGATTAGGGTTAGGGTTTGGTTTAATTTAGGGTTCAGTTTAGGGATAGGGTTTGTGTTCGGGTAGGTTTTACGGTTTGTGTTAGTTTTAGTTTTAGGTTTAGTGTTAAGGTTAGAGTTAGTGTTAGAGATAGGATTATGGTTACGGATAGAGTTAGTGTTAGGTTTAGGGTTAGGGGTCGTGTTAGTGTTCGTGTTAGGGTTAGGGTTAGTGTTACAGTTATAGTTAGGGTTAAATTTAGGTTTAGTGTTTGGGTTAAGGTCAGAGTTAGGTTTAGGGTTAGTGTTAGAGTTAGGGCTAGTGTTAGGTTTTGAATTAGGTTTAGGATGATGCTTATTGTTACTGAGAGGGTTAGTTTTAGATTTAGAGTTATGTTTAGGGTTGTGGTTAGGGTTAGGGTTAGGTTAAGGTTAGTATTTTTTAGGGTTTGTGTTAGGATTAGGGGTAGCGTTAGTGTTATGGTGAGGTTTAGTGTGAAAGTTAGGTTCTGGTTAGTGTTAGGGTTTGTGTTTGGTTTAGGGTTAGGGTTATTGTTAAATCTAGGGTTAGGGTTAGAGTTAGGGTTAGGTTTAGTGTTAGTGATAGGCTAGTGTTAGGGTTATGGTTATGGTTACTGTTAGTGTTAGGTTTAGGGTTAGGCTTATGGTTAGGGTTACAGTTAGTGTTAGGGTTAAGTTTAGTGCTAGGGTTAGGGTTAGGGTTAGTATTAGTGCTTTGGTTAAATTTAGTTTTAGGGTTTACATTTGGGTAAGGAATAGTTTTATGGTTAGTATTATGATTAGTTTTATGTTTAGCGTTAGTGTTAAAATTAGGGTTAGGGTTAGGTTTATTGTTAGTGTTAGGGTGCGATAGGGTTTGGGTTAGTGTTTGGGTTAAAGTTTTGGTTAGGGTAAGTGTTACGTTAGGGTTAGGTTAGGATTAGGGTTAGTGCTAGGGTTAGGTTTAGGGTAAGGTTTTGGGTTAGGGCTAGGGTTATCTTTAGGGTTTGTGTTAGGGTTAGGGCAAGTGTTAGGATTAGTGTTAGAATTAGGGTTAGGGCTAGATTTGTGTTAGGGTTAGGGTTTGGGTTATAGTGAGGTTTAGGTTAAGTTTTAAGGTTAGGGTTAGGGTTACGCTTAGAGTCATTGTTGTTAGGGTTACAGTTAGGGTTAATTTTAGTGTTAGGGTTAGGATTAGGGTTAGGATTAGGGTTAGGACTAGTGTTTGGGTAAGGTTTAGAGTTAGGTTTAGGTTCAGTGTTAGGATTACAGTTAGTGTTAGTGCTAGGTTTAGGATTAAGGTTAGGTTGAAGTTTAAGGTTAGTGTTAGGGTTAGGATTAGCTTTAGATTTAGGGTTAGGGTTGGGTTAGGGTTATGGTAAGTGTTATATTAAAGTTAGGATTTGGTTTAGGTTTTGTGTTAATGTTAGTGTTAGAGTCAGTGTTTTGGTGAAGGTTAGTGTTATGGTTAGGTTCGGGTTTTGGTTAGGTTTAGGGTTCATATTAAGTTTAGGATTAGGTTTAGTGTTAGCTTTAGGATTAGAGTGAGCTTTACAGTTAGGGTAAGGGTTATTGTTAATGTTAGGTTAGTGTTATGGTTAGGGTTATGTTTAGTGTTAGCGTAAAGGTGAGGGTTAAGATGTGGTTTAGTGTTAGGATTAGTGTTATGGTTACGGTTAGGTAGGGTTAGCGTTAGGGATAGGGTTTGTGTTACGGTAAGGGATAGGGGAAAGTTAGGTTTTGATTTACCGTTAGGGTTAGTGTTAGGATTAGGGTTAGGGTAAGGGAGAGCGTTAGTGTTAGAGTTAGAGTTAGAGTTAGGTTTAGGGATAGAGTTAGGGTTGTGTTAGAGTTAGTGTTAGATTTAGGGTTAGGGTTAGGGTGATAGTAAGAGTTAGAGTTTGGGTTAGGATAAGTTTTGGATTATTGTTAGGGTTAGGGGTATGCATAGGGTTATGTTTAGGTAAGGGTTAGGTTTATTGTTAGGGTTACAGTTAGGATTAGGTTTAGGTGTAGGGTTAGCGTAAAGGTTAGTCTTATGTTTATGTTTAGCATTAGGGTTAGTGTTAGGGTTATAGTTAGGGTTAGAGTGAGTGTTAGGCTTAGGGTTAGGGTTGGTTTAGAGTTATGGATAGAATTATGGTTACTGTTAGGATTAATGTTAAGGTTTGTGTTAGGTTTAATATTAGGTTTAGGGTTAGGGTTCATGATAGGGTTAGGGTAGGGGTAAGGGTTAGTTTTAAGTTTTATGTTAGTGTAAGTGTTAGGTTTACGTTTAGTGTTAGGGTTAGGGTTAAGTAAGGGTAAGTGTTAGATTTAGGTTAGGGTTAGTGCTATGTTTTGAATCAGGGTTTGTGTTAGGTTTTGGTTACATTAGGGTTAGTGTTAGTGTTAGGGTTATGGTCAGGGTTAGGGTTAGAATTAGGGTTATGGTTAGCTTTACGGTTAAGATTAGGCTTAGTTAGTGTAAGGATTAGCGTCAGGGTTAGTGTTAGGGTAAGTGTTAGGTTTAGGGTTAAGGTTAGGTTTAGGATTTGTGATAGGGTTATAGTTGTGTTTAAGTTTAGTGTAAGGGTTAGTGTCACTGTTCATGTTAGATATAGGATTAAGTTTAGGGTTAGGGCAATGGTTAGGGTTAGTTTTAGGTTAGGCTTAGGGTTATGGTGTGTGTTACAGTTGATGTTAGGGTTGGGGTTATGCTTAGGTTTAGGGCTAAAGTTAGGATTAGGGTTAGGAATAGGGTTACAGCTAGGGTTAGGGTTAGTGTTAGGCTTAGTGCTAGGTTTATTTTTAGGGTTCTGTTTATGGTTAGGGTTAGGTTTAGTGTTAGGCCTAGGGTTAGGGTTAGAGTTAGTGATTCGGAAGGGATTATGGTTAGGTTTAGATTTGGGTTGGTGTTCATTTTAGGGTTAAGTTTGGGGTTAGGGTTAGGTTTAGTGTTACTGTTAGGGATTTGGTTCAGGTTAGGATTGGGGTTAGTTTTAGTGTTAGGTTTAGGTTTAGAGTTACGATTAGGATTAGGGTTAGAGTTAAGTTTAGGGATAGATTAAGGATTAATTTTAGGGTTACAAGCAGTGTTAGGATTAGTTTTAGGGTAAGGGTTTTGGTTAGGGTTAGGTTTAGGGTTAGTGTTAGAGTTTGGGTTAGTGAGAGGTAATGGTTGGGGTTAGGTGTAGTGTTTTGGTTATGGTCAGGGTTAGACTTACGGTTAGGTTTAGTGTGAGGGTTAGGTAAGGCTTAGGGTTAAAGTTTTTTTTTTAGCGTTAAGGTTAGGGTTTTGGTTAGTGTTAAGGTTAGGTCTAATGTTAGGATTAGGGTTAGATTCAGGGTTTGTATTAGGGTTAGGGTTACGATTTGTGTTAGAATTAGGGTGATTGTAATCATTAGGGTTACGGTAAGGTTTAGGATTAGGGTTAAGATTAGTGTTAATGTTAGGGTTTGTGTTAGAGTTAGTGTTAGGGATAGTGTTAGGCTTAGGGATAAGGTTAAGTTTAGTGTTAAGGTTAGGCTTAGGTTTAGGGTTAGCTTTAATGTTAGAGTTAGTGTCAGGTTTAGTGTTAGGGTTAGGATTAGGGTTAGTGTTGGTGTTAGAGTTATTGTTAGGTTTAGGGTTTGGGTTAGTGTAAGGTTTAGGGTTAGGTTTAGGTAAAGGTTATGTTTAGGGTTACGTTAGGGTCAGGGATATGTTTTAGGTTAGTCTTTGGGTTAGGCTTAAGGTTATATTTAGTGTTAGGGTTAGGATTAGGGTTAGTATTAGGGTAAGTGTTAGCTTTAAGTTTATTTTTATGTTTAGAGTTAGAGTTAGGCTTAGGGTTAGTGTTTAGGGATCATGTCATAGTTAGTGTTAGGTTTAGGGTTAGAGTTAGTGTTAGGTTTAGGTTTAGGGTTAATAATAGTGTTAGGATAAGGGACAAGTTTAGGGTTAGTGTCAGAGTTAGGGTTAGGGTTAGTGTTAGTGTTAGGGTTAGGGTTCATGTTATGTTTAGTGCTAGTGTTAGGGGAAGAGTTAGGGTTAGTGTTAATGATACGGTTAGAGTTACCATTAGTGTTTGTGATAGGGTTAGGGTTAGGTTTAGGATTAAGTTTAGGGTTAGGGTTAGTGTTCGGTTTAGGATTAGAGTTAGGTTGTGGATTAGGCTTAGGTTAAGTATTAGGATTTGGGTTAGAGTTACGGTTAGGGTTAGGGTTACAGTTAGGATTAGGGTTATAGTTAGGGTTAGGATTAGCATTAGTGATTGTGTTAGGGTTAGTGTTAGGTTTAGGGTTAGGTTTATGGTTAGCCTTTGTGATAGGGTTAGGGTTGGGGTTAGATTTAGTGTTAGGTTTATGGTTATGGTTAATGTCACTGTTCGTGTTTGAGATAGAATTAAGGTTAAAGTTAGGGCTATGTTTAGGTTTAGGTTTAGGTTAGATTCAGGGTTATGAGGTCAGTTACAGTTTAGATTAGAGGTAGTATTAGGCTTAGGTGTAGTTCTACTGTTAGGGTTAGGTTTAGGGATAGGTTTACGGTAGGGTTAGGGTTAGTGTTAGGTTTTGTGTTAGGTTTAGTGTTAGGGTTCTCTTTTTGGTTACTTCTAGGTTTAGTATAAGGACTATGGTTAGGTTTAGGGTTATTATTAGGGTAAGTGTCAGGGTTAGGTTTAGGGGTTGGGTGTTAGGTTTAGGGTAACGGTTGGTGTTAGGGTTCAGTTTAGTGTTAGAATTAGGGATAGGTTTCAGATTAGGGTTAGGAACAGTTTTAGTATTAGGGTTAGGTTTAGGGTTAGGTTTAGTGTTATTGATCCTGTTAGGTTTAGTGTTATGGATAGATTTTGTTTTAAGTTTACAGTTAGGGTTAGAGTTACCGTTAAAATTAGGCTTAGAGTTAGCTTTAGTGTTAGGCTTAGGGTTAGTTTTAGGGTTACAGGTATAGTAATCATTAGTTTTAGAGTTAGGGTTTTAGTTTGGGTTAGGTTTAGTGTTAGGGTTTTGGTTAGGTTTAGGTTTAGGGTTAGTGTTAGGGTTAGGGTTAATGAGAGTGTTATGGTTGGCTTTAGGGCTAGTGATAGAGTTAGGTTTAGGGTTACTCTTATAGTAAGCTTTAGGTTTAGGGTTATGTAAGGGTTAGGGTTAAAGTTAGGGTTTGTGTTAGGGTTAAGTTTAGAGTTGAGGTTAATGTTAGGGTTAGGATTAGGTTTATAGTTATGGTTACTGTTAGGTTTAGGATTAAATTTATGGTAAGTGTTAGGGTTAGGTTTAGGATTTGTGTTAGGATTATGGTTAGGGTTAGTATAATTCTTAGAGTTACAGTTAGAATTAGGTTTAGGGTTAAAATTAGTATTAGTGTTAGGGTTTGTCTTAGAGTTAGTGTTAGGAATAGTGTTATGTTTAGGGTTAGAGTTAATGTTATGGTTAGGGTTAAGATTACCTTTAGTCTTAGTGTTAGGGTGCAGTTTCGTGTTAGGATTTAGGTTAGAATCAGTATTAGGGTTAGTGTTAGGGTTAAGAGTATGTTTAGGTTTGTTTGAGGTTTAGGGTTAGGTTTAGGGTTACTGTTAGGGTTAAGATTAGGGTTTGTAGTTAGGGTTAGTATTAGGGTATGGTGAGGGTTAAGGTTAAAGTTAGTGTTACAGTTTGGATTAGAATTTGGATTAGGGATAGTGTGAGAATTAGGATGATGTTTAGGGTTTGTATTATGTTTAGGTTTAGGGTTAGGATTAAGGTAAGCTTTAGTGTTAGGGTTAGGGATAGTGTTAAGGATACAGATAGGTTTAGGGTTAGGGTTAGTGTTGGGTTTGGGTTAGGTTTAGGCTTAGTGTTATGGTTAGGTTTAGGGTTAGGGTTAGTGCTTGGTTTAGGGTTAGTGTTAGGGTAAGTTTTAGTGTTACGGTTAGGTTTAGGTTTAAGTTTAGGTTTAGTGTTAGGGTGTGGGGTGGTTTAGTGTTAGGATTAGTGTTAGAGTTAGGTTAAGATTATTTTAGGCTTAGTGTTAGGGTTTCTGTTAGGGTAAGTGTTACGGTTTGGATTAGGTTTATGTTTAGGGTTAGGATTAGAGTAATATTAGTATTAGTGTTAGGGTTAGGGTTAGGGTTAATGTTAGGGTTAGGGTTAGAATGAGAGTTATTGTAAGGATTAAGTTTAGGGTTAATGTTCAAGTTAGGGATAAAATTAGGGTTAGTGTTAGGGTTAAATTTAGGGTTCGTGTTAGGTTTTGTGTTAGGGTGAGTGTTAGGGTGAGGGTGCGGTGTAGGGTTAGGGTTACGGTTATGGTTAGGATTAAAATTGGGGTTAGTTTTGGTGTACGGTTAGGTTTGGGTTAGTGTTAGAGTTAAGATTTGTGTTAGGGTTAGAATTAGGGTTATGTTTAGGATTAAGTGTATTGTTAGTAGTATCCTTAGATTTAGGTTAAGGTAGTTTTAGGTATAGTGTTACCGTTAGGGTTAGGATAAGGTTTAGGTTAGGTTTAGGGTTAGGGTTAGGGTTAGGTTAGGGTTAGGGTTGTGGTTAGTGTGACGTGTTGTTTTATGTGTAGGGTTTGTGTTAGTATAGGGTGAGGTTTATGGTTAGGGATACTCTTAGGGTTAGGGTTAGGGTTGTTTTAGGGTTTGTGTTAGGGTTAGTGTTAGGGTTAGGGATAGGTTTATGTTAGGGTTCATGATAGAATTACGGTAAAGTTTAGGATTAGGGTTAGAGTTATTTTTAGCATTAGGGTTAGAGTTAGTGTTAGCACTAAACTTAACCCTTCTACTGGCCCTGGCCGTAACCCTACTCAAAGTCTAATCCCTACCCTAACCATAACAATAGCCCTAACCCTCAACCTAACCCTAAACCTAGACCTAATCCTATCTGTAACCATAGCAAAAATTTTAGCACAAACTCTATCCATTACCTTAAACATAACCCGAACTCTAATGTTAACCCAAGCAATAACCCTTACTCTAACCCTAACGGTAACCCTAACCCTAGCTCAAACCCTAACACTTCTGCTAAACCTAACACTAACACTAACCTAGGCCTATCTCTAAACCTAGCCAAAATCTTAACATTAACACAAGCCCTAACACTAGCTGTAACCCTATCCTTTACTCTAAATATAAACCTAATCCAAATGCTAACCCTAGGCCTTACCCTAATCCTATCGCTAACATTAACCCTATTTTTACTCTAAACCTAACCTGAACCCTAAACCTAACACTATCCATTACTTTAACCCTAACTCTAATGCTAATTTGAGCCCTAAACCTAAATCTTATCCTAAACTAAACTCTAAACCAAACTCTGAACATAATAATACACCTAGCTCTAAACCAGACCTTTACCCTTAACCTAACTTTCCACTAGACCTAGCCATAAACCTAAAGTTAACACTATTCTTATCAGTAACCCTAGACCTGACATTAGCCCTAGCTCTAAGCATAACACAAAACCTAGCTTTCATCCAAGCCCAAAACCTAGCCTAAATCCTAACCCAAACACTCACCCTATTCCTATACCTAATTTTAACCCTTGCCCTAGCCCTAAACCTAGCCATAACCTCATTCCTTCCGCTAAAACTAATCATTACCCTAACACTAACACTAACCCTAATTCTAGCCCTAACCATGTGCCTAACCCTAACATTAAACTTAGTGATAATCTACGCCTAATTTAGGCCTAATCCTAAGTAAATTCTTAACTCTAGACCTAAAAATAACTCTCTCAATCTAGCCCTATTTCTATTTCTAAACCTGTCCATTACAGTAACCCTAACACTAGTCCTAACCTTAGCACTAACCCTAGATCTAACCATAACTCTAAATTATGGTTATAAACTCTAAATCTAACCTTAACCTTAAGCCTAAACCTCACCCTACCACTAGCTGAACACTATCGCTAATCATAAAACTAACCTTAACCCTAGCACTAGCCCTAAAACAAAACCGAGCCATTACCCTATACCTAAACCTTACCTAATCCAAACCCTAACCCTACAACTAGCCACAATGCTAGCTCAAATTCGAATTTTAGGACTGAAAGTAACCCTTACACTGACTTCTATCCAAACACTATCCCTTGCTCCTCTATATATCACCCTAACACAAATCAAATGCTAAAACCATTCCTAGCCCAAACCCTAACCCTAAAACTAACCCTAATAATAACTCTAGTCCTTACATTAGTTATACTCCTAACCCTAGCCCTAGCCCCAAAACACAAATAGCCCTAATCTGAGCCCTAAAGCTAATTTAAATCTAACCCTAACCTGAAACCTAGCACTAAACCTAACACTAACTCTAGCTCTAAGCCTAGCTCTAACCCTATCTCTTATCCTAAGCCAAACCCTATCCTTAATGCTAACCTAACTCCTAATCGTAATCCTAAATCAACACTAACCCTATTACTAGTCCAAATTATAGCCCCAATTCTAGCTCTGAACCTAACCCAAAACCTAACTCTACCCTTCACTCTTATTCTGACCATAACAGTAGTTATAGGTTTAAGCCTGACCCTAATCCTAAAATAAACACTGAAACTAGCTCTACCAGTAAACTTTTACCTAAACCTAGCCCTAAAACTACCCCTAGGCCTAAATCTAATCCTAAATCTAGCAATAACTCTAGCCCTAGACCTAAGAAACTTAGGCCTAGCACTAAAAATAACCTTTAACCTAAAAGAATCAATAACACTATTCCCAGACCTAACCCTACTCCTGATTTTGGCTTTCACCTTAACTCTAATCTGAACACTGACCCTGACAGTAACACTAAACCTAGCTCTAAAAATTACTCTAAGCCAAAATCTAAACAACACTAGTACTAGCCATAACCCTAACCCTAAAACTAGCCCTAATTAGAACCCTAGATCTTACATTACGAATAGCAGTAACCCTAGACCTAAACCTAACACAACACCTAGTCCTAATCCAAGGCTAAACCCACCGTAAGCATAACCCTAACCCTAACCCTAACCCTAAGCCGAACCCTCACCTTAGACCTAAGCATAGCTCAAAGCCTAACCTTTGGCCTAAACATAACCCTGGCCTTATCCTTAACAATAACCCTAACCATAGACCTAACCCTAAACCTATATATTACCCTCATGATAACCCAATTCCTAATGCTAACCCTAGGGCTAATCATAACCCTATCACTAACCCTAAATGTCTCCATTACCCTAAATCTACCCTGAACCCTATACCTAACCCTATTCATTACCCTAATCCTAACACTAACCCTAATGTTCATTTTAGCCCTATCCCTAAATCTTAACCTAATACAAACCACAACACTGACCCTGAACCTAAAAATACCCCTAGCTCTAAAACTGACCCTTACCTTAAACTTAACACTTAAACTAGACTGAGATATAGACCTAATTCTAAATCTACTCCTAACTCTAACACTAGACCTGATATTATCCCTAGCCCTAATTCTAGACCTAACCTTACAACAAATCCTAGCCCTCATCCTAGCCCTAAACCTAGCATTAATCATAACCCTAACCCTAACCCTAGCCCCAATCCTAATTCTAACCCTCACCCTACCTCTAAACCTAGCTATAACACATCTCTTACCCTAAACTTAACCCTAAACCTAGCCCTAATTTTAGACCTAAGCTGAAAACTAATGTAGTTTTAATCCTTGCCCTGATTAAGCCCTATCTCTAAAACTAACCATAACCCTAGCACTAACTCTAACTCTCCACCCAGCCTTATCCCTAGTTCTATCCCTATCATTTACCATAACCCTAAACCTAGCTCTAAACCTTACCCTATCCCTAGACCTAGCCCTAAACCTAGATCTAACCCTAACTCCAAGTCTTAACCTAACCCTAAGCCTAAGCCTAAAACAAACACTAGCCCTAATATTACTGCTAATCATATAACCTAGGACTAAAACAAAACTGAGCAATAGGGGCTGAGGATGTGGATCAAGCAGTAGTGTATTCCCCTTGCATGCCTGGGGTGCTGGGTTTGATCTTCAGTAACAATAAAATTATGATTTTAAAAAAAAGATGTTGTGTCCACAAAAACTAAAATCTCTCTCTCTCTCTCTCTCTCTCTCTCTCTCTCTCTCTCTCTCTCTCTCTCTCTTCCTTTTTCTAAAAAAAACTGAGCAATAGTCCTAATCTTAAACCTTAACTTAAACCAAACACTAACACTACACCTAGATCTAACCCTAGCCCTAATTCGAGTACTAACCATAACTTTAATCTAACTCTGACCCCGATTCATATCCTAACACTCAACCTAAGTCTAAACACCACCCTAAACTTAAACCGAATCCTAAGAGTAACCCTAGCCTTAATTCAAGTCATATCCCCAAGCTTAAAACTAACCCGGATGCTGATTCATATCCTAACAGTAACCCTTGCTCTATAGACCACCCTCACCTTAAACTGAACCCTAAAAAGAATCCTAGCCCTTATTTGAGTTCTAACCCTAATTAAAACTAACACTTTCCCTGAATCGTATACTAATATTAACCTAGCTATAAATATCATGCTGATATTAAACCTAACCCTAACACTAGACCTACCCCTACCCCTACCCCTAATTTTAACCTGGTTCTTACATTATCCATTTCCATAACATTAACCCTAACCTTAACACAAAAATTAGCCCTAATATGAGCCCTAAACCTAGATTTAACCATAACCCTAACACTAACTCTAGCCCTAAACCTAGTTCTAAACCTATCCCTCACCCAAAGCAAAACCCTAACCCTAATGGTAATCCTAGACCTATTCCTTATCTTTAAGCTAACCAAAGCCCTAACCCTATTAATAGTCATAACCCTACTTTCACTCTATCTCTAAACCTATTCTAAACCCTAATGTGAATCCTAACCATTATTTTGACCCTAACACTAACCCTAGGTCTAAACCTGGCCCTAACCCCAGACCAAATCATAACACTAACCCTAGACCTAAACCAAATCTAAAATCTAGGCTTAACTCTAGCCCTAGACCTAAATAAAAACCTATCCCTAGCCCTTAAAGTAACCCTTAACCTAACACAAACACTAACCCTACCCCTAGACCTAAACCAAGTTCAAATTCTGGCTGTAATCTTAACTCTAACTCTAACCCAAACACTAATCCTGCCTTTAACAGTACCTACCTCTAAACCTGACCCTAACAAAAATTCTATACCTAATATTAGACCTAGCCAAAATCTTAACCCTCAAACTAGTCCTAATCATAACCCAAGTTCTTACATTACCCACACAACTAACCCCAGTTCTAAACCTAAGACAAAATCTAGAGATAATCCTAGGCCTAAACATAACCCTAATCCTAACTCTAACCTAACACTTGATTAGTCTTAACCCTGGCTCAAATCCTGACCCTTATCCTAATCATAAACATTCACCTATCACTTAATATAACCCTAACATTATTCCTAATCCTAAACTTAACCCTAGCCCTAAACCTAGCTCTAAACCTACCCATTAGCCAAAAACTAACCCTAAACATATTGATTACCCTAGTCCTAAACCTAACCCTAAACCTAACCAGAAAACTAACACTAGACCTACCCTAAACCTCATACTTGCCATAGACTTAACTTTAACTCAAATCCTAACCCTTACCACTAACCCTAAACTTAAACCTCAATATAAAACTAATCATAACCTACATCTACATCTAACCATATGGCTACATCTAACCATATCCATTACTCTAACCCTACCCCTACCCCTAATTATGATGCTAGCCCTAATCCAATCCTAACCATAACCATACTCTAATCTTATCCCTAGACCTAAGTCTAAACCTAACACTTGCCCTAAACCTAACCATAGCTCAAAACCTAACCCATATGCTAAACATAACCCAACACTAAACCTAGTTATAACCCTAACCCTAACCCTAAACCTAACCCTAACTCAAGACCTATTCCTGACCATATCCCTAGCCCTAACCTTAGTTCTAACCCTATCCATTATCCTAACCATTACCTTTACCCTAATTCTAACCCTAGGCCTAACACAAACCCTATCACTAAACTTAACCCTATCATTTACCATAAACCTTACCTGAACCCTAAACAATAACCTATCATTACCCTAAACCTGACCCTAATGCTTATTTGAGCCTAACCTTAAACCCTAACCTCAACCAAACTCTAACCTGATCTGGAACCTAATAATTTTGCTAGCTCTAAACCTGGGCCCTTAAGCTTAAACCTAACCCTTAAAATAAACCAAGCCATAAAACTAATATTAAAATTGTTTTCTCCTCAACTGTAACCCTAAACTTGACATTAGCCCTAGCTCTAATCGTAGCCGTAACCCTAACAAAACCTCCAGTCCTTATCCTAGCACTAAACCTAGATTATTACTAACCCTAACCCTAGCTCTAATGCGAATACTAAACATAGCCCCAATCTTACCCCTAATTTTACCCTATCTTTAAACCTAACCATAACCCTAGACTTAAGAATAAATCTAACTCTCACACTAGCCCTATCACTAGTTCTAACCCTATCCCTTAATGTAACCCTAAACGTAGTCCTAAACTTAGTCCTAACCTTTGCCTATCCATTGCCCAAGCACTAACCTTAGATTATAATCTATCTATAAATCTAACACTTACCCAAAATCTAAACCTAATGCTAACACTAGCCCTAACCCTAATACTAATCCTAAAACTAGCACTAATCCTAGCCATAGCCCTAAAACAAAACCAAGCCATAAGCTCTATCCCTAATCCTTAAACTAAACCAAAACGTAACCATACACCTACCACTAACTCTAGCACTAATTTGAGTTTAAGCCGAATCCTAAAACTAACCCTGACACTTACTCTGACACTAACACTAATTCTAGCTCTAAACATCACCCTAATACTAACACTATCCCTAACACTAAACTTAGCCCTAATCTTAACCCTAAAATTAGACCTTATTGTAACCCTTGTACTTATATTAGCCGTAATCCTAATCCTAGCACTAAATGAACTCAAATCCTAGCCCTAATCCAAGACCTAACCCAAGCTTTAACCCTAACCCTAACAATAGCCCTAGCCCTAATCATAACCATAAGACTTGCCCTAAACCTATACATTACCATAACAATAACCCTAAACCTAATGCTAACCCTAGGCCTAAACCTAACCCTATCTCTAAACCTATCCCTATCTATTTCCCTAAACCTTATATGAACCCTAATTCTAAGCCTATCATTACCCAAACCCTTATCCTAATGTTAATTCAATCCCTCAATTTAAGCCTTAACCTATTCCAAACCCTAACTTAGACCTTCACCTTAATAATACCCCTAGCCCTAAACCTGACCCTAACCCTAAACCTAAACCTTACACTAGACGTACCCATAATCTTAACCCTAAAACTAAACATAATTCTAGACTTGAAATTAGCCATACTCCTAATCCTAGCTCTAACCCTAAAACAAACCCTAGCCCTCATCTTAGCCCTAAACCTAGCCTAACCCAAACAATAATACTAACCCTTTTTCTAAACATCACCGTATCTCTAAAACTAGCATAACAATCTAGCATTACCCCAAACTAAATCCTAAATCTAACCCTAATTCTATGTTTAAACTGAACACTAACCACAAACCTAATCCTAGCCCTAATTTATCGCTATTCTTATTCTAAACCTAACCTTAGGCCTAAGACTAACAATAATTCTCACACTAGCACTATCACTAGTTCTAATACTAGCCCTTACCATAACCCTAACTATAGCCCTAATCCTTGCCCAATTTCTAGTCCTATCTCTAATCCTAAGCCAAAGCCTTACACTAACACTAAACGTAATCCTAATGCTAATCATAAAACTAGCCCTAAATCTACCACTAACAGTAAAACAAAACCAAGCAATAGCCCTAACCCTAAACCTAACTTAAACCAAACCCTAACACGACACCTAGACCTAACCATAGCCTTAATTCGAGTCCTAACCGTAACCTTAAAAGTATACCTGACACTGACTCACATGCTAAACTCACCCTAGCTTGAAATACAATCCTAAACTTAAACCAAAACTTAAAAGTAACCCTAGTTCTTATGTCAGTCCTAACACTAACCCTGACCCGGACTCATATCCTAAAACTAACCCTAGATCTAAATATCACCCTAATCTTAAACTTAACCGTAACACTAAAACTACCACTTACCCTAACTTTAACCATTATTCTAACCCTAATTGTAACCCTAGTTCTTATATTAGCGATTGCCCTACCCTAGTCCTAACCCTAACACAAAACTAGCCCTGATCCGAACCCTAAACCTAACTTTAACCCTAACCCTACCCTAACTCTAGCCCTAAACCGACCTCTAACTCTCTCCCTTACACTAATTGAAACCGTAACCCTAATGCTAAACAAAGATCTATCCCTAATCTTTAGGCTAACCAAAATCCCAATCCTATTAAAAGTTCTGACCATGGTCCTTATTTTAGCACTAATCCTATCCCAAACCCTTACACTAACTGTGACCCTTATTCTGACCCTAACACAAACCCTAGGTCTAAAACTGACCCTCAAACTAGAGCAAACCCTAACACTGGCCATATTGCTAACATATACTAAAACCTAATCCTAACCCTAGACCTAAGATTAACTCTAACTCTCACACTATCACTAACCCTAGTTCTAAGCCTATCCATGACCATAACACTAACCTTAGACCTAACTCTTGCCCTATCCTTAGTCCTAGCCCTAACCTGAGATCTAACCCTAACTTCAAATCTAACCCTAACCCTAAGCTTCAGACAAACACTAAAACTATCCCTAACTCTAATGCTAATGGTAAAACTAGCCCTAACCCTAACTCTAGCAGTAAAACAAACTGAGCAATAGCCCTAACCATCAACCTTAACTTAAACCAAATTCTAACACTATGCCTAGACATAATCATAGTCTTAATTTGAATCCTAATCCTAACCTTAAGTCTAAACCTGACCCTGACTCATATCCTAACACTCACCCTAGCTCTAAAAAGCCTCCTAACCTTACACTAATACCTAAAAGAAAACCTATTTTTAATTCAAACCATAACCCTACCCTGAACCTGACTCATATCTTAACACTAACCCTAGCTCTAATATCATCACAACCTTTAACCTAACCCTAACACTAGACCTACCCCTAACCTGAACCTTAAAACTAACCCTCATTGTAACCCTAGTTCTTACATTAACAATTGTCCTATCATTAGGAGTAATCCTAAGTCAAAAACTAGCCCTAATCTGAGCCCTAAACCTAGATTTAACCCTAACCCTTACTCTAACCCTAACCCTAGCTCTAAGGCTATCCCTTAACCTATGAATAACCCTAAACCTAATGGTAGTCCTAGACCTATGCCTAATCCTTAATCTAACTAAAATCCTAATCTTATTAATAGTCTTGACCCTAGCCCTCATTCTAGCTCTAATCCTATCGCAAATCCGAACACTAACCCTGACCCTTATTCTTACTCTAACACAAACCCTAGTTCTAAACCTGCCCCTAACACTAGACTAAAACTTAACATTATTCCTAGACCTACACCTCATCCTAAATCTAGCCTTATCTCCAGTTCTAGACCTAAACTAAAACCTAGTCCTAGGCCTAACAATAACCCTTATCTTAACACGAACACTAACCTTACCCCTAGACCTAAACCTGCTCCCAATTCTGGCTGTAAACCTAACTTGAACTAACCTAAACACTGAATCTGCCATTAAGAATAAACCTACTTTTATACCTGACCCTAACTGAAAATCTAAACCTAACACTAGATCTTGGCATTACCCTAACCCTAAAACCAGCCCTAATCATAATCGTACCTCTTACTTTACCCTCAGCTTTAACCCAAGGCCTAAACCTAACACAAAACCTAGAGCTAATCCTAGGCTTTAACCTAGCCCTAAGCATAAACCTAAACCTAACCCTAGCCTTAACCCAAACCTAACCCTCACCTTACTCCTAACCCGAGCTCAAAACCTAACCCTTACTATAAACATAAACCTAGAACTATCCCTGAATCTAAACCTAAACTTAGTCTTAATCCTAAACTTAACACAAGCCCTAACCCTAGCTCTAAAATTACCCATTTCCCTAAACCTAACCCTAAACCTAATTGTAACCCTAGCCTTAACCCTAACCATAATCCTAACCATAAACAGAAAACTAACCCTAGACCCAACCCAAAACTAATACTCAATATAGGCCTAACCATAAATCAAACCCTAACCCTTACCATTAACCTAAGCATAACCATAGATGTAACCCTAACCCTAAACTTAAATCTAGCCCTGTCCCTAACCCTAAAACTACATCTAACCATATTTATTACCCTAACCCTAACCCTAAACTTAATTATAACCATTCCCCTAACCCTAACACTAACCATAAACCTATCGTAATCCGATCCCTAAACATAACCATGAACCTAACCTTTTCTCTAACCCTAATCATAGTTCAGAACCTAACTCTTACAAAAAACATAACAGTAACCCTAACCCTAGTTCTTACCCATATATTAACACTAACTCTAGACATAATCCTAAACATAAGTTGAGCTATAACCTTAGCTCTAACTGTATCCATTACCCTAATCATAACCCATATCCTAATTCTAATGCTAGGACAAACCCTATCTCAAGACATAATCCTAACCATAACCCTAGCCCTAACATTAACTCTAACTGTATTCATTACCCTAAACATAACACTTTCCCTAATGCTAACTCCAGGCCTAACTCTAAAACTATCAAAACCCCAAAACATATCAATTACCCTAAACCTAACCTGAACCCTAAATCTAACCCTATCGTTATGCTAACTGTAACCCTAATGCTAATTTGAGCCCTAACCCTACACTAAAACAAAAAAGAAACCCTAACAATGACCCTGATCTTAATATTTCCCCTAGTTTTAACCTGACCCTTACCCTAAACCTAATCATTACATTAGACCTCGCCAAAAATTAATCCTAAAACTATCCACAAACATAATTCTAGACCGAACATTAGCCCTAGATATAATCATAGCCCTAACATGATCACAAACTCTAGCCCATATTAGCACTAAACATAGCCTTAATCATAACCCTAACCTTAAACCTAGGCCTAATTCAAAACCAACCCTATCTCTAATCGTAGACCTAACTTAGCCCTATCTCTATACCTAACCCTAACCCTAGCCCTAAAACTAAGTGTAACTCTCTCCCTAGCCCTAAAACTAGTTCTAACCCTATCCCTTACTGGAACTCTAAACCTAGAACTAACACTAGGTCTAACCCTAGCCATTTTCTTAGCCCTAGCCCTAACCCTACATCTGAAATTAACTCTAACACTAACCCTAATGTAAAGCCTAAACATAAACCTAACACTAACCCTAACCCTAACACCAATACTACTCCTAAAACTAGTCCTAACTATAGCTCTAGCACTAATACAAAACTAAGACATATCCCTATCCCTAACCCTTAACCTAAACCAAAACATAACCCTACACCTAGCCCTAAACCTAGCCCTAATTCTAGTTCTAAGCAGAATCCTAAAACTAACCCTAACCCTTATTGTTATGCTAAAACTAACCCTAGCTTTAAACATCACCCTAAACATAACACTAGACCTAGCTCTAACCCTAACCCTTAAACTAGCCCTAATTGTAACCCTAGTACTTACATTAGCAATAACCCTAACCCTAGCCCATCATTAACCCCAAACCTAGCCTAATCTGAGCCCTAAACTGAGCTTGAACCCTATCCATAACCATAACCATAAACCTAGCACTAATAATAACCATAACTTTACCTCTTAACCTATCACTAACCCTATCGATTACCCTAATCATAATCCTAACCCTAATGCTAACTCTAGTCCTAAACCTTACCATATCCCTAATCCTAACCCTATCCATTACCCTATACATATCTTCAAACATAAACCTAACTATATCATTACCCTAATCCTAAACCTATGCTAATTCGAGCCCTAAATTTAAACCTTAACCTATCCCAAACACTAATCACAACCCTGACTCAAACAATACTCTTAGCTCTAAACCTGACCCTAACCCTAAGCCAGACCCTTACACTACATCTAACCTAATCCTAAAATTATCTTTAACTGTAAAGCTGGGCCTGAAATTAGCCCTAGCCCTAATCCTCACCCTAAATCTAACCTTAATTCTAACCCTAACCACAACCCGAGGTTTAACCCTATTTCTAACCCCCTCCCTAGGCATAAACCTAGCTATAACTCCATCCCTTACCCTAAACCTAACCATAACCCTAAACGTAACCACAGTCTTAAACCTAACCATATCCTTGCCCTAACCCTAGACCTAAACGTAACAATAAGCCTAGCACTAACCATAATTTAGTCCTAACCTAACCTTAAACCTAGCCTCAAGCCTAACTTTAACTCTTTCCCTATCCCTATCCCAAGTTATATCCTTAGCAATAGCCTAAACCTAACTCTAATTTTAAACCTAACTCTGAATTTAACCATAACCATAATCCTAAAACAAACCCTAAAACTAGCCCTAAAAATAATCCTAATACTGAAACTTGCCTTACCCCTAGCTCTAGCCTTAAAACAAAACCAAGTCATATTCCTAAGCCTAACCTTTAACCTAAACCAAACCATTAACATATACCTATTCTTAATCCTAACTCTAAAAATAACCCTGACCCTTATACTGATCCAAACACTAATCCTACCTCTAAACATCACCCTAACATTAAATTAACCCTAACACCTGACAAAACCTGAACCCTAACCCTAAAACTCGCCATTTTCATAACCCTAGTTCATACATTAGTTGTTGTCATAATCGTAGCCCCAACCCTAACACAAATCGTACCCCTAATTCTAGTCCTAACCCTAGTTTAAACCCTAATCTTAACCCTAACATAAGCCCTAACCTTAACCTATGCTTATCCCTAACCCTATCCCTTACCCTAAGCCAAACCTTAAATCAAATGCTAACCCTTGTCCTAACCTTATTCCTTATCCTAACTTAAACACTAACAGTATTACTAGTCCTAACCCTAGCCCTCATTCTAGTTCTAACCCTAACCCTGACCTTATTCTCATCCTAAGAGTAACCCTAGGTCTAAACCTGACCTTAACCCTAAACCAAACCCTCACACTTGCCCAACCAGTAAGCCTATACCTATACATAACGTTAACATAGATCTAGACCCAAAACTAATCCTAAATATAGCTATAATTCTAGCCCTAGACCTAAACAAAATTCTAGCTCTAGACCTAACAATAACCCTTAACCTAAACTCTTATCCTACTCATAGACCTAACACTAGTCCTAATTCTGTGTCCCAGTCTGCTGGGCACAATTCACCAGCTACTTATCAACTAGAAACAAACATTATTTTTAGGACACACACGCTGCACCACACGAGCTCTTCAGGAATTCCCTCAGAGCCCAACTGCCACCCCCGGCTTCCCACAAGCCTCTTAACCCCCCCCCCACTCCTCCTGCTCTTGAGGCCAATTGGCTGAGTCGCATGGGCGGAGCCAAAAGAGTCCCCCAATGAGCAGCTCCATGGTATGAAAGGGCGGGGAAACAGCCTAATGAGCATCACCGCCGAGGAGCCAATCAGGTGGCAGCTGAAAGTTTGCTGGGGCTCCTTTAGCTGTGGCTCTCAAAATCTCCCCCTTTCTGTTTAAACAACAAGCATGTGGCTTGGGGACTGTGTTTGTCCAATACAACGTATGGTCTTTACCTTAATCAGATGAGCTGACCTCAAGGCGTCAGCCTCCTGTCTTAGGTTGGTACCATTGCAATTGGATCTTACCCATTTTTTACTACCGGTCCAGCATAGCCACACATATGAATAGGCCTTTGAACCAGCTGGGTGGTGAGGTTCTTTTCCTCACCTCTGTTGGCCCCCAAATTATACCTGAACGTCCATCACAAGCAGAAGGGAGGAGGATACACCAAGCCAATTGATGGCTCCTTTGGAAAAATTGTACCACCGATGACACTATCAGCAAAAATACCCCAACACTACCACAAGTCATTGCACTAACAGATAGTTCACAATGCATACAAGTGAGTTCACAATGCATACAAGTGATACATAGCCCAGGCAAGTTCTGCAAGCAATTCAGTGATAGCTATTGCAGAAACTGTAGATTTGTTTTATCTTTGTCTTCACTGGCACTGGGATGAAGATAAGAATACTGGCAATAATGGCTAAAAAAAAATTATGTAACATTCCACCAGGCACTAAAACAAAACAATTTTCTGAACAATTTACATTATCTTGAACAGAATTATTAAATATAATAAAAAGGAAAGGTGAAAGTAACAAACTGATCTGTTAACCTCCTTTTTTTCACATATTAAAACAATCCTCAATAGCTGTTTACCTAATTTAAATTAAATCATTTAAATCATGTGAATAAAAAAAATTGGATCCATTTTCTCATGAGCGCTCATCATAAATGATGTATGGACATATGTACATACAAACATAAAACACAAAACACAAGTGTGCACACATAATATAATACATACAACACATAACATAATAGTAAAGGCCTTATAACTTTTTACAGGTGAAATCTCCATTGCAATGTTTAAAAACTCTATAGTCAAAGATAGAACTGATCATCAAAATATTAACCTAGGTCTGTATGAGCTCAAAAAACAAAATAGAACTTTATGATGTGGGAAAGGGCAATAATAAAATATATATTTAAAATAGCATCCTGGTTCTGTGGCACATGTAAGGATAGCCAAACTGGTGTTTTGGATATCAGCTGTTATTGATTTGAGCCAAATCATCTTTCTTTTGGTCTGTAGAAATTCCTTTAGTTACTCTCTGCAATCCAAATCGGCTGCTGTTCTCCCTGTGGAAACACACAAACAGACCCCCAACTCCAGAAAATTACTGGGTCAGGACCTTTCCATTGTCCTGTTAGAATATCCTTCCAAAGTACCTTGGGCTTATGTACATTTTTTGGACACATATGCCTTTCCGCAGCACTAAGCCCTGATGAATCCAAATTTAAAAAGTTTAGAGTAAAAAGGATTATTTTAAGTTTATCTTTGGGGAATATATACCCCTTCCCAATTTCCTCTTTGTGCTTTAATAATTACATTTTAATAGTTTGATGAGCTCTATCAAGTATGCCTTCTCCCTGTGGATTTTATGGGATTCCTGTTATATGAGTAATGCCAAATGATGAGCAAAATTGTTTAAAAGAGGTAGAAGTATAACCAGAGACATTATCTGTTTTTAACTGTTTTGGAACGCCCACAGTGGCAAAAATTTTAAGCAATGACCTATAATATCTTTAGTTTTCTCTCCAGCATAAAGGGAGTCCATCAAAATGATGGAAAAAGTATCAACTGTAACATGCAAATATTTTAATTTTCCAAATTCTGTCAAGTGTTTGACGTCCATCTGCCAAATATGGTTAGGTATCTGTCCTCTAGTTTTGATTCCAAGATTAACTTGTGGTAAAAAGTCACATAATTTTGACATTGTATTATTATTTTTCTAGATTGTACCTTAGTTATTTTAAAACACTTTTGTAAAGTATTGGCATTGACATGGAACTTTTTATAAAAATTTGTAGCTTCTTCTAGTGTAGAGAAAATATGTATTTCATGTGTAGTTTTACCTGCTAAATTATTGCCCAAACTAAGGGCTCCAGGTAATCCTGTATGTGCCCTGATATGTCCTATAAAGAATGGATCTTTTATGTCCCAGATTAGACTTTGTATAGTGGAAATCAAAGAGAAAACTGTAGAGGAAGGGAAAATCCTACCAACATCTTCAAGGATACTATAGCATTAACTATATACTGACTATAAGAAAATAAATTAAATACAGAATCTTTAAACATCACAAAAGTTTGTAATAGTGCATTAAGCTCTACCTTTTGAGCTGATTGTTTGGGTACTAAAAATTTAAAAGTTTGATCAGGTGTAACTATTGCTGCTTTACCTTTATTAGACACATCAGTGAATATGTTTGGAGCATTCATGATAGGTGTTTTTCTTGTCATTTTTGGAAAAATTACAGGATGTGATGACCCAAAATACAATACAGGATTAGATGGTAAGTGGTTATCAAATGAAACATTAGATTTTTACATGATTATTGCCCAAGTATTTAACTCATTAGCTAACTCGTCTATTTGATCCATAGTATATGGAGTAATAATTTTATTGGGAGAAATTCCAAACACTTCCTTTGCGGCTTTTATTCCTTTGAGTATTAATTGTCCTACAGCCTCAGGATACCTAGTAAGAATAGTATTAGGAAAATAAAATAAATGTATCCATAATAATGGAAATTCTTGCCAAAATACTCCTGTAGGAATATTTTTTGTTGGTATTTCAATAAATAATAAAGGCAAACTGATATCAATTCTATTCAAATGCATATTTTCCATATATGTTTCAATGATTTTTAATGCCTTTCTTGCTTCAGGCGTTAATATTTGGGGTGAACTTGGATCTGATGGACCTTTTAGAATATCATATAAAGATCCCAACTCTCCTCTTCGTATACCTAGATAAGGTTTTATCCAATATATGTCTCCTAATAACTTTTGAAAATTGTTAAGTGATTTGAGTTGATCTACTCATATTTGAATTTTTGGTGGATGGACCATGGTTGAGGATAATAGAACTCCTAAATAATTAATTGGAAAATTTAATTGTACTTTATCTATTCCTATCTCTAGATTATAATTTTTAAATAAGTTTGTAAGTGTGACATAACATTCTAGCAATTTGTTTTTATGTTTGTGTGCTAATAATACATCATCCATACAGTGAAATATTTGTAGTTCAGGATTTTGATTTCTAAGTTGCTGTATTACTTTGTTAACATAAATTTGACACATAGTTGGGCTGTTAGCCATCCCTTGAGGGAGTACTTTCCATTCATATCTCTGATCAGGACCTTCATGATTCAGTGCAGAGATAGTAAATGCAAAACTTGGACTATCCCCAGGATGACTTTTTTTTTTAATTCCAATTAAAAAAAAAAACCTTTAATATCTATAACTAAAACATACCATGTTTTTGGCAAAGCAGACAATTGAGGAATCCCCGATTGAGCAGGTCCCATAATAACATCTCATTATTATTGGCTCTTAAATCTTGCAATAATTTCCATTTACCAGATTTCTTTTTGATGACAAAGTGGGAGTATTATGGGGAGATACAGAAGGTTGTATATATCCTTCCACTAATTGCTGTTTGACCAGGTCATGGGCTGCTTGTATCTTTTCTTTAGTCAGGGGCCACTTAGGAACCCATACTGGTCTTTCTAATTTCCAAGTAATTTTTATTGTCTCAGTGACCCCTCCTGAAAATCCAATCCATGTCTGTCTGTTTCTTTATCTATTTGTATTGTTGCTGCTATAATTTCTTCTTGTTCTTCTAATCTTTTTCCTTTCCTAAAACCTTGTCTAGCCATAATAGTAGGTGCATTTGTATTCATGTTATTTTTTAATGTTAGCCCTAATTGATCTAGGACATCTCATCTCCATAAATTTACCGGAAGATGATCCAATACATATGGCTGTATAGTTCCTTCACATCCTTCAGGATCCTTCCAATCTAATATCATTGCACTTCTATGGGAATTATTTGCCACTCCTAGGCCTTGAAGCATTTGAGTGGCTTGTTGTAATGGCCAATGTTTTGGCCATTCTTTATGAAAGAAGATGCTAAGGTCTACACCTGTATACAGTAGCCCATTAAATTCATGTCCTTGAATATTTAGTTTTAGCATGGGGCGAGAATCTAAATTTAAAGAAAGCATAGTCCAATCTACATCTGCGGAGCCTAATCCCCTGGAACCTCTTTCTAAAGTAAGACTGGAAAATTTATCATGTAGTCTGGACATTATTAGTAACTGTGCTGTTCTATCTCCTGGTGAAATTACTGATATACCCTTTGGAGAACTGGCTATAATTTTTATTTCACCTTTATAATCGGGATCAACTACCCCAGGACTTATCATAAGTCCTTTTAGAGTAGAAGAACTTTGTCCCAATAATAAGCCTACTGTTCCTTTGGGAAGAGGTCTTTTTATCCATGTGGGAATAATTTAAACTCCCATCTCTGGAGTTAGGACTGTTCTGGAAGAGGCACAGATGTCCAATCTTGCACTTCCTCTGATTTGTCTAGTGAGGTATCTAAAGGACAATGTTTCCTGGGCACTACCTTGATGGAGATGCTGGGTTTCTCCAGTGCCCTGTATATTTGTGTCTTAAGCTTCAGAGCATTAGGCCCTCCTGTCCATTTTTTGGCAATGGGGCACGATGCCTTTCTCCACAATGTTGTGGATAGACACCTCGTCCTTGTTCATTGTTTGATAATGGAGTACCCTCTATAGTGGTTTCATAATGGCATTCATTAGCCCAATGTCTCCCTCTACGGCATCATGGGCAAATACCCGGTATTCTACTCCTTTGATACCTGTTTTTGTTAAACCCTCCTCCTATGGGGCAATTCCGTTTAAAATGTCCTGTTTGTTCACAATTGTAGCATGTTTTTTGCCTGGCATCTAAAACCTGTTGTATTGCAGCTGCCAAGACTTGCCCTTGTTCATTAATGTCTCTACATAATTTAATATATGTGTTTAAGTCTTTATGTTTCCATAGTCTAATAACTTCTCTGCACCAACGATTTGCTTGCTCATAAGCCAGTTGTTTTATAATGGCATTGCTTTTTCTGTATTCCCCAAAACTCTGGTAGCTGTTTGAGTAAGCCTATCTACAAATTCAGTGTAAGGTTCATTAGCTCCTTGTATTACCTTAGATAATTGACCTTGTAACCTCCATGTTCTTGTAAAGTCTTCCATGTCCTAACTGCATCTGCAGCAATTTGTGAGTATATGGCAGGACCATATGCAATTTGTTGCTGCTGATCCTCATAAGGTCCCTTTCCTAACAACATGTCTATATTTCTCTGAAAATAACTAGCTGTTGCTTTTCGCCTAACCATCTCCTTGCAAAATTCCTCATTGGCAAACTTCCATAACAGGTATTGCCCTCCATTTAGCACAGGTTTACACATACTAGCCCCCAATCTGCTGGCGTCATGTTCAAGTTGGTAATGGATTCTACAATGCTTACAGTGAAGGGTGCTTGAGAACAATAGGCTGTTACAGCCTCTTTTAGCTGCTTCACTCTTTTGAAATCTAAAGCATGGTGAATTTGCTGCCCTCCTGCCTGCTCAAATACAGGGCATGTTAATATTTGAGGTCCTGTCTCAGGATCCCATCTATCAACTACAGGGGTTGGGGGCCTCCCAGCATATGGAGGTGGTGATGTTGGTTGGACACTTTCGCCCTCTGGTGATAGAAAAGTGTAAATAGCAGTCTCCTGTTGTAACTTTTCCCCTGATAGCTTTTTCTGCTCTAAACTTTCTGCCTCTGTCTGACTAGCTCAAGAAACCTTCTCTTTTTCTTGAATTTTTTCCTCTGTCTGAATAATTTGAGAGAACTTTTCTTTTCCTTGAATCTTTTCCTCTGTCTGACTAACTTGAGAGACCTTCTCTTTTACTTGAATCAATATGTGTTCTCTTTCCTCTACCATTGTCTGAACTGAAGACTATGGAATAAGCAACCAAGATTCCAACACCCACAATGGCAATGTGCCAACTGGCAGATTTCCTTGGTTTTTCTTTTCCTTTTCCCTTAAATCTTCACCATGATGGTACCATTGTGATATATTTAACAACTCCTCCTTAAAAAGCCATGGACTACATTTTTGTATTGTATCAATGCCCTGACTGTTCTTTATTTTACTGAGATGCCTCCTTCCTCTACTTAACAGTCTTTCAGTTTATTTTTTACTAATTTCTGAACCCATATTTCTACTATAATACAACCCAACAAGATGATGCCAAACAAAACTGAAATAGAATGAAACAAAAATGGAAAAAAAAAATATTATAATAACCTTTCTATCCTCCTGAAATGTCCATCCGTCCTTTCTCCCTATCTGTTCCTCAGATGCAACTAGTTTTTCGTCATATGTGAGCGGTTTTTCTTCCCCCTCACACATCTTCAGGGACAGGCAACTTAAAACAAAAGTGAAACAGAATGAAAGAAGAATCTTAAAATGGCTACCAATCCTCTCGCCCTGCCCTCAGGAGCAAGCAGTTTACCTTATCAATTACCTCAGTTGTTCCCCATGAGAGCCACCAAATGCCGCAGTCTGGCTGGGCACAATTCAGGAGCCACTTATCAAGCAGAAACGAAATTTATTTTTAGGATACACACGCTGCAACACAGAAGATCTTCAGGAATTCCCTCAAAGCCCAACTGCCACCACTGGCTTCCCACAAGCCTCCCCACCCCCCCACTCCTCCTGATCTTGAGACCGATTGGCTGGTTCGCATGGGCAAAGCCAAAAGAGTCCCCCAATGAGCAGCTTCATGGTCTAAAAGGGTGGGGAAACTGCCCAATGTGCATCACTGCAGAGGAGCCAATCAGGTTGCAGCTGGAAGTTTGCTGGGGCCCCTTCGGCTGTTGCTCTCAACAATTCTGATTCTAACCCTAATTCTAATCCTATCCAGAACACTAACCCTGACCCTAACAATAACCTATCTCTAAACCTGACCCTAACCCAAAACCTAGTCCTAACACTAGACCTAGCCATAAACCTGACCCTTATACTAGCCCTAAACATAACCGTAGCCCTATCCCTACTTTGAATCTAATCTTAAACCAAACAGTAGCCCTAACCCTAACCATAGTCCTAACCCTAGCCCTAAACCTAACACAGAATGTAGCCATAATCCTAGGCCTAAACTTAGACCTATGTATAACCCTAACCCTAACCCTAGCTCTAACACTAACGCTAACACTAACCCTTGCGTTAGACCTAACCCTAGCTCAAAGCTAAACTCTTACCCTAAACATTAACCTAGCTCTATCCTAAACCCTTACCGTAACCCTAGCTGTTATTCTAACCTTAAACCTGGATCAAACTTTTGTTCTAAACCTGTCAATTACCCTAACCCTAACCCTAACCCTAATTGTAACCCTATCCCTAATATTAAACTTAATCCTAATCATAAATGTATCCCAATACCTAACCATAAACCTGAACCTCAAAATAGCCATAACCCTAGATGAAACATTAAGTCTTACACTAAACCTAATCCTAAGAATAGCCCGAATCCAGACCCTAACCCTACCTCTAACCCTAAATCTAATATTAACCATTACACTAAACCTAACTTTTACTGTAATGAAATCTATAGCCATAATCTAAACCCTAAACAAAACCTTAACCAGAAACATATCCCTAGACCTAAACATAAACATAAACCTCGCCCTAGACATTACCCTAGCTCAAACACTAACCCTTACCCTAACCTAACCATAACACTAGCCCTAAACCTAACACTTACCATAAACCAAACCTAGTCCTATCCCTAAACCTAACACTAATTTTAGACTTAATCCAAATCATAGCCTATCCCTAACACTAGCTCTAAATCTATCCAGTATACTAAACATAACCCTATCATAATGCTAACCTTAACCTTATTGCTAAACCTAACCCATCCATTTGCCTAAACCTTAACTGAAACCTAAACCTAACCCTATCCATTACACTAATTTTAAGCCTAAATCTAACAGTAATTCAAGCCCTAACTGAAAACTTTTACCTAAACCAAATGCTAACCCTGACCATGGCCCTAATAATACCCCTAACTCAAAACCTGACCCTTACCCTAAACATAGTTCTGACTCTAAACCTAGGCATAACCTCACCCTAAAATCATCTTTAATCACAACTCTAGACTTGATATTATCCCTAGTTCTAGTTCTAGCCCTGAACCTACCAGAAACCCTAGCCTTAAAACTAGTTTAATCCTTATCTAAACACTAACCCTAGCCTTAATCCTAATTCTAAACCTCACCCTAGCCCTATAACTCCACCCATTTTCCTAAACTTATTCCAAATGCCAAAGCTAATCCTAAACCTAGCCCTACCCCTAGGCCTAAAGCTAACTCTATCCCTAGCCCTAACCCTAGCCATAATTTAGCTTTCACCCTAACCCTAACCCTAAGCCTAGTCCTAAATCTAAATTTAACTTTTGTTCTAGCCTTTTCCCTAGTTCTAACCCTTTCGCTTACCATAACACAAACCCTATCCCTAATCCTAATCCTAGATATAACCCTATTTTTTTATCTAACCATAAGCCTAAGCCTAAACCTCACCGTAACACTAGCCCTAACTCAAAATCTAGCCTAACCCTAGCACTAGCTCTAAAAAAAAGCCACAGTTCTAACATTACCCCTAACCCATAGAAGTCAAGATAAAGTGAAACCTTAAAACACAAACTTTTCCTCACAGCAAAACTTGAACTGAGAAGGCCAACCTAGGAAACATGGTAATGAAAGATAAAAGATGAATTCTTATTGGTATATAAGAAATTTGAACAAAACTAACTCTAACCCAAACATTAGTTCTAACTCTAGCCCTAACCTTAATCTAAAACTAAGCATTTCCTGTTTATAGAGCTTGATCATAAAAATCAAAAACTTGGGGTGCCTAGTAAGTCAATGTAACAGAAGAATCATGCCCAGTATCAAAAATTTTGACCAATAATTTTTAGGGAAGGTATTTTACTACATGCCTATTTCCCCTGTTTTTTTCTAAAGTGCTCTTGGATAAATCGTTTTTTTTTTTTTGCTTCTGCTTAAGGTACTTTCACAAGGAACAAACCAGACCATGCCCACAGTGAAGTGATTGTGTGAAGTTTCATGCAGCTAGCACCAACCCTGTTTGATTTCCAGCTCCATTTCTGTTCAAATCAATAGGCCATAATGTAGTGAAACCTAAAAATTCAAACTGTTCCTGACACTGAACCATTGAACCTTGAAGGCCCAAACTTGGGAAGCCTACTAACACTGGTCAAAAATGAATCCTGTACAGTATCAAAGTAATCTGACCAAAAAAGTTTGAAGCTCTTTCAGTACATGTGTATTTTGCTTGCTCCTAAAACACTCAGAGAAAAAGTTATTTATTTCTACTTCAGCTTAGGGATACTTCACAGGAAACAAACCAGAGAATGCTCATTGAGAACTGATTTAGTGTGTGAATTTTCAAGATTCTAGCACAAACCCTGTTTGATTTCCAGCTTCATTTCCATTCACCCCTATAGGGCAAAAAGAAGAGAAACGTGAAAATTGAAACTGTTCCTGAGAGAAAACCCTTTCACGTAAGAGGCCCAAACATTTGGGGTACAGTAAAATTAGGAAAAAGGTGAATCCTGCCCAGTATCAAAGAAATTTTAAAAAAACTAACTCTAACCCTAACACCAGGTCTAAACCTAGTCCTAACACTAAGTCTAACCCTAAACCTAACATCTTTAGAGAACCTAATATCATAGAAGTTTCGAAATTGGAAATTCTAGTGGGGTAAGCTTACAGATGAATCATGGGCAATTTCAAAGATATCCGACAAAATAATTAGGGGACCAATTTCAGTACATGCATATTTTCCTGTTTTCTTGTAAAGTGTCCTCAGAAAAATTTGTATTGCATGCTTCAGCTTATTACTAATTTCACAAGGAACAAACCAGAGAGTGCCCACAGAGAGTTGATTGAGTGTGTGAAGTTTCAAGAAATTAGCACCAACCTTGTTTTATTTCCAGCTCAGTGTCCTTTTACCCATGTAGGTCAAAATGAAGTGATTACATAAAATACAAATTGTTCCTGTCAGTAAAGAATTGAGCCAAGGAGGGCGAAACCTGGTGAACATAGTAAGGCTAGGTAAAAATGTATCCTGCCCAGTATCAAAGAAATTTAAACAAGACAAACTCTAACCCTAACAATAGACCTAACTCTAACCTAACCTGTTTAGAGAACCTTTGATCATAGAAGGCTCAAATTTGGGGAACCTAGTGGGGAAAGCTAACAGATGAATCCTGCCAGTATCAAATAAATCTTACCAAATGATTGGGGGATAGTTCAGTACATGCATATTTTTCTGTTGTCTCCTAAAATGCTCTCACATTGTGTTGTTTTGGCATGCTTCATCTTTGGGATACTTTCACAAAGATAAAACCAGAGCATCCTCACAGAGAACTGATTGAGTGTGTAAAGTTTCAAGCAGCTAGCATAAACCCTGTTTGATTTCCAGCTTCATTTCCATTTACCCATATAGTTCAAAATGAAGTGAAACCTTAAATAAAAGTTGGGTAAGCTTACAGATGAATCATGGGCAGTTTCAAAAATATCTGAAATACTGACAGCAAAACAGTGAACATAGAAGGCCCAAACCTTTGGAACATAGTAAGGCTAGGTAATATATATTAGGCCTAGTATCAAAGAAATTGGAAGAAAACTACTGTAAACCTAACACTAGATCTATGCTTAATCCTAAACCTACTGCTTACCCTAGCCAGTTTAGAGCCTTTAATCATAAAGGTCCCAAATTAAGGGAGCTTAGTTGGGAAAGATAACAGATGAATACTGCACAGTATCAAAGAAATCTGAGCAAATAATTGGGGGAAGTGTTTCAGTACATGCATATCTACTTGATTTCTCCAAAAGTGCTCTAGGATATAGTTGCTTTGCATGTTTCAGCTGAGGGCAACATTCACAAGGAAAAAACCAGAGAGTGCCCACAGAGAACTTATTGAGTGTGTGTAGTTTCCAGCAGCTAGCAAATACCCTGTTTGATTTCGTGTTCCATTTCTCTTCAACAAAATAGTTCAAAATAAAGTCAAACCTTAAAATACAAACTGTTTCTGACAGTGAAGCATTGAATCAAGAAGGTCCAAACCAGTGGACATTGTGAGGCTAGGTAAAAGATGAATCCTGCCCAGTATCAAAGATACATGAACAAAACTGACTCTAACCCTAACACTAGGTTAAAACCTAGTCCTTACCCTAACTATAAACCTAACACTAATTTGTTTAGAGAACATTTTATCAAAGAAGTCCCAAATTAAGAGAGCCAAGTGGGGCAAGCTAATAGATGAATCTTGTGCATTATCAAAGAAAACTGACCAAATAATTTGGGGAGGTAGCTCAGTACATGTACATTTCCCTGTTGGATAAAGATGTTTTTGTATGCTTAAGCTTGGGGAAATTTTCGCAAGGAAAAAACCATAGTGTCCACGTAGAACTGATTGAGTGTGTGTAGTTTTAAGCAATGAGCACCAACGCTGTTTGTTTTCAAGTTCCATTTCCATTTACCCATATAAGTCAACATGAAGAAAAACTTAAAATACAAACTGTTCCTCACAGAAACCATTGAAGTGATAAGGTCCAAACCTGGGGAAAATAGTAAGGCAGGGTAAAAGACAAATTATGCCAAGTATCAAATGAATTTGAATAAAACTCACTCTAATTCTAACACTAGAACCCTAACCCTAACACTAACCCTAACCTTCACCCTAACCCTAATACTAACCCTAACCCTTAAACTAACCCCAATCTGAACTCTAACCCTAAACCTAATACTAAACCTAACCCTATAACAAATCCTAACACTAAGCCAAAAACTAACTCTAACCTAACCCTAAAACTATAGCTTACCCTAAATTTATTAAAAACATTAACACTAAACCTAACCTTAAACCTAAAGCTAATGCTTAACCTAAACCTTACCCTAACCCTAACCATAACCTGAGCATTAACCCTAACACTAAACCTAACACTTACCCTAATAGTAACCCTAATATTAACACTACCCCTAAAACTTACCCTAAACCTAACCCTAAACCTAAAGCTAAACCTAATCCTAATTCTAAACCTAACTCTAACTTTAAATCTGACACTAAACCTAACTTTAACCCTAACCCTAAACCTAACTGTAATCCCAACCCTAACCCTAATCCTAACACAAACCTAACCAAAACCATTACCCTGATAATAACCCAACCCTAACAATAAACCTTACCTAAAACTAACCATAAAACTAATGCTAGAACTAACCCTGACCCTAACACTAACCATTACCCTAGCACTAACTCTAACCTTAACACTAAATATAACACTAACCCTAATTCTAATACTTACCCTAAACCTATCCCTAAATCTAACACTATACCTAAACCTAATCGTAACCCTTACACTAACACTAACACTTAACCAATACTAAACCTATCCCTAACCCTAACACGAACCCTAACATTAATCCTATCACTAAGTATAACCCAAACACTAACCCTAAACCTAATATTAACCATAGACCTAAAACTAAACTAATCATAACCCTAACTCAAAACCTAAACCGAACGCTAATCCTAATTCTCTCACTAACCTAACCCTAACCCTAAGACTAAAAATAACCCAAAAACTAACAGTAACCCTAACACTAATACTAATTTTAACCCTAACACTAAACCTGTCACTAACCTTAACTCTAACCTTAAGCCTAATACTAACCATAACTCTAACAATACCCTAACAATGATACTAACAATAACCCTAACCCTAATCCTTAATGAAAGACTAAACCTAATACAGTAACACTACCCCAAATGCTAACCCTAACACGAAACTAACCCTAAACTTAACCAAAAACCCAACCCTATCCCTGACCTGAGCACAAACCCTAATAACTAATCCTAACACGAACCCTAACCAGAAACCTAACTTTACCCTAACACTAACCCTAATCATAAAAACAAACCTATCACTAAACCTAAACCTATGCCGAAACCTAACACTAAACCTAACCCGAACAGTAACCCTAACACTAACCCTATCACTAACCCTAACACTAACCCTGACCTTATCCCTAACACAAACACTAACCCTAAACCTAACACTTACCACAATTCTATCCCTAACCCTAACACTAAACCTAATCTTTACCCTAACTTTAACACTAGCATTAACCCTTACCCTAAACCTAAAGCTAATGAGAACTGTAACACTAACCCTAATACTAATTCTAACCCCAACACAAACCTTAACACGTAGCATAAAACTAACCCTAACCTAACCCTAACAATAACCCTAACCCTAAGCTTAATCCAAACCCTAACATTAAACTTAACCTTAAAAACCAAACCTAACCGTAACCCTAAATCTTACCTAAACCTAACCCTAAACCAAGACCTAACTCTATCCCTAACCCTATCCCAAACACTAATCCTAACCCTAACACTGAACCTAAATTACTCTACCCCTAACCCTGACCCTTACTCTAATGCTAACCCTAACACTAATTCTAAACTAACCCTAATGCTAACCCTAACACTAACACTAAACCAAACACCAACCCTAAATCTATCCCTAACATTAACCCTAACCCTAAACCTAACACAAAACCTAACCCTAACTCTAATGCTAACCCTAACCCTAACCCTAACCTCAACTTAACCCTAACGCTTACCTTACCCTAATCTTAAACATAAACCTAACCCTAACCCTCAACCTAACCCTTACCATAACATGAACCCTAACCCTAAACCTAACCTAATCCTAACCATAACAATAACCCTAACACTAAACAAAATCCTAACCCTAACCCTAATACTTTCCCTAACACTAAAAGTAACACTAACCTAACACTAACACTAACCCTAACCCTATACATAACATGAACCATAAACTTAACCCTAACCCGAACCTAACTCTAACACTATCCTTCAGCATTACACTAACCCTAACCCAAACAAAACCTAAACCAAATTCTAATCTTAACCAATCATAACCCTAACCCTAACCCCAAACCTAACCCTAACTCTAGAGGTAATCTTAACACTAACAATAACCCTTAACCTCATTGTAACACTAACCCTAAACCTAACACTAACCCAAAAACCTAAATCTAACCCTAACCAAAACACTAGTCTTATCCCTAACCTAACCCTAACGTAAAATTAACCCTAACCCTAATCCTTACCCTAAACTTAACACTAACCCTAAACCTAACCCAAACACGAGTACTATCCTTAACCCTAACCCATATGTAACATTAACCCTAAACATAATCCTTAACATAAATCTAACACTAACCCTAAATGTAACCCTAACACTAAATCTAATCATAACTCTAACCCCATCCATAACACTTACCCTAACCCTAACCCTAATACTAACACTAACCTTAACCCTAACTCTAAACCTAACATTAACCTAAATGCTAACTTTAACCCAAACCCTAACCATAAATCTAACCCTAACACTAACCCTAACCTTAACCCTAAAACTAAAGCTAACCTCAAGCCTATCCCCAAACGAAACCCTAACCCTAACCATAACCATAACCCTAATCCTAACCAGACCCTAATCTAAATCTAATACTAAACTTAACACAAATCCTATCACTAACACTAATCCAAACCCTATCCCAAACACTAAAACCAACCATAACCTAACCCTAATGCTAATCATTACACTAATCCTAACCATAAACAGAACCATAATACTAACCCTAAAATTATCCCTAATATTAACGCTAACCATAAACCTAACATTAACTCAAACACAAACACTAACCCTAACCCTAAACCTAAAATGATCCTTAACCATAATTCTAACCCGAACCCTAACCATAAACCTAACCCTAATCCTAAAGCTAATCCTAACCCAAACCCCAAACCTAACCCTAAGTCTAAAGCTAACCCTAACCTTTACAATAACCCTAAACCTCATTCTAACCCTAACCGTAAACCTAACACTAACCTAAACCTAACTCTAAGCCTAACCCAAACACTAGTTCTATCCCTAACCCTAACTCTAAACCTAACTTTAACCCTAACTGTAACCCTGAAACTAACACTAACTCTAACCTCTACCATAACTATATTCCTAAACCTAACCCTAACCCTAACCCTAAACCTAATACTAAGTTAACACTAACACTAACCCTAACCCTAACTCTAACCTTAACTGAAACACTAAACCTAACCCTAACCCTAACAGTACCACTAACCCTAACACAAACCCTAAGAATAACACTAACATGACTCCTAACCCTATTCCTAACAATAACTCTAATGGAATCCCTAAGCCTAACCCTAACACTAACCCTAAACCTAGCCCTACACCTAAAAATATAACTAACAAAAATTCTAACCCTAAACCTAATAAGAACCTAACCCTAACTCTAACATTAACCCATAACACATATCCATAACACTTACCCTAACCCTAAACCTAAACCTAATCCTAAAACTAATCCAAACCCCAGCTCTAACACTAACACTAACCCTAACCCTAAACCTATCCATAACGCTAAATTTACCCTCACACACAACCTAACTCTAACCTTAATCCTAATCTTTTTTATAAACCAAACATAAACCCAATCATAAACCCCACACAAAACCTAACCCTAAACCTAAACCTAACACTAACCTAAACCCTAACATTAACTCTAACCCTAACCCTAACCCTATCACAAAAACTTAATCTAACCATAACCCTAATCCTAAACTTAAATTTTACCGTAACAATAACCATAACCCTAACCCTAACAAAAACCCTAAACCTAATTTTAACACAAACACTTATGCTAATCCTAACCTTAAAATTAACCCTAAGACAAGCACTAGCCCTAACCCAAATCTAAACCTAAACTTAACCCTAACAATATTAGAGTTAGGGTTAGTGTTACTCTTACTGTTAGTGTTAGGCTTAAGTTTAATGTTTGGGTTAGGGTTAGTGTTAGGTTTAGTGTTAGTTTAAGGGTTAGGGTTCGTGATAATGTGAGTTTTAGATTTAGTATTAGCATTCAGATTGGATTTAGGTTGTGGTTAAGGGTTACAGATTGTGTTAGGGTTAGTTTTAGAGTAAGGGTTTGGTTAGTGTTATGGTTAAGTTTAGGGTTAGGGTTAGTTTTAGGATTAGGGTTAGTGTCAGAGTTAGGGTTAGTGAGAGGGTTATGGTTGGTTTTAGGGTTAGTGTTAGGGTCAGAGTCAGAATGACTAGCCCTATCACTAGTCATATCACTACCACTAATCATAAAACTACCCCTAAAACTAGGCCTAGTTTAAAAACAAAACTAAGCCATAGCCCTATCCCCAACCCTAGTCTAACCTTAACCAGAGACCTGACATTATACCTATCCCTAATCCTAATGCTAGTTCTAAGCCCAACCTTAATCCTAAACCTAATTTTTACCCTATCCCTAACCCATATTTTATTTCTTCTCCTAGCACTAAACATAGCTGTAATATCATACCTTACCCTAACCCTAATGCCAACACTAACCCTATCCCTAAACCTAGGCCTAAATCTAATACTAACCCTAGAACTATTCCTAGCCCTAATTTAGCCCTAACAGTAAACCTAACCCTATCCCTATCCCTAAGACTAACTCTAACTCTCGCCCTAGTGCTATCCCTAGTTCTAAACATATCCCTTACAATAACCCTAAGGCTAGCCATTTCTTTAGCCCCAAACTTAGCCCTAACCTTTGCCAAAGGCTTAAACCTGTATCTAAAATTAAAAGTAAGTATAAATTTCACCCTAACACTAGCCCTAACCCTAATGCTAATTGGAAGACTAGCCTTAAATCTACCCTAACCCTAAAACAAAAAGGAGCCATAACCCTAACCCTTAACCTAAACAAAACCCTAAAGCTACACTTAGTCCTAAACCTATCCCTAATTTGAGTTCTAACCCTAATCCTAGAAATAACCCTGACACTAACTTGGCCCCTAACACTAACCCTAGCTCTAAACATTGCCCTCACACTGACCCTAGAATTAACCCTAAACAGAAACCTAGCTCTTTCATTAGACATAGCCCTAATGATAAGACAAATCCTAGACCAAATCCAAGACCTAACCCTACATTTTAACTCTAATCCTAAACCTAACCCTAGCTCTAAACCTAACCTTAACCCTACCTTAAACCCTATCCCTAGCCCTACTCAAACCCTAACCCCAATGCTACCATAGTCATTAATCTTTTGCCTACCCCCAAACCTAACTCTATTACTCGTCCTATTTTAGCCCTCATTCTAGCTCTAAACCTAACCATAACTCTGACCCTTATACTGACCCTGACACTAAACCTAAGTCTAAACCTGACCCTAACACTAAACCAAAACCTAACACTTTCCATACAGGTAAATCTATACTTAAATATAACAAACACTAGCACTAGACGAAACTTAATCCTAAATATAGTCATAAATTTAGCTCTAGGTAAAACAACAACAACAAAAAAAAAAAAAAAAAAAAAAAAAACCTAGCACTAGCCCTAACAATAACCGATAGCCTAACTTAAAGACTAACCCTATCCCTAGACTCAATGCTAGTCGTAATTCTGGCACTCACCCTATACCTAACCCTATCCTGAACAATGACCCTTAAACCTAAAAATCTCTAGCTCTAAATCTTATCCAAACCCAAAATCTAACCCTGACACTAGACATATCCATAACCCTGACCCTAAAACTAGCCATTAACATATTCCTAGCTCTTATATTTCCCATAGCCCTAATGTTAGCCGTAAACCACAGAAAACCTAACCCTTATCCTAGCCCTAAACCTAGCCCTAACCGTTACTCTAACAATAATCCTAGACCTAAGCCTAATTCTACACTCGCCTTAGCCCTAAACCCAGCTCAAACTCTAACCCTTACCCTAAATATAACCCTAATCCTAATGGTAGCCCTGACTCTAACCCTAAACCTAGCCCAAGACCTAACCCTAGGTGAAATGCTAATTCTTACCCTAAAACTATGCCTGACACTAACCCTAGGCCTAACCCTAACCCGAGCCCTAATCATAACCTTATCCCTAGCCCTAACCTTAACTCTAACACTATCCATTACCCTAAAGATGAGCCTAATTCATATGCTAACCCTAGGTGTTACACTAACCCTATCGCTAACACTAACACTATTTCTCTAAATCTAACTTGAACCCTAAACCTAGTCGTATCTATTACCCTATCCATAACTCTAACCCTAAAGTTAACTCAATCCTTAACACTAAAACTTAACCTAAACCAAACCCTACCCAGACCCTGGTCCTAAAAATACACCTAGGTTTAAAACTGACCCTTACCTAAAAATAACCCTTACACTAGACCTAGCTGTAACCTAACCCTAAAAATAACACTAACCATAAATCTAGACCGGACATTAGCCCTATCACTAATCCTAGCCCTAGCCCTAACACAAACTCTCATCCTGGCACTAAACATGGTCTTAATCCTAACCCTAGCTCTAACCCTAATTCTAACACTCGTCCTAGCCCTAAACTTACCTATAACTCCATCCCTTCCCCTAACCCAAACCCAAAACTTAGGCCTAACCCTAACACTGAATCTAGCTTAATTTAGCCTTAACCCTAAAACTAATTCTAACCCTGGCCCTAAGACTAATTCTAACTATCGCTCTTGCCCTATTTCTAGTTCTAACTCTATATGTTAATAGCCCTAACATTAGCCCTAACCTTAGCCCTAAACATAGTCATAGCCCTAAACCTAGATCTAACCATAACAATAAATCTAAGCCTAAATCTCACCATACCACTAGCGCTAACCCTATTACTAATCCTAAAAGTAGCCCTAGCTGGAAAACAAAATTGGGACAATGCCCTAAGGCTAACCATAACCAAACCAAAATTTTAGAGTTGACATTAGACCTATCCCTAATTCTTACCCTAACTTTTACACAAACCCTAACCCTATGTCTAGCCTTAACCCTAGCCCTTTTTTGAGTCTATCCCTAACTCTAATCAGTAACACTGATTCTGACTCTGATGGTAACACTAACACCATCTCTAATCATCACCCTAAAACTAAATCTAATCTACACACTAGATAATGATATAATGCTAAACATAACACTAGTCCTAATAATTACCCTAGTTCTAACATTAGTCCTAGTCCCAAATAGCCCTAACCTAACTCAAAACCTAGAACTAATCAGAGCAACAACCTTAGATTTAACCCTAGACCTAACCCTAACACTACTTGCAATACTTAACCTAAAAGTAAACATAAACCTAAACTTTGTCCTAACCCAAAATCTAACCCAAACCATAGCCCTAATCCTAAACATAATCCTAGCCCTATCCCTAGGTCTAATATTATCCATTACCCTAACCATAACCATAACCAAATTCAAACCCTAGACCTAACAGTAACCATAGAACTAACCTAACCATAACCCTAGTCCTAATTGTAGTTCTAATCCAATCTATTACCCAAACCAGAACCCTAACCAAATTCTAACCCTAGGCCTAAACCTAACCCCATACCTGACCCTAAATGTGTCCATTACTCTAAATCTAACCTTAACTTTAAACTTAACTGTTTCCATTAGCCTAACCCTAACACTAACCCAAATGCTTATTTGAGCCCTAAGCCTAATCTTTAACCCAACCCATACCCTGACCCTGACTCTGACCCTAATAATACCCCTAGCAGTAAACCTGACCCTAACCTTTAACCTAACACATACAATAGACCTGGCCATAATCCTTAGCCTAAAACTATACCTAACCATAACCCTAGACATGACATTAGCCCTATCCCTAATCCTATCCCCAACTCTCAAACAAATCCTAGCCCTAATCCTATCCCTAAGCTTATTCTTCATCCTAACCCTAACATTAACCCTAGACCTAACCCTAATTTTATGCTTTGCCCTAGCCCTAAATGTAGCTGTAATATCATACCTTACTCTAACCCTAATGCTAACCCTAACCCTAGCCCTTAGCCTAGGCCTAAACCTACAACTAACCATAGCTCTTATCTAGCCCCATTTTAGCCCTAATGCTAACACAAATCCTTGTCCTATTCTGAGGCCTAAACCTAAGTATAACCCTAAACTTAACCCTAATCCTAAACCAAGCCTAACTCTACCTCTAACTCTTACTTTTACCCCAAGCCAAACCTTCACTCTAATGCTACCTTAGTCCTAACCATAATCCTTAGCCTACCTCAAACCCTATTTCTACTACAAGTCTAACCCTAGCCCTTATTCTAGCTTTAACCCTAACTAACCCTGACCCTTATTCTGACCCTAACACTAACCCTAGGTCTAAACCTGACACTAACCCTAAAGCAAACCCTAACCCTACCTCTAGTGGTAAACCTATACCTAAACCTAACAGTAACACTAGCACTAGACAAACCTAATCCTAAATAGAGTCAAAAATCTACCCTTAGACCTAAGCAAACACCTAGCACTTGCCCTAAAAATAACAGATAACCTAACTTAAAAACTAACTCTATCCCTAGACCCAATGCTGGTCCTAAATCTGGCCCTCACCCTAAACCTAAACCTAACCCGAACAATGACAGTTGCCCTAAAACAAACCCTAGCTCTATATCTCATTTTAACAACAAACCTAATTAGAACACTAGACTTATCCATAACCCTAACCCTAAAACTATTCATAAGCATATCCTCAGATCTTACATTACCCATAGCACTAATCTTAGCCATAAACCTCACAGAAATGTAGCCCTTATTCTAGCCCTAAACATAGCCCTTATTGTAACCCTAACAAGAAGCCTAGACAAAACCCTAATGCCAACCCTCGCCCTAACCCTAATTCTAGCTCAAACTCTATCCTTAATCTAATCAAAACCCTAACCCTAAACCTAACATTAGCCATAACTCTAACCATAACCTTCACGATAGCCCTAATCCTAGCTCCAATGCTAACACTTACCCCAAACCTAACCCTGACATGGACACTAGGCCTAACCCTAAACCTCATCCTAATTCTAACCTTAACCTTAGCCCTTATCTTAGCTATAACCCTATCCATTACCCAAAAGATAAGCCTAAAACAAATGCTAACCCTAGGCCTAGCACTAACATTATTGCTAAAACTAATCATATTCAGTACTCTAAACCTAACCTGAACCCTGAACCTAACCCTATCAATTTCCCTAACCCGAATGCTAACCCTATTCCTAACGCTGATACAAGCCTTAACCCTAAATTTTAACCTAAACCAAACCCCACTCAAACCCTCATCCTAATAATAAACCTAGCTTTAAACCTGACCCTTAACCTAAACCTAACCCTTACACGAGACCTAGCAATAACATAACACTAAAACTAACCATAATCATAAACCCATACCTGACATTAGCGCCAGTCCTAATCCTAGCCCAAACCCTAATACAAACACAAGTCCTCAACTTAGGCCTATGCCAAGTCTTAATTCCAACCCAAACCATAACTCTAGCCCTATGTTTAATTTTAACCCTTGCCCTAGACCTGAACTTAGGTACAACCCCATCCTTTTCCCTAACCCTAACCCTTACACTAGACCTAGCAATAACCTAACACTAAAACTAACCATAATCATAAACCCATACCTGAAATTAGTGACAGCCCTAATCTTAGCCCAAACCCTAACACGAACACAAGTCCTCATCTTAGGCCTATGCCAAGTCTTAATTCCAACCCAAACCATAACTCTAGCCCTATGTTTAATTTTAACCCTTGCCCTAAACCTGAACTTAGGTACAACCCCATCCTTTTCCCTAACCCTAATCCTTACACGAGACCTAGCAATAACCTAACACTGAAACTAACCATAATCATAAACCCATACCTGACATTAGCGCCAGCCCTAATCCTAGCCCAAACCCTAACACAAACACAAGTCCTCATCTTAGGCCTATGCCAAGTCTTAATTCCAACCCAAACCCTAACTTTAGCCCTATGTTTAATTTTAACCCTTGCCCTAGACCTGAACTTAGGTATAACCCTATCCTTTTCCCTAACCCTATCACTAACCTTAACCCTAATAGTGCTAACCATAGGCCTAACCCTAACACTAACCCTAGCACTAATCCTAGCCCTAATTTAGCCCTAACCCTAACTCTATCCCTAACCTTGGCCTAAGACAAACTCTAACTCTCCCCCAGCCCTATTTCTAGATCTAACCCTATCCATTACAATAAACCTAACACAAGCCCTAACCTTATCTCTAACAGTAGCCCTAGACCCTACCCTAGATCTAATCATAACTCTACATTTGACACACACCCAAAGCTAATCCTCAACCTACCACTAAACCTATTTATTGCTAATCTTAAAACTAGCTGTAACCCTAGCCTTATCTCTAAACAAAATCGAGCCATTTTCCTAACACTAAATGTTAACCTAAACAAAACCCTAACACTAAACCTAGCCATAACTTTCTAGCCATAATTAACGTCCTAGTCCTAAAATTAACCCTGACCCTTACTTATGTTCTAACACTAACCTTAATTCGAAATATCACACTAACCCTAGAGATAGAACTAATACTAGATATAGACCAAATACTAATTCTAATTATAAACTTAGTTTTTATTTTAGCCATAGCCCTAACCCTAGCCCTAAACCTAACAGAAAAACTAGCCCTAATCTGAGTCCTAACCCTAGATTAAAACCTAAACCTAACCCTAGCCCTAACCCTAGCTCTAACTCTTTCACTTACCCTAAGCCAAACCCTATCCATAATGGTAACCGTGGTCCTAATACTAATTCAGAGCCTAATCCGAACCCTAACCCTATTAGTAGTCGTAACCTTAGCCCTCATTTTACCTCTAACCCTAACTCAAATCCTTATCCTAAAACAAACCCTCAGTCTAAATCTGACCCTAACCCTAAACCAAACGCTAAAACTAGCCCGATAAACTTATACCTAAACCTAACCCTAACACAAGTGCTAGACCTAATCCTAATCCTAAATATACCCATAACTCTAGACCTAGACCTAAAAAAACCCCTGAGACCTAGCCCTAACATAATCCTTAACCTAAAGCAAATACTAACTCTATCCCTAGTCCTAATTCTGTCTTTCACCCTAAACCTAACTCTAACCTGAACACTGACCCTAACACTAACACTAAATCTAGATCTAAACCTGAACCTAACACAAAACCTAAACCTAACAGTAGTCATACTCATAAACCTAACCCTAAAACTAGCTCTAATCAGAACCCTAAATCTTACATTACACAAAGCCTTAACCCTGGGCCTAAACCTAAAACAAAACCCAGTTCTAATCTGAGGCCTAAACCTACCACAAGCATAACCATAATCCTAAATGTAGCCCTAACCCTAATACTCGCCTTAGACATAATCCTAGCTCAAAGCCTAACCCTTAGCCTAAACATAACCCTATCATTATTTGTAAACATATACCTAACCCTAGTCCTAATCCTAAACTTAACCCTAGTACTAACCATAGCTCTAACTCTAACATTGCTTTAAACCTAACCCTAAACCTAATAATAACCATAGCCTTAAACCTAACCCTATTTCTAACCCTAATCATAAACTTAATCTTTGACTTAACTCTTAACCTCACCCTTGCCATAAACTTAACCCTAAACATCCCATGAATCAAAACTAAACCTCTCCCTAAACCTAAATTAACCATGACCTAAACTTAACCCTAATCCTAATCTTACATCTAATTTAATACATTACTCTAATACTAACCCTAACCCTAATAAAAACCCTAGCCCTAACCGCAACCCTAACCATAACCCTAACCATAACCCTACCCTAGACCTAACACTAAATCTAACCCTCTCCCTAGCCTTAATCATAGCTTAAACCCTAACCCTTATCCTAACCCTAACCTTAACCCTAGCCCTAGCACTAATCATAACCTTAACTCTAGCCCTATACCTAATATTAAACCTAGCCCTAATCCTTGCCCTAATATAGCCCTATACCTAACCCTAACCCTAACCTAGAATTAAGAATAACCATAGTTCTCACACAAGAACTATCCCCAATTCTTACCCTCTTCCTTACCATAACCCTAACCCTAGTCATAAGCCTTGCATTATCCTTAGCCCTAGTACTAACTCTAGATTGAAACCTATCTTTAAAACTAACCCTAACCTGATGCCTCAACCTAACCCTGAAGCTAGCTCTAACACTATTGCTATAAGAAAAATTAGCCCTAACCGTAGCTCTATCTCTAAAACAAAACTCAGCCATACCTCTAACACTAATTCTTACACTACACCAAACCCTAACCATACACCAGCCCTAAAGGTAGCCCTAATTTGAAACCTAACCCTAACCCGAAACCTAACCATGACTCTGACTCATATCCAAACACTAAATCTAGTTTTAAACCTAACCCTAACCTTAAACCTAACCCTAAAACTAGGCCTAGACCTAAACTTAACCCTAAAACTAACCTTAATCATAACCCTTTTTTATTCAATAGCCATAAACTTAAAACTAGCCCTAACCCTAATACAAAACTAGCCCTAATCCAAGCCTAACACGAGCTTTAACCCTAAACCTAACTAACCCTAGTTCTAACCATAGCTCTAACACTATCACTTACAATAAGCCAAACACTCACGCTAATGCTAACCATATTCTTAGCACTAATCCTTAGCCTAACCAAAACCTTAATCTATAACTAGTCCTAACCCTAGCCTTCATTTTAGATCTAACAATAACCCAAACCCTAACCCTATCCCTGACCATTATTCAAACCCTAACAATAATCTTAGGTCTAAATCTAAACCTAACCCTAAACTGAATCCTAACAGTAGCCGTACTGGTAACCTTATACCTAAGCCTAACCCTAACACTAGCCCTAGACCTAAAGCTAATCCTAAATCTAGCCATAACTATAGCTCTAGACCTAAAGACAAACTAGACCTCCCCTTAACAATAACCCTTAACTTAACCCAAAATCTAATCCTACCTGTAGACCCAAGAATAGTCCTACTTCTGGCTTTAACCCTAACCATTACCCTACCCGAACATTGTCCCTGAAACTAACACTAACCTTAGCTCTAATTTTCACCCTAATCCTAAAACTAAAGCTAAAACTACACCAAATCCTAACATTAACCATAAAACTAGTCTTAATCATTACACTAGATCTTACATTAGCCATAGCCCTAACCTATTGCAAAACCGATTCCTAATCCAAGCCCTACCTTAGCTTTAAGACTAAATCTAAACCTAGCAATAACCCTAGCCCTAAGTATAACCCTATGCCTAACCCTAGACTTAATCCTAACCATAACCCTAGCCCTAACTTTAGTTCTCACTCTATTCATTACCCTAAGATAATTATAATTCTTATGCTAAACCTAGGTGAGACCCTAACCTAGCACTAGCCTTAACCCTATCAATTTACCTACACCTAACCTGAACCCTAAAACTGACTGTGTCATTACTCGATCCCTAAACATAAGACTAATTTGAGCCCTAAACCTAAACCTTAACCTAACCCTAACCCTAAACTTGACCCTGACTCTAATAATGCCCATAGCTCTAAACCTGACCCTAGCAAAAAAACTAAACTTTACAATAGACCTAGCCATAAATTTAACCCTAAAAATATCCCTAACAGTACCCTAGACCAGAAATTAGCCCTAGCTCTAATCCTAGCCCTAACCCTAATACAAAAGTTAGCCAATATCCTAGCCATGAACCTCGCTTTAATCATAACCCTAACTCTAATGTTAACACAAACCTTGACCCTAGTCCTAAAACTAGCTATATTCCCTTCCCTTACCCTAAACCTAACCCTAGGCCTAAAGCTAACACTAACCCTAGCCCTAACCCTAGGCCTAAACCTAACACTAACGTTAACCGTAGTCCAAGTCCTAATTTAGCCCTTTCCCTAACCGTAACCCTTGCCCTAAGACTAACTCTAACTCTCACAATAGCTCTATTCCTAGTTCTATATCTATCTTTACATCACCATACACAAAGCCATAAACGTAGCCCTACCCTATCCCTATACTAATCCCTGTCTCAAAACCTAGATCTCAACCTAACTCTAAATTTAACTCTAACCCTAAGACTAAATTTAGCCATAAATCTACTCCTATCCCTAACACTTAACATAAGCCTAAATCTCACACTTACACTAGCCCTAACCCTAAGACTAATATCAAAAGTAGCCCTAATTCTACCCCTAGCCCCAAAACAAAACCAAGTCATAGCCGTAACCTTAACCCTTAAGCTAAACCAAACAGTAACCCTAAACCTAAACCTAATCCTATCCCTAATTATAGTCTAACCCTACCCCCAAAACTAACCCTGATCCAGACTCTGACCCTAACACTAACCATCGCTCTAAACATCATCATCACCATAAACCTAACTTTAACACTAGACATAGACCTAACTCTAACCCTATAACTAGCTGTAATCCTAAATGTACTTCATACATTAACGGTAGCCTTAACCCTATCCCTAACCTAACCGAAAACCTAGCCTTAATCCGAGTCCTAAATCTAACTTTAACCCTAAACTTACACCTAACCCTAACCCAAAAAATAACCCTAATCCTATACATAACCCTAGCCCTAACCTTAGGGCTAAACCTATCCATTACCCTAACAATAATGCTAACCATTATGATAACTCTAGGCCTGACCCTAACCCTATAAATTACACTAAACCAAACCTAAACCCTAAATCTAACCCTTTCATTACCCTAACCCTAAATCTCACCCTAATTTGAGCTCTGCACCTAAACACTAACTTAATGCAAATTCTAATCATGACTTTGATTCCACCCTAGATCTAAACCATACCCTAACCAGAAACCTAATCATTACACTGGACCAAGCCATAAACCTTACACTAACTCTATCCCTAAATGCAACCAAAGACATGGCATTAGCCATAGTCCTAATATTATCCCTAACCCTAAAACAAATTCTAGTCCTCATCATAGAGCTAAACATAGCCTTAATCATAACCTTAAACCTAACTCTACTTCTACCCCTAATACTAACCCTTGCCCTTGATCTAAACCTAGCTATAACAAAATCACTTACACTAAATAAAATCCTAACTCTAACCCTAACCCTAGTAGTAACGCTTGCCTTATCCTTAGCCCTAGCACTAATCCTAGATTGAAACTTAACTCTAAATCTAATCCTGACTTGATGCCTAAGCCTAATCCTAAAACTAGCCCTAACCCTAGCCTTAACACTAACCCTAGCAATAATTTAGCCGTATACCTAAACCTAACCCCAACCCTAGCCCTAAGACTAACTCTAACTCTCACACTAGCCCCATTCTTTTTCTAACCCTATCCCTTTCGGTAACCCTAACCCTAGCCCTAACCCTTTTTCTATCATCCCTAGCAATAACCTTAGGCAAAACGTAACTCTAAATCTAACCCCAACACAAAGCCTAAGCCTAATTCTAAAACTAGCCCAAACCATAACACTAATCCTAAAATGAGCCCTAATGCTAGATTTATCTCTAAAACAAAACAGAGCCATAGCTCTAACCCTTACCATTAACCTAAACCAAACCCTAACCTTACTCCTAGACCTAACACTAGCCCTAATTCAAGTTGGAAGCCTAAGCCTAAAACTAACCCTGAACCCGACAATGACCCTAACACTTCTATCTCTAAACATCATCCTAACTATAAACCTAACCCTAACACTAAACCTAGCCCTAATTTTAAACCTATTACTTACATTAGCTGTAACTCTAACCCTAACCCTAACATAACCCAAAATCAAGCCCTAATCCGAGTCCTAACCCTAACTTTAAACCTAACCTAAACCTAACACTAGCCCTAATTGTAACCATAATGCTAGCCTTAAAGTTATCTCTAAATCTATCCATTACCATAACCATAACCATAACAATAATGATAACCCTAGGCATAAACCTAATCCTATTCCGCATCCTAACCCTTCCATTACCTAAACCAAACCTGAATCCTCAACCTAAACCTATCATTACCCTAACCCTAATTCTAAAATTAATTCAAGCCCAAACTTGAAAATTTAACCTATGATAAAACACTAACCAAGACCTTGACCCTAATAATACCACTAGCTGTAAACTTGAAGAAAACCCAACACCTAAACCTTAGCCTAAACATAGCCATAAAATTAACCCTAAAACTATCCTTAACCATAATTCTGGACCTGAAATTTGCTCTAGTCCTAATCCTAGTCCTAACCCTAAAATCACACCTAGCCCTCATCCTAGCCTTAAACCTAGCCTTAATCATAAACCTAAATCTAGCCCTACACCTAACCCTAATTCTAACGCTCACCCTACCTCTAAAAATGACTATAATGTTATCCCTTACTCTAAATTTAAACCTAACCATAACCTTAAGCCTAGGCTTAAGCTAAACCCAAAACCTAGCCCTAATCCTAGCCCTAATTTAACTCTATTTCTAATCCTATCCTAACCCTAGACCTAAGGCTAACTCTAATTCTTGCTCTAGCCCTATCCCTATTCTTAGTTCAATCCCTATCTGCTACCCTAAACCTAACACTAACCCTAACACTTGCCTTGAATTTAGTCCCAGCCCTAACACAAACGCTGAATCTAAACTTATACCTAAGGCTAAGCCTAAGACTAATACTAGCCCTAACCCTAATGATAATTGTAAAACTAGCCCTAAACCTAATCCTAGCAGTAAACCAAAACCAAACAATAGCTCTAACACTAAACCTTAATTTAAACCAAATATTAAAACTACACCTAGACCTAAACCTAGCCCTAATTCAAGTCCTAAGCCTCACCTTAAAACTATTCTTGATCCTGACTCATATCCTAACACTCACCCTAGGTCTAAACACTGCCCTAAACTCAAACCAAACACTAATATTAACAATAGCCCTAATTCGAGTCTTAACACTAACCCTAAAACTAACCCTGACCTTGACTTCTATCCTAACAAGAACCATAGCTATAAATATCATCCTAACATTAAATCTAACACTAGCATTTAAACTACTCCTAACCCTCATCCTAAAACTAAGCCTAATTGTAACCCTTTTTCTTACATTAGCCGTTACCCTTATCCTAGCCCTATACCTAACACAAAAACTAGGCCTAAACTGAGCCCTAAACCTTGTTTTAACTCTAATTCTTACCCTAATCATAGTCCTAACCCTAGATCTAAATGAATCCCTTAAACTAAGTGATACCCTAAACCCAAGAGTCAACCTAGACCTATCCCTAGTCCTTAGACTAACTAAAACCATATCCCTATTAATACTCCTAAACCTAGCCTTTATTTTAGCTCTATCACTATCCCAAACCCTAACCCTAGCCCTAATCCTTATTCTGACCCTAACACTAAACCTAGGTCTAACCCTAACCCCACCCCTAACCCAAAATGTATCATAATCCTATCCCTAGACCTAACTCTGAACCGAAATTTCAGCCTAGCACTAACCATAGCTCAGAAACTAACCCTTACACTAAACACAACCATAAACATAATCCTAGCTATAACCCTCACTTTAACCCTAACACAAGACCTAATCCTAACCATAACCCTAGCTCTAACCTTAACTCTAACTGTATCCATTACCCTAAACATTACCCTTACCATAATGCTAAGCCTAGGCTTAACCCTAACCCTATCACTTTCCCGAAAACTATCAATTACCCTAAGCCTAACCCTATAATTATGCAAACCTTAAGCCTCATGTTAATTTGAACCCTAAACCTAACCTCAAACCTAAACCAAACCCTAACATTGACCCTGACCCTAAAAATTCCCCTACCTATAAACCTGACTCTTACCCTACCTAACTCTTACACTTGACCTAGCCATAAACCTAACCCTAAAACTATCCCTAATCTTAACCCTAGACCTCATATTAACCCTAGCCATAATCCAAGTCCTAAACCTAACACAATCCCTAGCCATTATCCTAACCCTAAACATAGCCTTAATTTTATCCCTAATCCAAACCCTAGGCCTGAAGCTAATCCTAATCCTAGCCATAATCGTAGGCCTAATTTAGCCCTATCCCTAACCCTAACCCTAACCCTAGCTCAAAGACTAACTCTAACTCTCACCCTAACCCTAACTTAGTTCTAACTCTATCCCTTACTAAAACGCTTATCCTAGCCCTAACCCTTGGTCTAACCCGAGCCATATACATGGCCCTGGCCATAACCCTAAATCTAACCCTAATGCTAAATCTAACCGTAAACCTAAGCCTAAATCTAAACCCAACACTAGCCCTAAAGTTAATACTAATCCTAAAACTAACCCTAACACTAGCCCTAGCTCTAAAACACAACCTAGCAATAGCCATAACCCTAACCCTTAACCTAAACCAAACTCTAACTCTACACCTAGCCCTAATCATATCTAAAATTCTATTCTTAACCCTAACCCAAAAACTTAACCTGACCCTGACTCTTACCTAACACTAAACATCATCATCACCGTAAACCTCAACCTAACACTAGAACTAGCCCTAACCCTAACCCTACAACTACCGCTAATCATAACCCTCCTTCATACATTTTCCATAGCCTTAACACTAGCCCTAACTTAACCAAAAACCTAAATTCAACTGAGTCCTAAACCTAGCTTTAACCCTAAAATTAAACCTAACCCTAACCTCAAACTAGCCCTAATCCTATACATAAACCTAGCACTAATCTTAAGTCTAAATCTTTCCATTACCCTAACAATGACCCTAATCCTTATGTTAACCCTAAATCTTACCCTAACCCTATCCATTACACTAAACCAAACCTAAACCATAAAACTAACCCTGTCATTACAAATTCCTAAACTCTAACCTAACCCAAACACTAACCCTGACCCTGACCTTAAAAATAACCCTATATATAATCCTGAATCTGATCCTAAACCTAATTCTTACACTGGACCTAACATTAAATCTATCCCTACCTATAACCTGAGACCTGAGATTAGCCGTAGCCCTAATATTATCCCTAACCCAAACACAAACCGTTAACCTCATCCTAGCCATAAACCTAGCCTTAATCATAACCCTAACCCTAAATAAGCACCAACCCTAATACTAAACCTTGACTTAGCCATGAACCTAGCCAAAACCGCATCCCTTACCTTAAAAATAACCCTAATTCTAACCCTAACTGTTTTTTGTAACAATTGCCTTACCCTTAGCCCTAGCTTTAAAACTAGATTGAAACCAAACTTTAAATCTAACCCTTACTTTATGCCTAAGCCAAAAACTAGACTTAAACCTGATGATAATTCTAAAACTAGCTCTAACCCTACCCCTAACACTAACCCTAGCTGTAATTTAGCCCTATCCCTAACCCTAACCCTAATCCTAGCCCTGAGAATAACTCTCTCACATTTGCCCTATCACTCATTGTAATTCTATACCTTCCCATAAACCTAACCCTATCTCAAATTCTAGTCCTAATCTTTGCCCTATCTTTAGCCCTAGCACTAACCTTAGATACAAATCTAACTCTAAATTTAACCCTAAACCAAAGCCTAAGCCTAAATCTAAGACTAGCCCTAACCCTAACACTACTCCTAAAAATTTCACCAACCTTAACCGTAGCACTAAAACCAAACTGAACCAAAGTTTTAACCCTAAACCTTAACCTAAACCAAGCCCAAACCCTACAACTAGTTCTAACCCCAGCCTTAATTCGAGTTTTAAGTCAAACCCGAAAACTAACCCTAACCCTTACTCTGACCATGAGAGTAACCCGAGATCTAAACATCACCCTAACCCTAAACCTAAACCTAACATTAAACCTAGCCCTAAAACACTAAAATTAGCCGTAATCATACCCTAGTACTAACATTAGCTTTAACCCTAATCCTAGCACTAACTTAACTCAAAACCTAGCCCTAATCATAAACATAACCCTAGCCCTAAAATGATTTCTAACTCTATCCATTACCATAATACTACCCCTCCTAACTAATGCTACAACTAACACTAATGCTAATTTGAGCCCTAACTTTAAATCTTAACCTACCCCAAACCTTATCCCAGAACTTCCCCCTAATAATACCCCTAGCTCTAAACCTGAGGCTAACCCTAAACCTAACCCGTAAACTAGACGCACCCTTAATCCTAATCCTAAAAGTATCTTTAACCATAATTCTGGACCTGAAATTAGTCCTAGCACTAATCCTAGCCCTAACACTAAAAAGAAAACCTAGCCCTTGTCCTAGCCCCAAACCTATCCTTAATCATAACCCTAACCCTAACCACAGCCCTAACCCTAATTATAGCACTTACCCTAACTCTAAACATAGCTATAAATGCAATTCTTACCCCAAATTTTACCCTAACTCTAAACCTAAACTCTAAACTCTAATTAAAACCCTAATCCTAACGCAAACCCAAGACTTGAACTAAACACTAAACCTAGCCCTAATCCTTACAATAATAAGGTCCTATACGTAATCCTAATCCTAACCCTAGCCCTCAGACTAACTCTCTCCCTAAGCCTATCCCTAATTCTAAAACTCTCTCTTGCTATTACCTTAAACCTAGCCATAACCCTTGCCCTATCTTTACTTCTAGCCCTAACACTAGATCTAACCCTAATTCAAATTTAACGCTAACACTAAGCCAAAGCCGAACACTAACAGTAGCCCTAACCCGAACCTTAGGACTAAAACAAAACCGAGCATTAGCTCTAACCTTAAACCTTAACTTAAACCAAACCTTAACACTACTACTAGACCTAACCATAGCCCTAGATCCAGTCCTAACCGTAACCATGAAAAATACCCTGACCCTGACTCATATCCTAAAACTCACCCTAGTTCTAAATACTGCCCTCACCTTAAACTGAATCCTAACAGTAGCCCTAGCCCTAATTAGACTCCTAACTCTAACTGTAAAATGAAGCCTTACCCTGATTTCTTTCCTAACATGAAACATAGCTATAAATATCACCCTAACTTAAACCTAACCCTAACGCTAAACGAAACCCAAAACCTAACACTAAAACTAACCCTAATGGTAACCCCAGTTCTTACATTAGCCATTGCCCTAATCCTAGCCCTAAACCTAACACAAAACCTAAGTCTAATTCGAGCCCTAAACCTAGCTTTTACCCTAACTGTAACCATAACCATAGCCCTAACTCTAACTCTAAACCAAGCCCTTACCCTAAGCAAAAACTAAAAACTAAGGGTAACCCTAGACCTATCATTAATCCTTAGGCTAACCAAAACCCTAACCATATTAATAGTCCTTCCCCTTGTCCTCATTATAGATCTAACCCTATCCAAAACCCTAACACTAACCCTGACCCTATTACAAACCCTACCACTAATCCTAGGTCTAATCATAACCCTAACCCTAACTCAAAACTTACTGTAATCCTATCCTTAGACCTAATTCAGAACCTAACTCTCAGCCTTGCACTAAATATAGCTCAGAACCTAACCCTTACCCTAAACATAACCTTAACCAAACGCTAGTTCTAACTCTCACCCTAACCCTAAATCAAAACATAATCCTAACCATTACCCTAGCCCTAAACTTAAGTCGAACTGTATCATTACCCTAAATATAAATCTTAAACTAATGCTAACCCTAGGCCTAACCCTGAACATATCACTATCCCCAAACTTATCAATTACCCTAAACCTACCCTGAATTCTAGACCTAATCTAATCATTACCCTAAACCCTAAACCTAATGCTAATTTGAGCCATAACCATAAACTCAAACCTAAATAAAACCCTAATACTGACATTGACCCTAATAATTCTTTAGCTCTAAACCTCACTCTTACCCTATACCTAACCCTTACACTAGACCTAGCCATAAAACTAACCCTAAAAATATTCCTAAGCATAACCATAAACCTGATATTAGCCCTAGCCATTATACTAGCCCTAAACCTAACACAAACCATAGCCCTTATTTTAGCCCTTAACATAGCCTTAATTATAACCCTAACCATAACCCTAGGCCTAACTTTAGAATTAGGATTGTGGTAAAGATAGTGTTAGGTTTAAGTTTCAGGTTAGGTTTTAGGTTTCACTAACCCTAGCCCTAATCTTAGACCTAATTTAGCTCTATACCTAACCTTAACCCTAACTATAGCTTAAAAAATAACTCTATCTCTCATCTTAGTCCTAACCCTAATTCTAACCCTATACTTTACTGGGAACCTAATCCTAGCCCAAACCATAGATCTAACACTAGCCCTATTCATAGCCCTAGCAGCAATTCTAGATCTAACCCTAACTCTAAATCTAACCCTAACCCTTAGCCTAAACCTAAACCTAGCTCTAGCCCTAACCCTAAGGCTAATCCTAAAAGTAGCACTAACCCTAGACCTAAAACAAAACCAAGTCATAGACCTAATCCTAACCCTTAATATAAACTAAGCCCTAATCCTACCCTTAGCCATAATTCTAGCCCCAATTTGAGTTTTAAGCCAAACCCTAAAACTAACCATGATGCTGACTCTGATCTTAACACTAATTTTAGCTCTAAACATAACCCTAACGCTATGCCTTAACCTAACTATAGACCTAGCCCTAACCCTAACATTGAAATTAGCCCTAATCACAACACTGGTACTTATATTAGTCGTTACCCTAAACCTAGCCTTAATTTAACCCAAAACCTAGACTCATTCTGAACACTATCTCTAGATTTACCCCTAACCCTAACCCTATCACTAATCATAACTATAACCCTAGCCATAACCCGAATTCTAACCCTATCCATTACCCTAACCATACCCTAACCCTAACCCTAATAATAAACCTGGGCTTAAACATAACTGTATTTCTAATCCTAACTCTATCCATTACCCTAAATCTATCCTGAAACCTAAACCTAATACTATCTTTACCCTAATCCTAACTCTATTGCTAATTCAAATACTAATAATTAAGCATTAACCTATCCAAAACACTAATAGCGAACCTGACCCTAATAGTACCCTCAGCTCTAAACCTTACCCTAACCCTAAACCTAACCCTTAGATTAGACATAGCCATAAGCCTAACCCTAAAACTATTTTTAACACTGGAGCTGAAATTAGCCCTAGCCGTAATCCTAGCCCTAAACCTAGGTCTAATCCTAACCCGAACCATAACCCAAGCCTTATTCCTAATTCTATTCCTCACCCAAAGGATAAAATTAACTATAACCTCATCCTGTACCCAAAAAATAACCATAAACCTAAACCTAAGCCTAACCCTCGCCCTAAACCTAGCCCTAACCCAAAACCTCGTGGTAATTCTAGCCTTTATTTAATCCTATCCTAACCCTAAACCTAGCCATAAGACTAACTCTAAATCTTGCCCTGGCCCTAGCCCTTTTTCTATCCTTAGCCTTAATCCTAATCCTAGATCTAAGCCTAAATCTAAATCTAAAATTAACTCTAAATTCAACTGTAACAAAAAGCCTAAACCAAACCATAACACTACTCCAAACAATAACGCTAATCCTAAAACGTGCCCTCTCCCAAGCCCTAGCCATAAACCAAAACCAATCCATAGCCCTATTTTTAACCCTTAACCTAAATCCAACCCTAACCCTACAAATAATTATAAAACTAACTCTGAAACTAACCCTGATCGTGACACTGACCCTAACACTAATCTTAGTTCTAACATCACCCTAACCTTAATTAACCCTAACACTATATCTAGCCTTAACCTAACCCGAAATCTGGCCTTAATAATAACCTTAGTTAATACATTAGTCATTGTCCTGACAGTAGCCCTAACCCTAACACAAATTCTACACATAATCCAAACCCTAACCTCAGCTTTTATCCTAATAATAGGCCTAACTGTAACCCTAACACTTGCCCTAAACCTAACTCTAACCCTATTTCTTACACTAAGCCAAACTGTAACCCAAATGCAAACCTTAGTCATTATCCTAATCTAGTCTAACTTAAAATCTAACAATAATACCAGGCTTAACCCTAGCACTCATTTCACCTCTAAAATTAACCCTGACCCTCATCTGACCCTAACAGTAACCCTAGGTCTAAACTTGACCCAAACCCTAAACCAAACCCTAACAATAGCCCTACTGGTAACCCTATACTTATACCTAAGCCTAACACTCGGCCTAGATCCAAAGCTAATCTGAAATACAACTATAGCTCTAGCCCTAGACCTAAACAAAATCCTAGCCCTAGCAGTAACAATAACCTTTAACCTAAACTGAATACTTACCCTACCACTAGACCTAAACTTAGTCCTCATTCTGGAACTAACCAAAATCCTAAACCTATACCAAAAAAATGGGCGAGATTCTAACACTGAACCTAGCTTTAAACCTGACACTAACCCAAAACCTAGACCTAACTCTAGAACTAGCCATAACCCTAACCCTAAAACTAGCCCTAAACATAACCCTAGCTCTTACATTACCCATAGTCCTAACCTTAGCCCTAAACCAAACACAAAAACTAGGCCTAATTTTAGGCCTAAACTTAGCTCTAAGCATAATCGTCAGCCTAACCCTAGCCCTAATAACCCTAGCTCAAATCTTAAATTTTAGACTAAACATAACCCTAGCTCTATCCTAAAACCTTACCTAAATCTAGCCCTAATCCTAATACTAAACCTTGCCTGAACTTTAGCTCTAATTATATCCATTACCCTAACCCTAAATCTAACCTTAATTAAAACCCTATCTCTAACATTAATCCTAACTCTAACTATAAATGTTGACCTAGACCTAAACCTAAACCTAACTCTCACCCTAGCCCTAACCCTAGCTCAAGCACTAACCCTTACCCTAACGTAACCATAAACCTAGGCCTAAACCTAACACTTACCTTAACCCAAACTTACCCCAAATCACACCCTAGCCCTAACCCTAAACCTAGCCCTAATCCTAAGGTTAATCCAAACCATAACCTAGCTCTAAACCTAGCTCTAAACCTATCAATTCCACTAAATATAACCCTAACCATAATGCTAAACCTAACCCTATCGCTAAACCTACCCCATCCATTAACACAACCTTTACTGAAACATAAAGTAAAACCTATCCTTTACGCTACCCCTAAACCTAACCCTGATGCTAATTCGAGCTCTAATAATAACCCTTTAGCTAAACCAAATGCTAACCCTTATCCTGACCCTGACTCTAATAATACTCCTAGCCCTAAAGCTGACCTTTAATATAAACCTAACTCTTACATTAGACTTAGCCATGAACTACCCCTAAATCTATCCTTAACATTAACCCTAGACCTGATATTAGCCCTAGACATGCTCCTAGACCTGATATTAGCCCTAGACATGCTCCTAGCCATAACCCTAAGAGAAACCCTAGCCTTAACCTAGCCCTAAACCTAGCCTTAATCCTAAACTGAACCATAACCCTGGGCCTAATCCTAATTCTAATCCTCAGCTTTTCGTTAAAGCTAGCTATAATCCCACTCATTCCCCTAAATTTATCCTTAACACCATGCTAACCATAAATGTACCCCAAACACTTGGTCTAACCCTAACACTAACCCTAGCTTTAATCTTAGCCCTAATAGAGCCCTAACCTTAAAACTAACCCTAGCCCTTATCCTAGCTCTAATTTAGCCCTAACCCTAACCCTAACCATAAACCTAAGACTACTACTATGACTAACTCTAATTCTCGCCCTTGCAGTATCCTTAGTTCTAACCATATTCATAACCATAACCCTAACCCTCACCCTACCGCTAGCCCTACCCTTAGCCCTAACCCTATATCTAACCCTAACTATAAATCTAACCCTAACTCGAAGTCTATACCTAAGCCTAACACTAGCCCTAACCCTGATGCTAATCCATAATCTAGCTGTAACCGTAGCCATAGTCCTAAAATAAAACTAACCTATATCCCTACACCTTAAACTATACCAAACCCTAACCATACATCTAGTATTAACTTTAGCCCTAATTTGAGTTCTAACTCTAACTCATAAACTATCCCTTACTCTGATCTTGACCCTAACAATAACCCTTGCTCTAAACATCACCCTAACCCTAACCCTAAACCTAACCATAACACTAGACCTAGCCCTAACCCTAACCCTAAAACTAGCACTAATAGCAACACTAGTTTATACTTAGCCATAGCCCTAACCCTAGGTGTAACCAAACCCCAAACCAAGCCCTAATCCGAACCTTAACCCTAGCTGTAATCCTAACACTAAACCTAACCCTAACTCAGAACCTAGCCCCATACCTTACCCTAACCCTAAGCCTGACTCTAACAATAACTCTAGATGTATCACTAGCTCAAACACTATCTATTATCCTATCTATAACCATAACTCTAATAGTAACCCTAAGCCTAACCCTAAACTTATCCCTAAGCCTAACCTATTTCCTTAACCTAAACCGAACCTGAACACTAAACCTTACTCTATCATTACCCTAACACTAATCATAATGCTAATTCGAGCCCTAACCTTAAAGCTTAACTTAACCCAAACCTTAACTCTGACCATCCCGTGATAAAATATACCTAGCATTAACTCTGACCCTACCCCTAAATCATACCCTTATACTAGACAAAGACATAAACCTAACCCTAAAAACACCCCTAACCGTAACCCTAGACCTGACATTTGCCTGAGCCATAATTGTAGCCCTAAACTTAACAAAAACCAAACCCATAATCGTAATGATAAGCCTAAAACTGAATCCTAAAAATAACCTGGCCCTAACCCAAAACCTAATCCTAATCCTAGCCCTAATTATAATGTTAACACTAGCCCTAATACCATCTCTAAAATGATCCATTACCCTAAACCGAACCTTAACCCTAATGATAAATCTAGCTCTAATCTTAATTGTAAACCTAATCCTAGACCTAACCCTAAAACTAACACTCATCATAGCCTTAACCCTAGATAAAACCCTAAACCTTACTCTATCACTAACCCTAGCCCAAACCCTAACACTAACCCTAAACCTAAAACCACCCCTAACCCTAACCTGACATCTAATTCTATCCATTACCCAAAATCTAATGATAATATTAGCCCTAACCCTAACACTAACCCTAAACCTAAAACTACCTCTAACCCTAACACAACATCTAAACCTATCCATTAACGTAACTATAAAGATAACCTTAGCCCTAACCCTAACATTAAACCTAAACTTAACTTTAAATCTAATGCTAGACATAATCCTAAACCTAACCATCACCCTACCACTAACCCTAGCTCAAAACCTAACCTGAACCCTAAACCTAACCAAAAACCTAAACCTAGCCCTAGACCTAACCCTAACTCTATCCCTAATTCCATCAAAAACCCTAGCCCTAACCCCAGCTCTAATACTATTCATTACCCTAACAATAACCCTAACCCAGATGCTAACCCTAGGCCTAACCCTAACCCTATCACTAACCCTAACCCTGCTAATTACCCTAATCTTAACCTGATTCTAAACCTAAACCTATACATAAACCTAACCCTAATTCTAACCCTAACGTTAATTTCAGCCCTAAAGCTAATAATTAACCTAACAAAAACCCGAAACCTGACCCTGAACCTAAAAGTACACCTTACTCTTAACCTTGCCCTTACCCTAAACCTAATATTAGACCTATCCATGAACCTAACCCTATAACTAACACTAGCTGTAACCCTAAAAATGGCATTATTTCTATCCCTAAAACTTGCCCTAACCCTAACACAAACCCTAGCCCTCATCCTAACCCCAAATCTACCCTTAATTCTAACACAAACCTTACACTAGACCTAAACCTATTTCTAATCATCGCCATAACCCTAAACCTAGATATGACCCCATCCCTTCCCCTAAACCTAACCCTAAAATTAATCTTAAACAGAGCACTAATTTAGCCCTAAACTTAACCCTAACCATGGCCTTAAGACTTACTGTAACTATCGCCCTAGCTCTATACTTAGTTCTAACTCTATCCTTTACCATAACCCAAACACTAGACCTAACCTTAGCCCTAACCATAGCCATAGCCCTAACCCTAGAATTAACCATAACTCTAAATGTACCTTTAAGCCTAAACTCACCATATCACTAGCAGTAACACTAACATTAATTTTAAAACTACCCTTAACTTTATCCTTAGCCCTAAAACATAAGGAGCCTAGCACTAACCCTAAAAATTAACCTAAATCAAATCCTAACCCTCCATCTAGCCCTAATCCTACTTCTAACTCAAGTCCTATCCCCAACCCTAAAACTAATCCTGACCCTGACTCTGAACCTTTCACTAGCATTAGCTCAAAACATCACCCTGAACGTAAACCTAACTATAAAACTAGACTTAGCCCTAACCCTAACCCTAAAATTAGCCTTAATCAAATCCTAGTTCTTACATTAGCTGTATCCATAACACTAGCCCTAATGTCACTCAAAATCTAGCCCTAATGCAAGCCACAACTCTAGCTTTAATCTTAACTCTAAACCTAAACCAAGTCCTAACATTTACTCTAACCTTACCCTAACTATAATCCTTGCACTAACTCTAAACTTAACACTAACCCTAACACTAACACTAACCATAATAAACCTAGCCCTAAACCTAGGTCTAACCCTATCCATTACCCAAACCCTAAACCCAATCCTAAACCTAATGCTAACCCTTGGCCTAACCCTAACACATTTGCTAACCCTAACCTATCCATTACCCTAAATATAAACCCAACCCTAAACCTAATAAACCTAGACATAACACAAACCCTAAAACTGGCTCTAGTTGTAACCCTAGTTCTTATATTAGCCATAGCCCTAAAGCTAACACAAAACCTAGCCTAGCCCTAATCCAAGCTCTAACCCTAGCTTTAACCCTAACCCTAAACCTAACCCTAGCCCTACACCTAACCCTAACCCTAGCCCTATCATTACCACTAACCCCATGCCTTGCCCTAAGCCAAACTCTAACCCTAAATCTACCCTAGTTCTAAACCTAAATCTTAGCCTAACTCAAAACCTAACTCTATTACTAGTCCTAACCCTAATCCTCAATCTAGCTCTATCACTATCCCAAACCCTGACCTTAGTCCTGAGCCTTATTATGACCCTAACACTAACCATGGGTCTAAATCTGACCCTAACCCTAAGCTAACACCTATAATTGGCAATACCTGTAACTCTATAACTAAACCTTACCCTAAAACTAGACCTTGACCTACAGTTAACCCTTTATCTATTGATAACTCTAGGACTAGCTTTAAACAAAGACTTAGTCCTAGCCCTAATAATAACCCTTAACCTAACCCAAACACAAACCCTACCCCTAGACCAAACCCTAGTACTAATACTGTCCCTAAAAATAAACCTTACCCTAAACCGAACACTGACCCTTACCCTAACACAAACCCTAGCTCTACAACCTTTCTTCCCGAAAAAGCATAACCCTAACTCTAGACATAGCCATATCACTAACCCTGAAACTAGCCATCATCATGGAACAAAACCTACCTTTAACTCTATTCATTACCCTAAACCTAACTCTAACTCTAACCCTAATGCTAACCCTACCCCTAACCCTCACACTTACTCTAACCCTAATCCTCGTCCTAGTCCAAACACTGCCTTAATCCCTAACCCTTAAACTTAACCTAACCGTAACACGAACCAATGGCCTAAACCTAAACCTAACCTTAACCCTAGCCCTAATCTTAACCTTAATCCTATCCCTAACCCTAGCTCTAAGCCTACATGTTACCCTAACTCTAACCCTAATATTAATGATAACCCTAGCCCTAACCCTAGCTCTAACCCTACCCATTAACCTTACCTAACCCTAACCCTAACCCTGATGGTAACACCAGCCCTTACCCTAAATCTACCCTAACCATAACCCTAGAAATAACCATAAACCTAACCCTTGGCATAGAGCTAACCATTGCTAAACCCCTAACCATTACTGTAAACCTAACACTAAAAATATTCTTAAACTAACCTTAAGGCTAAACCTAAATCTAACTCTAAACGTAACATGACATCAAACCCTATCCAATACCCTAAACCTAATGATAAACCTAGCCCTAACCTAAACACTAACCTGAAACCTAACCGTAACTATAACCTAGACCTAACCCTAAACCTAACCCTTACCCTAGTGCTAACCATAGCTCAAACTCTAAACCATACCCTAAAACTAAACACAACTCTAACCCTAGGCCTAACACTAAATTTAGGCCTTATAATAACCATAAAACTAGATATAACCTTATATTTTACCCTAAGCACAACAATATCCCTAAGGCTAACCCTAGACCTAACCCTAACCCTTTGCTAACTCTAACCCTATTAATTACCCTACATCTAACATAAACCCTAAACTGAAACCTATCATTATCCTAAACAAAACCTAATGCTAATTCAGGCTCTAAACCAAAACTCTAACCTAAACCTAACCCAAAACCTCATTCTAACCCAAATAATAACCCTGGCTCTAAGCCTGATCCTCACCCTAAACCGAACCCTTACACTAAACCTAGCCAGAAATCTAACCCTAAATCTATCCCTTACGTAAGCCTAGAGCAGAAACTAGCCCTAGCACTAATTCTTGCAAGAACCCTAAAACAAACCCTAGCCCTCATCCTATCCCTAAACCTAGTCTTATTACTAAACAAAACCATAACCCTAGCCCTAACCAAATACTAACCTTTGACCTAGCCCTAAAGCTAGTTCAAACCACATCCCTTCCCATAAACCTAACCCTATCCCTAAACCTAAACATAAGCCTAAACTAGGCCTAACGCTCATACAAACACTAGACCTAATTCTAGCCCTAAATTTAGACTTAAACTATTCCAAAACCTATCCCTATTCTGAGACTCAACACTGCCTTTAACCCTAACCATAACCGTAATTCTAGCCATAACCCTTACCATAAACCTAACCCTAAACCTAACCCCTGACATAACCCCAAACCTAACCCTAACCCTAGTCTTAATCCTAACCATAAACCTAGCCCTAACCTGAGCTGTAACTCTATCCATTACCCTAATCCCAATCCTAACCCTAATGCTAAACCTAGGATAATCCTAGAATAACCCTTAACCTATTCCTAACCCTAAACTTATACATTGCCCTAAACCTAACCTGAACCCTGAACCTAACAATATCCATAACCCTAATCCTAACCCAAATAATCTTAAACCTAAAACTATCTCTAACCATAAACCTAGACCTGACATTATCGCTAGCCCTAATGAAGCCATAATCCTAAAGCAAACTCTAGCCCTAATAATAGAACTAATCTTAGCCTTAATCCTACACCTAACCCTAACCATAGTCCTAACCCTAATTTTATCTCTCGCCCTACTTCTAAAGCTAGTTATAACATCATACCTAACCATAACAATAACCATATCCCTAGCCATAAACCTAGGGACAGCCTTAATACTAACCTTAGCTCTAAGTCTAGCTCTAATTAAGCCCTAATTCTAACCCTAAATCTAATCCTAACACTAAATCTTATTCTCGCCCTATCCCTATCCCTAGTTCTAACCCTACCCCTTATGATAACTCAAACCCCAGCCATAACCCTAGCCATAACCTTCACTTTAGTCCTAAACCTATATCTAACCCTAACTCTAAATCTAACCCTAAACCTAAGCCTATACCACACCCTAACACTAGCTCTAACCCTAATGCTAATTTGAAAACTAGCCCTAAACCAAATCATAGCTCTCAAGCAAAACCAAGCCATTTTACTGACCTTAATTTTAACCTAAACCAAACACTAACCCTACACTTAGCCGTATCCTTGGCCCTAATTCGAGTTCTAACCCTAACCCTAGAACTAATACTAACCCTGACACTGACCTTAACACTAAGCCTAGCACTAAACATCACCCTATCCCTAAACCTTATCCTAATCCTAATCCTAACACTAGACCTCGCCCTAAACATAACCCTAAAACTACTGCTAATATTAATGCCAGTTATTAAATTAGCCATAGCCCTAAAAATAACACAAACCCTAGCCCTAATCCAAGGCCTAACCCTAGCTTTAACCCTAACCCTAATGCTGGCCCTAACCTTAATCCTATCCCTAGTCCTAATCCTAGCTCTAACCCTATTTCTTATACTTAGTCAAACCCTCACCCTATTTATACCCTAGTACTTACCCTAATTCTATGCCTGCCCCCAAATCAAACTTTATTACTAGTCCTAATGCTAACTCTCATTCTAACTCTAAACTTAACCCAAACCCTAACTCTAAATCTGACCCTTATTCTGACCCTAACACTAAATGTAGGTTTAAACCTGACCCTAACCCTTATCCAAAACCTAACACTAGCCCTAACATTAACCCTAAAACTAAACCTAACAATAACACTATCCCTAGACCTAAACCTAATCTTAAATATAGCCATAAACCTAGCCTTAGCCATAACAATAACCATTAACATAAACCAAACACTAACTCTACCCCTAGACCTAACCATAGTCCTCATTCTTGACCTAACCCTAAATCTAATCCTAACCTGAACCCTGACACTTACCCTAACAAATCCCTAACTCTAAACCTTATCCTAACCTAAAAACTAACCCTAATATTAGACGAACTCTAAATATAGTCATAACCATAACTCTAGCTTTTACATTACACATATACCTAATACTAATGCTAAACTTCACACAAAACATAGCCCTAATTACAGCCCTAAACGTTCCCCTAAGCATAACTCTAACGCAAAACCTAGCCCTAACCCTAACCCTAACCCTAACCTAGCTCAAACCCTAAAACTTACCCAAATAAAACCCTAGCCCAAACCCTAAACCTCACCGTAATTCTAGCTTTAATCCTAACTGTAACCAAAGCCAAAACCCTAGCTGTAATTCTATTCATTATACTTTACATAACACTAAAACTAATGCTAAACCTAACCCTAAACTGAACCCTAACTGCCACAGTCTGGATGGGCACAAAATAACCGAGCCACCACAAAACCTTGTAGATTCAAACAGCAACTCTTTATTCCCGAACTCTCACAGAAAATCTACCCACTCTTCCCATGAACACCCTGCCTCTACCTGGCTTCAAGCACCAATTCTCTCAGAACCCGGTAAAAACTCAACGAATGGGAACTCCAAAGGAGGGGCCACCTGAGGCAGCAGGATCCGCCCTAATCCTAGCAGGATCTGCCCTAATCCTGGAGCCATCCTATTCCCAGCAGGATCCACCCTAAACCCAGAGCCACTCTAATCCCGGAGTAGGGTCACCTTTCAACAAAATTGCCATGAATCATTCCTACTTGGTTATGACTCTCAGCACCTAACACTACCCTAGACCAGACTGTGAAACTAAATGTCAGCCAAGCCCTAAACTTAGCTCAATCCCTAACCCTTACACTTAACCTAACACTAACACTAACCCAAGACCTAACCCTAAACATAACCCCAGCTCTAATCCTAAACTTAATTCTAGTCCTAACCATAGCTTAAACCTTACCCATTACTCTAACCCTAAACTTAACCCTAATGATAACACTAGACCTAAAGCTAAACCTATCCTAACTCTAAACATAAACCTAATTCTAGAACTAACAGTGAAGCTAACACTAACCCAAAACCTAAACCTAACACTAACCTAAACTTAAACCTATCTTTTTTTTTACTTTTTTTTTTCACTAGCTTTATTGTCTTACAATGATGCAAAAATTATTTGTACACCCCTGAATTTCATTATAGCCAACAAAAGAAAAGAAAAACACAGAACCCACACATTTTGCTAAATAACAAACAGAAGTCAAATTTTAGTCATCTTAAAATGGGAAGATGAATAGTGAATTCCTTTTTAGGGTTTTGTTTTCCTTCTGATAATATATTAGAGCATCACTATTGGTTAACATACCTTAGGGAAGAGCCAACTGTGAAGCTGTTCTGAGCACAATTCTAAATACCATTGTACAGTTTCCATTTATTATTTTCCTTCTGTGATAAGATAATTAGTAAGGTACTTGGCGTTTAGGTGAATTTTCATTAGAAAAGCAGTAGAATTAAATTTAAATAGCAAAAGTGCCACTTCTTTCTTCTCTTCTTTAATGTGTTGATTTCTTCATGCCAGTCTTCAAGGATGAGCACAGCATGGGCTCTCACATAATTTAATCTTTATTCCTTATAATTAAATCTTTTTTTATTATTTAAGTATTTTTTAATTTTTTTCATCTTTCATACATTTGATTCAAGTGAGTTATGCACTTCCATTTTTACCCCAAATACAAATTGCAGAATCACATCAGTTACACATTCACAATGTTTACATAATGCCATATTAGTGACTGTTGTATTCTGCTGCCTTTCGTATCCCCTACTATGCCCCCTCCCCTCCCCTTCCATCTTCCCTCTCTACCTCATCTGTTGTTGTTCAGTTCTCTCCCTTCCCCCCTTCCCCCCACAACCTCATATATGTGATTTCGTATAACGATGAGGGTTTCCTTCCGTTTCCATGAAATTTCCCTTCTCTCTCCCTTTCCCTTCCATCACTCATCTCAGTTTAATGTTAATCATTTCCTCATGCTCTTTCCCCCTGCTCAGCTCTTAGTTGCTCTCCTTAAATCAAAGAAAACATTTGGCATTTATTTTTTAAGGATTGGCTAGCTGCACTTAGCATAATCTGCTCTAATGCCATTTATTCCCCTCCAAATTCCATGATTTTGTCATTTTTTAGTGTTGCATAATACTCCATTGTGTATAGATGCCACATTTTTTTATCCATTAATCTATTGAAGGGCATCTAGGTTGGTTCCACAGTCTAGCTATTGTGAATTGTGCTGCTATGATCATGGATGTGGCAGTATCCCTATAGTATGCTCTTTTAAGGTCCTCAGGGAATAGTCCGAGGAGGGCGATAGCTGGGTCAAATGGTGGTTCCATTCCGAGCTTTCTCAGGAATCTCCATACTGCTTTCCATATTGGCCACACCAATTTGCAGTCCCAACAGCAATGTACAAGTGTACCCTTTTCCCCACATCCTCGCCAGCACTTATTGTTGTTTGACTTCCTAATTGCTGCCAATCTTACTGGAGTGAGATGGTATCTTAGGGTGGTTTTGATTTGCATTTCTCTGACTGCTAGAGATGGTGAGCATTTTTTCATGTACTTATTGATTGATTGTATGTCCTCTTCTGAGAAGTGTCTGTTCAGGTCCTTGGCCCATTTGTTGATTGGGTTATTTGTTATCTTATTGTTTAATTTTTTGAGTTCTTTGTATATTCTGGAAATTAGGGCTCTGTCTGAAGTGTGAGGAGTAAAGATTTGTTCCCAGGATGTAGGCTCCCTATTTACTTCTCTTATTGTTTCTCTTGCTGAGAAAAAACTTTTTAGTTTAAGTAAGTCCCATTTGTTTATTTTTGTTATTAACTCTTGGGCTATGGACATCCTATTAAGGAATTTGGAGCCTGACCCCACAATATGTAGATCGGAGCCAACTTTTTCTTCTATCAGGTGCAGGGTCTCTGATTTGATATCAAGCTCCTTGATCCATTTTGAGTTAACTTTTGTGCATGGCGAGAGAAAGGGATTCAGTTTCATTTTGTTGCATATGGATTTCCAATTTTCCCAGCACCATTTGTTGAAGATGCTATCCTTCCTCCATTGACGTTTTTAGCCCCTTTATCAAATATAATAAAGTTGTAATTTTGTGGATTGGTTTCTGAGTCCTCTATTCTGTACCATTGGTCCACCTGCCTGTTTTGGTACCAGTATCATGATGATTTTGTTACTATTGCTTTGTAGTACAGTTTGAACTCTGGTATCGCTATACCAGATTCACACTTCCTGCTTAAAATTGCTTTTGCTATTCTGGGTCTTTTGTTATTACATATGAATTTCATGATTGCTTTATCTATTTCTACAAGAAATGCCGTTGGGATTTTGATTGGCATCGCATTAAACCTGTAGAGAACTTTGGGTAATATCGCCATTTTGATGATGTTAGTTCTGCCTATCCATGAACAGGGTACATTTTTCCATCTTCTAAGATCTTCTTCTATCTCTCATTTAGGGTTCTGGAGTTTTCATTGTATAAATCTTTCACCTCTTTTGTTAGGATGATTCCCAAGTATTTTATATTTTTTTTGAGGATATTGTGAATGGAGTGGTTTTCCTCATTTCCATTTCAGATGTTTTGTTGCTGATATACAGGAATGCCTTTGATTTATGTGTGTTGATTTTATATCCTGTCACTTTGCTGAATTCATTTATTAACTCTAGCAGTTTCTTTGTAGACCCTTTTGGGTCTGTTAAGTATATTATCATGTCATCCACAAATAGCGATAATTTAAGTTCTTCTTTTCCTATTTTTATGCCTTTAATTTCTTTTCTTTGTCTAATTGCTCTGGCTAGTAATTCAAGAACTAAATTGAATAGAAGTGGTGAGAGAGGGCATCCCTGTCTAGTTCCAGATTTTAGAGGGAATGCCTTCAGTTCTTCTCCATTTAGAATGAAGCTAGCCTGAGGCTTAGCATATATAGCTTTTACAATGTTGAGATAAGTTCCTGTTATCCCTAGTTTTTCTAGTGATTTGAACATAAAGGGATGCTGTACTATGTCAAATGATTTTTCTGCATGTATCGAGATGATCATATGGTTCTTATCTTTGTCTATTGATGTGGTGAATAACATTTATTGATTTTCATATATTGAACCAGTCTTGCATCCCAGGGATAAATCCTTCTTGATCATGGTGCACAATTTTTTTGATATGTTTTTGTATTCGATTCTCCAGGATTTTATTGAGAACTTTTGCATCTAAGTTCATTAGAGATATTGGTCTGTAGTTTTCTTTCTTTGAAGTGTCTTTGTCTGGTTTTGGGATCAGGGTTATGTTGGCCTCATAGAATGAATTTGGAAGAGCTCCTTCTTTTTCTATTTCTTGAAATAGCTTGAAAAGTATTGGTATTAATTCTTCTTTGAAGATTTTGTAAAACTCTGCTTTATACCCATCCAGTCCAGGGCTTTTCTTCGTTGGTAGTCTTTTGATGGCCTCTTCTATTTCTTCCTTTGTAATTGGTCTGTTTAAATTGTGTGTGTCTTCCTGACTCAATCTGGGCAGATCATATGACTTAAAAAATTTATCAATATCTTCACTATCTTCTATTCTATTGGAATATAGGGTTTCAAAATACTTTTTAATTATCTTCTGTATTTCTGTAGTGTCTGTTGTGATATTGCCTTTTTCATCCTGTATGTTAGTAATTTGAGTTGTCTCTCTTCTTCTCTTCGTTAGCATGGCTAAGGTTCTGTCAATCTTATTTATTTTTTCAAAGAACCAACTTTTAGTTATATCAATTTTTTCAATGTTTTTTTTTTTGTTTCAATTATGTTGATTTCCGCTCTGATTTTAATTATTTCTTGTCTTCTGCTACATTTGCTGTTGTTTTGCTCTTCCTTTTCTAGGGTTTTAAGATGTAGTGTGAGTTCATTTATTTGTTGTTTTTTTTTTCTTTTTTGTGGAATGAACTTCAGGAAATGAATTTCCCTCTTAACACTGCTTTCATTGTATCCCATAGATTCCGGTATGTTGTGTCTGTATTGTCGTTTATCTCTAGGAATTTTTTGATTTCCTCCTTTATATCTTCTGTAACCCATTGATCATTCAGTAACATATTGTTCATTTTCCACGTGATGCAGGATTTTTCCTTCCTTCTTTTATCATTGATTTCCAGTTTCTTTCCATTTTGGTCAGATATGGTGCATGGTATTATCTCCACACTTTTATATTTACTGAGAGTCGCCCTATGGCATAATATATGGTCTATCTTTGAGTAGGATCCATGTGCTGCTGAGAAGAATGTGTATCCACTTGATGATGGTTGATATATTCTATATATGTCAGTTAAGTCTAGGTTATTGATTGCGTTATTGAGTTTTATAGTTTCTTTGTTTAGCTTTTGTCTAGAGGATCTGTCCAATGGCGAGAGTGGTGTGTTAAAATCCCCCATAATTATTGTGTTGTGGTCTATTTGACTCTTGAACTTGAGGAGAGTTTGTTTTATCAACGTTGCAGCACCATTGTTTGGTGCATACATATTGATAATTGTTATGTCTTGATGGTGGATGGTTCCTTTTAACAGTATATAGTGTCCTTCTTTATCCCTTTTGATTACCTTAGGTTTGAAGTTGACTTTATTCAATATGAGTATGGCCACTCCTGCTTGCTTCCGAGGGCCATGTGAGTGGTATGATTTTTCCCAACCTTTCACCTTCAGTCTGTGTATGTCTTTTCCTATCATATGAGTCTCCTGAAGGCAGCATATTATTGGATTTGTTTTTTTAATCCAGGTTACTAGCCTATGTCTTTTGATTGGTGAATTTAAGCCATTAACATTTAAGGTTACAATTGAAATACGGTTTGTACTTCCAGTCATGTTTATTTATTTATTTTTTATTTATTTATTTATTTATTTATGTTAGATTGGCTAGTTTTCCCTCTTTGGTTATTTTTCTCCCCTTTTACTGAGATACCTCCCACTGTTATTTTTGGGCGCTATTTTTCAATTCCTCTTCTTGTATTATTTTGCTCAAAATGCTTTGCAGTGCTGGTTTTCTGGCTGCGAATTCTTTTAGCTTTTGTTTATCGTGAAATATTTTAATTTTATTGTCAAATCTGAAGCTTAGTTTTGCTGGATACAGTATTCTTGGTTGGAATCCATTATTTTTCAGAGTTTGAAATACGTTGTTCCAGGATCTTCTTGCTTTCAAAGTCTGTGATGAAAAATCAGTCGTTAACCTAATTGGTTTACCCCTGAGTGTAATCTGCCTCCTTTCTCTCGTAGCTTTTAGTATTCTCTCCTTGTCCTGTATGTTAGCTATCTTCATAATTATGTGTCTTGGAGTTGGTCTATTATGGTTTTGGATGTTTGGGGTCCTGTAGACTTCCAGGATTTGGCAATCCATTCCATCTTTCATCTCTGGGAAGTTTTCTAGTATTATTTCATTTAATAAGTTATCCATTCCTTTGGACTGAACCTCTGTGCCTTCTTCTATCCCAATGACTCTCAAATTTGTTTTTTTGATGAGATCCCATATCTCTTGGATAGATTGCTCATGAGATTTAAGCATTTTTTTGTGTTGACTATATTCTTTTCAAGTTGATAAACTTTGTCTTCATGATCTGATATTCTGACTTCTACTTGATCTAGTCTGTTTGTAATATTCTCATTAGCGATTTTAATCTGATTTATGGTTTCATGCATTTCTAGGATTGCAGTTTGATTTTTTTTTTTAAAACCTCTATCTCCTGGTAAAGCTCATCCTTTGTGGATTGAATTTGTGTGTTTAGTTCCTTTTCAAAATATACTTTTAATGCTTGGACTTGCTGTCTCATGTCTTCTCTAATATTCTGTTCCATCTGAGTTAGGTATGCCTTGATTTCTTTTCCTGTCCATGTTTCTGATTCTTCTAGGTCCTACTGTATATTTAGGTTGTCCTGCATTGTTTGTAACCCTTTTTTTCCTTGTTTTTTCATGTTGTTCACATTGCTTTTCAGCTCTGTTTGACTGCTTTGTAACTGCTTTCTCCTATACATTTGTTTTGACTTTGTATATCTCTGTTGTCTCTCTTTTGTGGTGGGAGATTATGCCTAGAAATGTTGGGCTTTGTTGTACTTTAAAGCTGATTCATTCAATTCATATAAGGCTTCTAGGTTCTGTATGCATATAGTGATTTGTTGTTTGTTCTTAGGGCTATATGTTTAGGTTAGGTGCTATGGTGGTACGATGGTTAGTATGTCTTGGCTACTTTAGAAGATTGCTCCACTGAAGTTAGATACTACCCGGCAATTGAATCAGGGTGTTGGTAGTAGCTAGGTATTTAGGAGTCTTATAGACAGCCTGGAGACATTCACCTATTTGCATTTAGAAAATTTCACGAAATGGAAGATGTTACGCTTGGGATGAAAGTTGGGGGGTAGGGGAATGAAGGTGCTCTTAGAAAGAAAAAAGGATATAGAGAGAGATAGATTAGAGGGGAATGAAAAGAACAATAAAACTTGAAATGGGATAGAAAGAGAGAAGGAAAAGGGGAGAAAGGAACAGAGAGAGAAGAAGGAGAAAAAAATATCGACAACAGCAACAACAACAACAACAACAAAAAAAATTAAAGTCTTATAGATTCACCTTCTTCTCTTCCAGTAGGTGGAGCTGTGCCCTCCGAGCAGAGCTTCTGCTCTCTACCTGCCGATAGCTATTTCTGTTAGGTGTCTCCTGGGAGTCTCTCAGACTTGTCAGTCCAGAGCCATTTCACTTCTTCAGCCCTTAACCCCCTTCCTCCTGTCAGCCAGCCACCCAGGTCCTGTTCCCCAGAAGTGATTCCCCAGAGATCTAGTTACACTTGCAGCCCCACCGCGTGTCCCTTTTAAGCCCCAGTGTTGTGGTAAACTGGCGGCTAAGACCTTGGGAGTCACCGCTGATAATATGGGGGGCTGGGGGTCAGAGATCCCCTCTGCTTCCCTACAGACACGACACCTGAGAGGTCAATGAAGTTTCCTGGCTGCTTGTATCAGAATGGGGAGTCACACAACTGCTAAAGTGGATTCTTCTGGGAAGGAATTCCACTGGCCGAACTCCGATGATGTCACCTCTCTGCTATGGCGGGCCCCAGGCTCCTTGCCGGAGTGTCCGGAGTGTCCGAAGGGAGGGGTGGGACTGGTCCGTCCCGGTTGGCATCAGCTCCTGGCTCATGAAGGCTTGGCTAAAGACTTCTTCCTGCCAAGCTGCCTCTCGGAGTCTAGCAGGACCCACTTTGGCTGTGGGCGGGCGGACGGATCTGCAGCAGCGCCTGCAGCGCGCAAACTGTGGCTGGTGGATCTGGATCTCCGTGTCTCGTGGCAGGGTTTTGCTCGTCTGGGTCACATAGACACTTCAAAAAATCCTAGTAGCTGCCGGCCGGTCTCTCTTCAGTGGAATTTTGCTAGGAGATTCTCCGTTGGTAGAATCCAAGCATTATCCATGCGACTTTATGACCCCATCACTGGGGGTGTATTGAAAGTGCTGTCCGCTGCCATGTTGGATCCCCCTTAAACCTATCTTTAACCGGACATCTAAACCTATTACCCTAACCCTAATGATAACTCTAGCCCTAACCATTATACTAACATGATCATAACCCTAGACCAAACCCTAAATTAATCTTAACCATAGCAAATATCCTAGCTCAAACCCTAAACCACACACTAAACCTAACCCTAAGTGTAACCCCCGCCCTAACCCTGACCCTAACCTTAACTGTAGCCCTAATCCTAACAATTATCCTATCCCTAACCCTAGGTATAACCCTATAAATTACCATAATGATAACCATAACCCTAATGCTAAGTCTAGACCAAATCCCTAAACCTATCACAAACCCTAACCATATCCATTACCTTAAACCTAACCTAACCCTAAATCTAACACTATCCATTACACTAGCCCTAAATCTAACCTTAATGCTAATTTGAGCCTTAAACCTAAACCTTAACCTAACCCAAACCTGAAGCCTGACCCTAACCCTAATATTATCCCAGCTCTTAATCTGACCCTTTCCCTAAATGTAACACATTAATTTGACCTAGCCATAAACCTAACCCTAAAAATATCACTAATTATAAATCTACACATAACATCAGTCCTAGCCCTAATTCTTGACCTTAACCTAACACAAAACCTAACCCTAATTTCAGCCTTAAATCTAGCCTTAATCCTAAACCTAATCATAACCGTAGCCCTAACCATAAGCTAATCATAAAACTAGACTTAACCCTAACCATAGCACTAAAATCAAACCGAGCAACAGGCCTAACACTAACCTTAACTTAAACCAAACCCTAGCACTGCACCTAGTTCTAACCCTAGACCCAATTCGAGTTCTAATCATAACCTTAAAAATAACCCTGAACCTGAACTACATCCTAACACTTATACTATCTCTGAAAACCACCCTAACCTAAACCTACCGTGATCCTATCCCTAGACCTAACCCTAAACCTAGCCCTAAACCTAGCTCAAAACCTAAACTTTATGTTAAACTTAACCCTAAACCTAACCCTAACCCTAGTTATAACATTAACTCTAACCCTATAACAAGGCATATTCCTTACCATAACTCTAATTCTAACCCTATCAATTACCCTAACCTTAACCCTTACCCTAATGCTAACTCTATGCCTAAGCCTAGCCCTATCACTAATGCTATCCGTATAAATTACCCTAAGCCAAACCTGAACCTTAGAACAAACCCTAAGTATACCCCAACACTAACCCTAATGCTAATTTGAGACATAAACCTAAATTCTTACCTAAGGAAAATCCTAATCCTAATAATTCCCTGAGCTCTAAACCTGACCCTTACCCTAAATCTAACCCTTACACTAGAAGAAACCATAAGCCTAACCCCAAAACAATCTTTAACCACAACCCTAGACCTCATATTAGCCCTAGCACTAATCCTAGCCCTAAATCTAAAACAAACACTATAGCTCATCCTAGCCCTAAATCTAGCCTTAATAATTACCCTAACTCCAACCCCAGCCCTAACCTAACTTTAACCCTCACCCTATATCTAAACCTGGGTATAAAACCATTCTTTACCCTAAACTTAAATCAAAGTTTACCCTTATTGCTAGGCCTGAGCTAAACACTAATCCTAACCCTAATCCTTGCTCTAATTTAACCCTATCCCAAATTTTAACTCTGATTTTAGCCCTATCACTAACTCTAACACTCACACTAGTCCTATCCCTAGTTCTAAACCTATCCCTTACCATAACCCTAACCCTGGCCCTAACCCTTGCCCTATTCTTAATCCTAGAGTAATCCTAGATCTAAACTAACTATAAATGTAATCCTTAACCTAAATCTAAGCCTAACACTAACACTAGCCCTAACCCTAATACTAATTGTAAAACTAGCCCTAATCCTAACCCTAGGACTAAAACAAAACTGAGCAATAGACGTAACCCTAAACTTTAACTTAAACCAAACTCTAAGCTACTACAAGAACTAATGTTAGTCCTAATTGAATCCTAACCCTAACATTAAAACTAACCCTGGTTCGGACTCATATCTTAACACACACGCTTGCTCTAAACATGATGCTAACCTTAAACAAAACCCTAACAGTAAACCTAGATATAATTTGAGTTCTAACTCAAATAACACTAGCCCTGACCTGATTCCTATCCTAAAAATAATTCTAGCTCTAAATGTCACCTTAACCTTAAATCTAACACTAACACTAGAACTACCCCTAACTCTAACCCTAAAGCTAATCCTAATTGTAACCCTGGTTCTTACATTACCTGTTGTCCTAACCCTAGCCCTAATGCTAACACAAAAACAAGCCTAATCCGAGCCCTACACCTAGCTTTAACCCCAACCCTAACCTTACCCCTAACATTAGCTCTAACTATATCCCTAAATCTAAGAAAAACCCTAACCTTAATGGTAACCCAAGACCTATCTCTAATCCTCAGGCTAATCAAAACTCTCACCATATTAATAGTCCTAACCCTAGCCCTCATTCTAGTTTGAACCCTATTCCAAAACTTAACCTTAACCCTGACCCTTATTCTGACCATAGCACTAACCTAGGTTTAAATCTCTCCCTAAAGCTAGACCCAAAAATAACACTAGTCCTACCAGTAACCTTATACCTAAACCAGACCCTACCACTAGCCCTAGACCTAAACCTAATCATAAATCTAGCCTTAACTCCAGCTTTACACCTAAACAAAATCCTAGCCTTATCCCTAACAATAACATTTAACTTAATGCAAAGACTAACCCTAACCCTAGACATAAACCTAGTCCCAATTATGGATTTAATCCTAATTCTAACTCTAACCTGAACACTGACTTGACCTTGAACACTAAAACTATCTCTAAACCTGACCCTATGCAAAAACCTAAACCTAACACTAGACATAGCCATAACTCTAACCCTACAACCAGCCTTAATAATAATCTTAGCTCTTACATTACCCATAGCCCTATCTCTATGCCTTAACCTAAAACAAAACATAGAGTGAATTCCAGGCCTAAATCTAGCTCTAAGCATAACCCCAACCCTAACCCTCGTCCTAACCCTAATCTTAAACCTAACCCTAAACTTAGTCTTAAAATTCACTCAAAGCCTAACCCTTACCATAAATTTAAACTTAGGCCTATACCTTACTCTAAACCGTAAACCTAGCTGTAACCCTAAACTTAACTCTATACCTAAAGCTAGCTCTAAACTTGTACCTTACCCAACCCTACACATAACTGTATTGATAACCCTAGCTTTAACCCTAAATGTAACCCTAACCCTAAGCAGAAAACTAACAATACACCTAACACTAAAACTAACACTTGCCATAGCCGTAACACTACCTGTAACACTACATAATCTGTACCATAAACTTAACATAACAGTAGTCTTAACATTAACTCTAAAACTAAATCTAACACTAAACCTAAACATCTAACCATATCCGTTACCCTAACGCTTATCCTAATCCTAGTTATAATTCTAGTCCTAACCTTATCCCTAACCCTAAACCTACCATAATTTTGTCCCTAGACCTAAGCCTGAACCTAATCCTCGACCTAGTCCTATCACTCACACTAGCATAAATGTTAGCCCTTTACCTAAACATAATTCTAGCCCGAACCCTAACACCAATCCTAGCCCTAATCCTAAACATAACCATAGCCCAAACACTAGCTCTAACTCTATTCATTACCATAACCATAACCCTAAACCTAAAGCTAAACCTAACCCTTACCCTAACCCTAACCATAACTCTATCCCTAGCCTTGATTTTAACCAGAAGCCTCAACCTAGCCCTAACACTTACTCAGTCACTGACCCTTATTCTTAATGTAACCATAAGAAAATGATAAGCCTAACCCTAATCCTAACTCTTGCCCTAATCCTAAACGTAAAACTAGACTTAACCTTAGCTCTAATCCCACCCATTACCATAACCCTAAAAATAAACTTCATGATAACCCTAGCCCTAAACTTAAACCTACTCAAACCCTAACTGTAAACCTAACTCTATATTTAACCCTTGTGGTAGTCCTAAACCTAGCTCAACCTCTAAAAATTATGCTAAACTTAACACTAACCCTAGTCCTATACCTAAACCTAATTCTAACCCGACATATAAACCTGTCCATTAACTTAACCCTAATGGTAACCCTTATCCTAACCCTAGACCTAATCCTAAACCTAAACCTATCCTTAGCACTAACTCTAGCTCAAACCCTAACCCAGACCCAAAACCTAACACTAGACATAACCATATCCTTAGCCCTAATCATAAACATAACCCTAGCTCTAACCTTAGCTCTAACCCTATACATTACCCTAATGATAACCATAAACCTAATTCTAATCCTAGGCCTAACCCTAACCCTATCCGTTACCCTAAACCTAACTCAAACCTAATGCTAATTTGAGCCATAACCCTAAACCTCAACCTAACCTAAACCCAAAAGCTGACTCTATTATAATACCCCTAGCTCTCAACATTAACCTCACCCTAAACCTAACTCTGAAACTAGACCTAGCCATAAATCTTACCCAAAAACTATCCCTAACCATAACCCTAGACCTGATATTAGCCCTAGCCCTAATTCTTGACACAAAACTAACACAAATGCTAGCCTTCATTCTAGCCATAAAACCTAGCCTTGATCCTAACCCGAACCCTAACTCTAGCCCTATCTCTAATTTAATCCCTCGCCCTAGTTCTGAACTTTGCTATAACCCCTCTCTTCCCCCAAATGTAACCCTAACTCTAACTCTAGACTTAACCCTTACACTAATCCTAGGCCTGATCTTAGCGCTAATTTATCCCTAATGGTACCACTAGAACTAAGACTAACTCTAAATCTCTCCCTAGCCCTATTACTAGATCTAACCATATCCCTTCACATAAACCTAACATGGGCCCTAACCTTAGCCCTAACACTAGCCCTAGCCCTAACCCTATAACTAAACATAACTCTAAGTCCAAACCTAATCCTAAGCATAAACCTCAAACTAACTCTAGCCCTAACACTAACACTAATCCTATAACTAGCCCTAATCTAGTTTAAGTCCTAAAACAAAACCAAGACATAACCCTAACCTTAACCTTTAACCTAAACCAAAACCTAACCCTTCACCTAGTCTAATCTTAGCCTTCATTACAGTCCTAACCTAACCCTAAAATGAACCATGAGAATGACTCTGACCTTACACTAACCCTAACTCTAACATCACACTAAAAGTATACCTAAACCTAAAACTAATACTAGCCCTAACTGTAAACCTAAAAGAAGGCCTAATCACAACTCTAGTTCTTACATTTGCTGTAGCCCTAACGTAACCCCAAATCTATCCCTAAACTGAGCCCTACACCTCGTTTTAAACCTAACCACAACCCTAGCCCTAACCATTACCCTAAACCTAACCCTAACCCTAAAACAAGCCCTAAACATAAACCTAACACTAGACTCAATCCTAACTATAACCCTAGCCCTAAATCGAGCTCTAACTCTATCCATTACCCTAAAAGTAACCCTAACCCTAATGATAACCCTAGCACTATACTTAACCCTAATCCTAAACCTAGACCTGACACTAACCCTAACCATTGCCCTAGTACTAACCATACCCCAAACCATAACACTTACCCTAAACCTAACATTAACACTAACCCTAGACCTAACCCTAATGCCGCAGTCTCTGGCTGGGCAAAAATCACGAGTCTCCACACAGCTTGTAGATTCAAACAGCAATTCTTTATTCCCGAACTCACACCGGCCGTCTACAAACACGTTCTGGGGGAATCCACGGTCTCTGCCCAAATCCACTTCTCCCAAATCCACTACTCTGCCCAAATCCACTCCACATGGGCTTCTGTCTTCCAAAATATACTGTCTGACCCTAAGCACTCAAGAGGAACTCAGCAGCAGGATACGTCCTATTCTAAAGGGGGAACACCCTAATCTCCTATTATGCTAAACTGCCTTATTCTAAAGGGGGAACACCCTAATCTCCTATTATGCTAAACCGCCCTATTCTAAAGGGGGAACACCCTAAACACGGATCCTGCCCTGGTCCTTGAGCAAGGTCACCTTTCAGAAGTCCTTCCACTAGACAGCATGGGAGTAAGCTGGCAAGGAATTTGTCATACCTACTTGGCTGATGGCTCCCAGCACCCTAACCCTAACTCTAGCCCTTATCATAACCATCACCCTAGAACTAAACATATTCATTACCCTAAACGTATGCATAACCCAAACATAGCTCTAACCTCACCCATTACCCTAACCCTAACTATAAACATTATGATAACACTAGCCCTAACCCTAAAACTACTCTAAACCTAACTGTAAACCTAACCCTAGTCCTAACCCTAAACCTAGCACAAACCCTAAAACTAGTGCTTGCCCTAGTCTTAACCCTAGCTCAAACTCTAACCCTTACTCTAAACATAAACCTAGCTCTAAACCTAAACCTAACCCTATCCCTAACCCTAAGTGTAACCATAGCCCAAATCTTAGCTGTAACTTTATCCATTATCTTAAACATAACCCTAACACTAATGATAACCCTAGCCCTAACCCTAAACCTAATCATAGGCCTGATTCTAATCCTAACCCCTACCCTAGACCTAACAGTAGCTCAAACCCTAACACTTACCCTATTCCAAACCCTAATACTAACCCTAGAAGTAAACCAAACCCTAGCCCTAATCCTAACCTTAACCTAAGCCCTAACACTAGCACTAAACCTATTCATTTGGTTAGCCTAAACCAAATGCTAACCCTAGGCCTAACCCTAACCCTATCCCTAACACTAACCCTATACATTAATCTAAACCTAACCTGAACTATAAACCTAACTCTATCCATTATTCTAAGCTCAACCTAACCCGAATGCTAATTTGAGCCCTAAGCTTAAACCTTAACCAAACCAAACTCTAACCCATACTCTCACTTTAATAATAACCTAGCTCTACATCTGACCCCTACTCTAAACCTAACCCTTACACTAGACCTAGCCATAAACCTATTCCTAACACTATCCCTAACCATATCCCTAGACCTGACATTATCCCTAGCCCTATTCCTAGCCCTAACATTAACACAAACCCTAACCCTCATTCTAGCCCTAAACATAGACTTAATGCTAACCTGAACCCTCATCCTAGCCCTAGCCCTAGCCCTAAATATACCCATCTCCCTAGCACTGAACCTAGCTATATAACCCCATCCCTTCCCATAAAAGTAACCCTAAAAATAGACCTAAACATAGGCCTAACCCTATCACTAATCATAGTGCTAATCCTAGAATTACTTGATTTCTAAACTTAAACCTACCTTTAACTCTAGCCCTAATACTAACTCTGACTCACACCCTAGACTTATTTCTATTTATAACCCTATTCATTATGATAAATTTCACAATAGCCCTAACCTTAGCCCTAACCCTAGCCATAGCCCTAACCCTAGATCTAACCATAACTCTAAATCTAACCCTAATCTTAAACCTAAACATCATTCTACTACTAACTCTAACACTATTTCTAATCGTAAAACTAGCCCTAATCCAAGCCCTAGCCCGAAAACAAAACTGAGCCATTGCTCTAAATCAAACCCTGTTCCAGAACTAGCCATAACGCGAGCTCTAATTCGAGTCCTAGGCCTAAAACTAACCCTCACCCTGACTCATATCCAAACACAAGCCCTTGCTCTAGATATCATCCTAACCCTAAAACTAATGCTAACACTAGCCTAGCCGAAACCCTAACCCTAAAACTAACCCTAATCATAATCCTTGTTTTTACATTGGCCTTAGCCAAACCCTAGGCCTTACTTTAACACAAAAATAGCCCTAATCCAAGCCCTAACACAGGATTTAACCCTAACCCTAACCCTAAAACTAGAACTAAACCTAACCCTAATCCTAGCCCTAACCCTAGCTCTAATTCTATCCATTACTGTAAGCCAAACCCTATTCATAATGATAACTCTAGGCCTAATCCTAATCCTTAGCCAAAACTAATCAATAACCCTATTACTAGTCCTAACACTAGCCCTCATTGTAGGTCTAACCCTAACCCAAACCTCACACCTAACCTTATCCTAACACTAATTATAGGCCTAAACCTGACCTTAAACTGAAACGGAGACCTGAATCTAGACCTACCAGTAAACTTATATCTAAACCTAATCCTAAAACTAGCCCTACACCTAAATCTAATCCTAAATCTAGCTATTACTCTAGCCTTTGACCTAAACACGAACTTAGTGCTAGCCCTAAAAATAACCCTAAACCTAAACCAAACACTAACCCTACAACTAGACCTAACCCTAGTTCTATTCTGCTTTCACACTAGCCCTAACTTTAATATGATCACTGACCCTGAAACTAACATTAAACCGAGCTCAAAACCTGAACCTAACCCAAAACCTAAAACTAATACTAGACTTAGCCATAACCCTAACCCTAAAACTTGCTCTAATCAGAACCCTGGATATTACATTACAATAGCACTAACCCTAGACCTAAATCTAACACAAAAATTAAATAACCCTAATTCTATTTGATGCCTAAACCTACCCTAAGCATAACCCTCACCCTAACCCTAACCCTAGTCCTAATCCTAACCCTAGCCCTCACTTTAGTCCTAACCGTAGGTCAAAATCTATCCTAACCCTTAGCCTAAACATAACCCTAGCATTATCACTAATCATAACCCTAAACATAGACCTAATCTTACCTTAACCCTAGACCTAACACTAGCTCTAACCCTAGTCATTACCCTAACTCTAACCCTATCACTAATGATAACCCTATCCCTAACCCTAACCGAAACCCTAACTAACCGATAAACCTAACTCTAGACCTAACCTAAACCTCAACATTGCCATAGCCTTAACCCTAAATAAAACCCTAACTCTTACCCTAAAACCAACAGTAAACCTAGCCCTAAAATTAAACTAAACCTAAACCTAACCTAACCGTAAAGCTAACCTTATATCCAACCCAATCTATTATCCTAAACCTAATCCTAAACCTAATGAAAAACCTAGCCCTAACCCTAAACCAAACCCTGACCATAAAACTAAACCTAACCCTCATCCTAGACCTATAACTAGTTCAAAATCTAACATTTACCCTAAATATAAACCTAACATTAACCCTAAGCTAGGGTTACTAGCCCTGACCCAAAACCTAACCTAACTCTAGCCCTAATCCTAACCTAACCCAAGCCCTAACCATAGATCTTACCCTAAATATCATCTGTATGATAACCCTAATCCAAATTTTAACCCTAGGCATAACCCTAAACCTTTTGCTAACCCTAAAGCTCTCCATTTCTCTTAAACTACCCTGAAACCTAAACCTAACCAAATCAATATGCTAACCCTAACTCTAACCCTAATGTTCATTTGAGCCCTATTCATTAACCTTAACCTAAAACAAACACTAACCCCTGACCCTGACAGTAAAAACACACCTAACTCTAAACCTGACCCTTACCCAAAGCCTAACACTTCCACTAGACATAGACACAAACCTAAGACTAAATCTACCCCCAACTGTATCACTAGACTTGACATTAGTCCTAGCCCTAATTCTAGACTTAAACCTAAAATAAACCCTAGCTCTAATCCTAGCCCCAAACCTAGGCTTAATAATAAACCTAACCCTAGACCTAGACCTAATCCTAATTTTGATCCTCATCCTACCTCTAACCCTAGATATAACACCATACCTCACTCTAATATTAACTATAACTAATACTAGGCCTAAGCTGAACACTAACTCTAGCACTAATCTTAGCCCTGTCTTACCCCTATTCCTAAAACTAACCAAAACCCTAGGCCTAAGACTAACTCTAACTTTCACCCTAGCCCTAGACCTAGTTCTAACCCTATCTGTTACTGTAACTATAACCCTAGCCCTAACCTTGCCCTATAGTTAAACCAACCCTAATCCTCGATCTAACGCTGAATCCAAATCTAACCCTAACCCAAAGCCCAAGCCTAACACTAACACTAGCCCTAACCCTAATACTAATCTTATAACTAGACCAAACCCTAAACCTAGGACTAAAACAAACCTGAGAAACGGCCCTAACCCTAAACCTTAACTTAAACCAAACCCTAACACTACACCTAGACATAACCCTAGCCCTAATTTCAAGTCCTAACCCTAACCTTAAAACTTACCCTGACCCTGACTCATAACCTAACACTGACTCTATCTCTAAAGACCACCCTAAACTTGAACCAAACCCTAACAGTAAGCCTAGCCCTAATTCAAGTCATAAACCTAACCTTAAAGCTAACCCTGAATCTGACTGATATCCTAAAAGTCACCCTAGCTCTAAATGCAACCCTCACCTTAAACCAAACACTAACAGGAAACCTAGCACTATTTGAGTCCTAATCCTAACCCTAAAACTAACCCCGGTGCTAACTCATATCCTAACATTAACCCTAGCTCTAAATATTACCCTAACCTTAAACCTAAAACTAACACTAGACTTACCCCTACCCCTAACCCTAAAACTAATCCTAATTGTAACCCTGGCTCTTGCATTAATTAATGCCCCAATCTAGCCCTAACCCTAACACAAAAACTATCCCTAATCCAAGCTCTAAAAATATATTTAACCCTAACCCTAACCCTAACTGGAGCATTAACCCTAGCTCTAAGGCTATCCTTTAACCTAATAAAAACCCTAACCCGAATTATAACTCGAAACATATCTCTAATCCTTAGGCTAACCGAAACCCTAACCCTATTAATAGTCCTAACCCTAGCCCTCATTCTAGCTTTAACCCTATCTCAAACCTTAACTTGCATATGATTCCTGCACAGTATCAAAAAAATCAGACCAAATAATTGGGGGAGACATTTCAGTACATGCATATTGCCCTTTTTTATCCTAAAGTTCTCTTGGATAAACTTGTTTTGCATGTTTCAACTTATCACTACTTTTACAAAGAAGAAACCAGAGAGTGCCCACAGACAACTGACTGACTATATGAAGTTTCAACCAGCTAGCACTAACCCTCTGATTTCCAGCTCCATTTTCATTTACCCCTATAGGTCAAAATGAAGTGAGACATTAAAAACAAACTATTCTCAAAAGCGAACCATTGAACCGAGAAGGCCCCAAACTGGGACACATAGTAAGGCTAGGTAAAAGACAAATCTTCCCATTATCTGTTTTCTCCTTAAGGGCTCTCGCATACAGTTGTTTTTGCATGCTTTATCTTTGGCCTACCTTCAAAAGAAAGAAACCAGAGAGTGCCCACTGAGAACTGATTGTTTGAAGTTTCAAGCACCTTCCGCCAACCCTTTGATTCACATCAATAAGCCATAATGAAGGGTAACCTTAAAATCAAACTGTTCCTGACAGCGAACCATTGAACAATCAAGGCCCAAACCTGTGGAGCATACTAAGGCTAAGTAAAAGATGAAGCATGAAAAAACAATTTATCCAAGTGCTCTTTAAGAGAAAACACAGGATATAGGCATGTACTGAAACACCTTCCACAATTATTGGTCAGAATTTTTGATACTGGGCAGGATTCATCTGTTACCTTTCCCTACTAGGCACAACAAGTTTTTAACTTTTACAATCAAGCTCTATAAACAGAAAAGGTTTAGTTTTAGGATTAGTGTTAGGGCTAGGGTGAGAACTAATGTTTGTGTTTGAGTTAGTTTTGTTCAAATTTCCTTGATACTGGTCAGAATTCATCTTTTATCTGGCATTAACATGTTTCCCAGTTTGGGCCTTCTCAGTTCAAAGTTCACTGTCAAGAACAGTTTGTGTTTTAAGGTTTCACTTCATCTTGAGCTCTGTATGCTAGGGTTAGGGTTAGAGCTAATGTTCGATTTTGTTTTTGTTTTTGTTTTTAGGGCCAGGGCTATGGGTTAAGGCTAGATTTTTAATTAGTGTTAGGATTAGGGCTAGTGTTAGAGTAAGGTTTATGCTTAGGGATAGTGTTAGATTTAGAGTTAAGTTTAGATCCAGTGTTAGGATTAGAGCTAGGGTTAGTGCTACGGTAAGGGATAGAGTTAGAACTAGGGAAATGACTAAGACGAGAGTTACATTTAGATTTAGGACTAGACTTAGGGTTAGGGTTAAGGTTAAAGCTAAATCATTGCTAGGAATAGGGCTAGAATTAGTGTTAGGGTTAGGCCTAGGGGTAGGGCTAGGTTTAGAATTAGCATTGGGGTTAGGATTAAGTTTAGGGGAATGGGTGGGGTTATAGCTAGCTTTAGGGCTAGGATGAGGGTTAGAATTAGAATTAGTGCTAAGGTTAGTGTTTAGGTTGAGATTAAGGGTAGGTTTAGGGCTAGGGTTTCTTTAAGGTTCAGGGCTAGAACTAGGACTAGGTCTAATGTCAAGTCTAGGGTTATGATTAAGGATTGTTTTAGGGTTAGGTTATGGCTAGGTCTAGTGTCAGAGCTATGTTTAGGGTCAGGGTAAGGTTTAGAGTTTGGGGTATTTTTAGGGCCATGGTCAGGTTTAGCATTTGATTTAGGTCAAAGTTTAGGGTTAGGGCTTGAATTAGTGTTAGGTTTTGGCTTAGGGTTAGGGTAATGGATAGGGTTAGGTTTAGGTTTCAGTTAAGGTTTAGGGTAATGGATAGGATAGGTTTAGCAATGGGGTTAAATCTAGCATTAGGTTAGGGTTATGTTTAGTATAATGGATAGATATAGAGCTAGGGTTAGGGATAGGTTATTGTTTGTATTAATTCTAAAATTAGAGTTACCATTGGGGATAGGACTAGGTTTGGTTCATGGTAAGTGTCAGGTTTAGGGCTAGTGTTATGTTTAGGTTAGGGTAAAGGTTAGTGTTTGAGCTAGGGTAAAGGCTAGGGCGAGGTTTAGGTTTACATTTAGGTCTAGGGATATGTTTATGGTTATGGTTTTGTTTAGGGTTTGGGTTATGGCTAGAGATTTCATTACAGTTAGGGTTAGGTTTAGTGTAATGGAGAATATCAGATTTAGGGTTAGAGTTAGGGTTAGGGTATGGATTCGGGCTAGTCTTAGGATTAGGTTTAGTGTAAGGCTTAATGTTACAGCTAGGGTTAGGGCTATGGTGAGGTTTAGGTTTATGGTTAGGTCTTGGCATACATTTATGTTTAGGGTTAAGTTTAGTGTAAAGGATAGGATTACAATTAGGTTTAGAGTTAGGGTTAGGGTAATTGACAGGGTTAGAACTATAGTTTGAGCTAGGATTAAGGTTAGGATAAGAGCTAGGGTTAGGGTTACGATTTAGGATAGGGCTATGGTAATGTTTAGGGTAAGCGTTTGGCTTTGAGCTAGGGTTCAGGTCTAAGGCAAGGGTTAGTGTTATCGTTAGTGTTAGGGCTATAGTTAGGTTACGGTTATACTTATATCTAATTTTAGGCCTAGGATTATGGCTAGGTTTTGTGTTAGGTTTAGAGCTAGAGTTAGTACTATGATTAGGTTTAGGGCTACTGTTAGGGTTAAGATTAGGGTTAAAATAGGGTTAGCGCTATGGTTATGTTTAGGGCTACTATTAAGTTTAGAGTTATGGTAGGTCTAGTGTTAGTACTAGGTTTGGGATAGGGTCAGGTTAAGAGCTAGTTTAATGTTAGTGTCAGGGTTTGTATTCCAGATAAGATTATAGTTAGGGTTAGAACCAGAATTAGGACTAGTGTTGGGTCTTGGGGTAGGGTAAGTGTTTAGTTTAGGTTAAGGGTTATTGTAAGGGCTAGAGATAAGATTTAATTTAGGTCTAAAGCTAGAATTATAGCAATATTTAAGATTAGTTTTGGGTCTAGATCTCGTGTTAGTGTTAGGTATAGGTATAGGCTTACCGGTAGGGCTAGTGTTAGGGTTTGCTTTAGGGTCAGGTTTAGACCTAGGGTTACTGTTAGGATCAGAATAAGGGACAGGTTTAGGGTTAGAACCAGAATGTGAGCTAGGGTTAGGACTAGTAATACTCTAATAATAATAGGCTAAGTTATAGGATTAGGACTAGGGTTAGCATGTTGTATAGGGCTTGGCTTAGGGTAAGGGATAAGGTTAGAGCTAGGTTTAGGGCTAGGGTTAGGGTTAGCATTAGGGCTAGTGTTAGGGTTACGATTAGGGATTAAGCTAGAGTTAGGACTAGAATTAGGGGTAGGATTCATGTTAGTTTTAGGGCTAGGGTTATAACAACTATGAATGTACAAACTAGGGTTACATTTAGGGTTGGGGTTAAGGCTAGATCTTGTGTTAGGATTATTTTAAGGTTATGATGATGTTTAGAGCTAGGAATAGTGTTAGGATCAGTGTCAGGTTCAGGGTTAATTTTAGAGTTAGGGTTAGGTCTATGTGTACATTTATGGTTTGGTTTAAGTTAAGTGTTAGGGTTAGGGATATCGGTTGGTTTTGTTTTAAGAGTAGGGCTAGGGGTAAGGCAAGTTTTAGGATTAGCATTATTGTCAGGGCTAGTGTTGGGGTTTGGTTTAGGATTGTGGTTATGGTTAAATTTAGAGTTAGGTTTGAATTTAGAGTCAATCCAGGGTTGGACTAGGGCTAAAAATAGAACTAGTGAAAAGGCTAGGGCAAGAGTTAGAGTTAGTCTTAAGGGTAGGTTTAGGGTTAAGGTAGGACTAAATTAGTATTAGTGCTAGAATTATTGTTAGGGTTAGGCCTAGAGTTAGGGCAAGGGTTATGGTTATGTTTAAGATTATGGTTATATTTAAGATTATGGTTAGGCTTAGGGTAAGGGATGGGTTATAGCTAGATTTAGGGCTAGGGCGAGTGTTAGAATTAGAGTTAAACTTCAAGTTATGGTTCGGGTTAGGATTAAGGCTAGTTTTAGGGCTAGAATTAGGGCTAGGGCTAATTTCACGTCCAGCTTTACAGTTAAAGATAGTTTTAATTTTAGGTTAGATGTAGAGTAAGGGTTAAGATTTGGGTTAGGGTCAGGTTAATAGCTAAGGGTATTGTTTGGGTCAGGGTCGTGATTAGTGTTTGGGGTAAGTTAAGGTTTAAATTATGGGCTCAAATTATCATAGGGTTAGGACTAGGATAATTATATAGTTAGGTTTATGTTTCAAGTTAGGCTCAGGGTAATGGATAGGGTTAGGATTAGGGATATGGTAAGGTTTAGTCCTAGAGTTAGCATTAGGGTTAGGATTATGGTTAGGGTAATGGATAGGGATAGATCTAGGGTGAGAGCTAAGGTTATGGTTATTTTTAGTGCTAGGTTTAGGGTCATGTTTAGAGTTAGCATTAAAGCTCGGTTTTGCACTCAGATTAGGATAGTTTTGGGGTTAAGTTAGGGCTAGGGTTAAGGTTATTGCTAATGTAAGTACTAAGGTTCAAATTAGGACTAGTTTTAGGGTTAGGGTTAAGGTTAAGGCTAGGTCTAATGTTATGTTTAGGGTTATGTTTAGAGTGATGTTAAAGCTAGGGGTAGTGTTTACGTCAGAATCAGGGTTAGGGTTAGATTTAAAGTTCTGCTTAAAACTAGAATTAGGGCTAAGTTTAGGGTTAGTTGTATGTTAGGGTTTGATTCAGGTTAAGGTTTAGGGTTAGAGCTATGGCTTGGTTTTGCATTAAGACTAGGAATAGAGATAGGGCTCATTTTAGGAGTAGCATTAGGATTAGGGTTCGGGTTAGTGTTAGGTTTAGGTTTAGGCTTTGCATTAGGGTTAGATTTAGAGTTAAGGTTAGATCTAGGGTTAGGACTCGGCCTAAGAAAATGGTTAGGGTGAGGCCTAGGTTTAGGCCTAAGTTTAGAGTTCCTGTAAGGTACAGGGTTAGAACTTGTTTTAGGGCTAGGGAGAGAGTTAGACTTAGTTTTAGGGCTAGGGTTAGGCTTAGGGTTATGGATAAGGCTATGAAAGGTCTAAGATTTGGGATAGTGTTGCTTTTAAGTTAGGCCTAGGTTTAAGGTTAGGGTTATGATTAAGGCTATGTTTAGTGCTAATATGGGCTAGGGTTTTTGTTTGGGTTAGGGCTAGGATTATATCTAGGGCTAATGTCAGGTGTAGGGTTATGGTTATGGATAGTATTAGGGCTATGTTTTGGCTAGGTCTAATATAAGGATTAGGTTTGGCATAAGGATCAGTTTAGAGCTAGAGGAATTATTAGGGTCAGGGTCATGGTTAGGGTTTCTTTTAGGTTTGAGTTGAGCATTAGGGCTTAAATTAGCATTAGGTTTATGGTTTGTGTAATGATAGGGTTAGATTAAGGGTTCAGGTTAGGTTTAGGGTAATTGATAAGATTGGGGTTAGTCATAGGTTTTGGCTTAGGCCTAGGGTTAGGATTAGGAAAAGAGTTATGTTTAGAGTTAAGGTTAGAGCGAGGGTTATTGTTAGGATTAGGTCTTGAGATAGGGTTAGACCTAGCATTAGCATTAGGATATGGGTTATTATTAGGGTAGTAAATACAGTTAGAGCTAAGGTTATAGCTAAACTTATGGTTAGGATTAAGTCTTGAATTAGTGTTAAGGTATGGGCTAGAACTAAGTTTATGTTTAGTGTTCTGTTTAGTGTAAGAGTTAGGTTCTGAGCTATGATTATTTCTAGAGCAAGGGTTAGGTTCAGAGTTATGTTTAGGGATAAAATTATGGTAGGTTTAGTGTTAGGTTTAGGGTTAGGGGAATGGTTATAATTAAGTTTAGGTTTAGAGTTATTGTAATAAATACGGTTAGATGTAGGTTTAGGGTTAGGGACAGGGCTAGATTTAAGTTTAGGGTTAGGGTTAGTTCTATGGTTATGATTATGTTTAGGTTTAGGGTTTAATTTATGGTTAGAGCTATAGCCAGTGTTAGTTTAGGGTTAGGTTTAAGGTTAGTTTTTTCTGTTTAGGGTGAGGGTTATGGTTAGAGTTAAGGCTAGCTTTACAATTAGGATTGGGTTAGGGTTAGGGTAATGGGTAAGTTTAGAGCTAGGTTTAGGGCTTGTATTAAAGTTAGGATTAGGACTAGGTTTAGGGTTAGATTCAGGGATAGTTCTAGATTTATTTTTATAGTAAAGGTTAAGTTTGGAGCAAGGGTTAGGACTAAGGTGAGGATTAGGTTTGAGTTAGGGCTAGGGTTAGGTTTAGGGTTATGCTTAGAGCTAGGTTAAGGCCTAGGGTTATCTTTAAGTTTTGTGTAAGGTTTAGAACTAGAGTTTGTGTTAGGGTCAGGGTAGGGGTCAGGGTTAGCGTTCGGGTTTGGGATAGAGTTAGGATTAGGTTTAGGTTTAGGGTTAGGGTTAGAGCAAGAATGAGGGCTAAGGTCAGGACTATTAATAAGGTTAGGATTTTGTTTAGCCTAAGGATTAGGCATAGTTCTAGGGCTACCATTAAATTTAGGGTTATTCATAGGATAAGGGATAGCCTTAGAGCTAGGGTTAGGGCTGGAGTTAGGGTTAGGTTTAAATCTGTGTTTAGGGCTTCAATTAGGACTAGTTTTTGAGTTAGGGTTAGGGCTAATGATAAGGCAATGGCTAATGTAGAAACCAGGTTACAATGAGGATTAATTATAGTGTTCAGGTTAAGGATAGGTTTAGTGTTAGAGTTAGGTTTAAGCTTAGGATGATATTTAGAGCTTGGTTTATTGTTAGGATAGGAGTCAGAATAGGTTTACTTTTAGGTTTTAGTTTAAGGTTAAGAAGGTGATTAGAACTAGGGTGAGTGTTAGGATATGAGTCAAGGTCATGGTTAGATTTAAGGTTAGGATTAGGATTCAAATTAATGCTATGATTAGGTCTAAGTGTAGTTTTAGGGTTTGTTTTAAGTTAAGGGTTTGGTTTAAGTTAAGTTTCATTGTTACTCAGTTTTGTTTTACTGCTAGGGTTAAGGGTTAGGGCTAGTTTTACGAATAGCATTATGCTTAGGGCTAGTTTTAGTGTTTGGCTTAGGCTTAGGGTTATGGTTAGATTTCTAAATAGGGTTAGATCTAGGGTTAGGGCTAGGGCTAAGTATAGGGCAAGTGTTAGGGCAAGGTTTAGGGTTATGGTAATGGATAGGCTTAGAAGTAGGGACAGGGATAGTGTCAGAGTTGGAGTTAATCTTAGGGCTAAGGTTAGGGTTAGGTTTAGGTATGAGTTAGTGGTATGACCAGTTTTGGGGTTTGCTTTTGGTTTAGGGTCAGTTTTAGACCTAGGGTTTGTGTTAGGGTCAAAATAAGGGTCAGGGTTAGCGTAAGAGTTTGGGATGTGATTAGAGCTAGAATGAGGGCTAGGGTCAGTACTATTAATATTGTTCAAATTTTGTTTAGCCTAAAGATTAGGGATAGATCTAGGTTTATCATTAAGTTTACAGTTTCACTTAGGGTAATGGAAAGAGTTAGAGCTCAGTTTAGGGTTAGGGTTAAAGTTAAGTTTAGGGTTTGGATTAGGGCTAGTTTTGTGTTAGGGTTAGGACTACGGTAAGGGCAATTACTAATATAAGAACTAGTGTTACAATTAGGGTTAGTTTTAGGGTTAGAGTCAAGGTTATGCATAGTTTCACTGTTAGTGTTAGGGTGATATTTAGAGCTAGGGTTTGTTTTAGGATATGAGTCAGGATCAGGGTTAGGGTTAGGACTCACTTAAAGGCTAGGGTTACTGTTAAGTTTTGGTTTAAGTTTAGGATTGTGTTTCAAGATGTTTCAAGCTAGTGTGAGTTTAGCATATGAGTCAGTTTCAGGTATAATTTTAAAGGTAGGGTTAGGACTCTAAGTCTATGGTTAGGTCTAGGTGTATTGTTAGGTTTTGGTTTAAGATACACTTAGGTTTAGGGCTAATGCTCAGTTTTGTTTTACTGCTATTGGTAGAATTAGGAGTGATTTTATAATTAGCGTTGGGATTAGGTTTAGTGTTAGCATGAGGCTTAGGTTTACGTTTAGGGCTAAGACTAAGAATTGGGCAAGGGTCAAGGTTATGATAAGGACTAGGATTAGAACTAGTGATAGGACTAATGTGAGAATTATTTTTAGTCTTAGGGCTAAGGTTAGGTTTAGGGTTAGGAATAGGACTAAATTAGGGCTAGAATAAGGTCTATGTTTAGTGTTCAGTTTAAGCATAGAATCAGGGTTAGATTTAGGATTTAGTTTAGGGTAAGAGATGATGTTATTCTAGTTTTAGAGGTAGGGTGATGTTTAGAATTAGGGTTAGGATTAGCGTTATGATTAAGGTTAGGTTTAGTTCTAGGATGAGGGCTAGGGTTTGTTTTAGGGTTAGGGCTAAGATAAGAAGTATGACTAATTTCAAGTCTAGAATTATGTTTAAAGATAATTTTACGGTTAGGATTATGGGTACGTGTTGTGTTTAGGTTTATGGTTAGGGTCAGGTTTAGGGCTAGGGGTATCATTAAGGTGAAGGTCTAGTTTAGGGTTTGGAATAAGTTAAGGCTTAAAGTTAGGGATTGAATTAGCATTAGGGCAAGGATTTGGGTAATGATAGGCTTAGAATTAGGGTTCATGTAAGGTTTAGGGAAATGGATAGGGATAAATTAGAGATAAGGTTAGGTTTGGGGCTAGGGTTAGCATTAGGGTTAGGCTTATTGTTATGGTAATGTATAGGGTTAGAGTTAGGATTATGGTTATGATTAGGGCTAGGGCTAGTGTTAGGGTTAGGTTTAGGGTTAAAGCTTGGTTTAGGGCTCAGATTAGCCTGTGATTTGGGTTAAGTTAGTGCTAGGGTTGGCTTTACGGGTAATGTAAGTACAAGGGTTATGATTAGGACTAATTTTAGAGTTAAGATTAGGACTAGATTTAGTGTTAGTGTTAGTGTTAAGATTAGGGTGATGTTTAGAGCTAGGACTAGTGTTAGTGTCAGGGTTAGTGTTAGTGTTTGGCTTAAAACTCAAATTAGGGCTAGGGCTAGGGCATGTGTATGGTTAGGATTTGGTTTAGTTTCACAGTTAGGGATAGATCTTATGGCTTGGTTTTGTTTTAGGTTTAGGGCTAGAATTAAGGCTAGTTTTAGGATTAGTGTTAGAGGTTGGGTTGTGTTAGAATTAGGCTTTGGCTTTGGGTTAGGGTTAGATTTAGATAGATTATGATCTAAGGTTAGGGCTTGGGCTATGAATAGGGCAAGGGTTAAGAGTAAGTTTAGGCCTAGGGTTAGGTTTATGTTAAGGGATAGGTTTAGAACTAGTGATAGGGTTAGTATGAGAGTTAGATTTATTCTTAGGTCTAGGGTTATATTTAGGTTTAAAAATAGGATGAAATTATTGCTAAGATTAGGGCTAGGGTTAGTATTAGGGGTACAGCTAGGGATAGGGTTAGGGTTAGGATTAATCTAGGTTTAGGGCTAGGATAAGGGCTGGTGTATTTTTAGGGTTAGGGTTAGGGCTAGGATTAGGGCTAGGCCTAATTTCAGTTGTAGGGTTACATTTGAGGAGAGGACAATTTTATGTTTAGGTTTATGGCTAGGTCTATTTTAAGGGTTAGGTTTAGGGTTACGGGTCAGGTTTATAGCTAGGGGAATTGTTAAAGTCAGGATCGGGTTAGAGTTTGGTTGAGGTTAGGGTTTAGGGTTAGGACTCAAAAAAGCATTAGGGTCAGGGTTATGGTAATGATAGGTTTTTGTTTAGGGTTCAGGTTAAGTTTACGGTAATTGATAGGGTTAGTTTTAGTGACAGGGTTTGTGTTAGGCACTGGGTTAGTATTAGGGTAAGGGTAATGGTTAGGATAATGGATGGGGTTAGAGCTGTGGTTAGTTCTAGGGTTATGGTCAGAAATATTTCTTGAGTTAGGGTTAGGGTTAGGGTTAGGGTTAGAACTAGGGTTAATGTTAGGGTTATGTTTAGCATAAGGGTTAGGTTTTGAGCTAGGGTTAGGGCTAGGGTGAGGTTTAGGCTTAGAGTTATGTCTACAGTTAAGATTAGAGTGAGATTAGGGTAAGAATTAGATTAGGGCTACCATCATCATTAGGGGTATGGTTAGGGTTAGAGTAATGGATATAGTTAGATATAGGAATAGAATTATGGTAAGTGTTAGATTGAGGTTTAGGTTTAGGGTTATGGCTATGTTTATGTTTAAGTTTATGGTAAGGATTAGGATTGAGCTACAGTTAGGAGTAATGCAAGTGTGAGGTTTAGGGTTAGGTCTAGTGGTAGTTTTCTAGTTAGTTTTAGGGTTAGGGTTAGGGTTAGGATTATGATTAGGTCTAGGGTTAATTATAGGGTAATGAGTAGGTTTAGACCTAGGTTTAGTGCTAGAGTTTAGTTTAGGATTAGGGCTAGTGTTTGGAGTATATTCAGGGATAGGTGTATGTTTATGTTTGGGATAAATTTCAGGCTTTGAGCTAGGGTTAGGACTAATCAAGTGTTAGGTTAGGGTTAGGGTTAGGGTTAGGTTTAGTGTTAAGCTAAGGCCTACGATTAGCTATAGGTTTTGTGTTAGGTTTATGCCTTGGACTAGGGATGTGGGTATTGTAACATCTAGGTTTATGTTTAGGGCTAGTTTGAGGTTTAGGATTTTGGCGAGGTCTTGCGTTAGGTTTATATTTTTGGTTAGCATCAGGTTTAGAGTTAGGTTTACTCTTAAAAACAGGGTCAGTGTTAGGGTTTGAATTAGAGTAAGGGTTACAGCCAGAATTAAACTAGTTTTAGGACTAGGTGTAGGGTTAGTGTTTGTGTTAGGTTAAGGGTTACTTTAAGGGATAGGGATAGGTTTTTGTTTAGGTCTATGGCTAGAGTTAAGGCTAGATTTAGGATTTGGTTTAGGTCTAAGGCTAGTGTTATTGTTTGTTTTAGGGTTAGGGCCAGGTTTAGACCTAGGGTTAGTGTTAGGGTTAAAATAATTTTAAAGGTTAACATTAGGGTTTGGAATAGGGTTAGAGCTACAGTGAGGGTAGGGTTATTACTATCAATAGGGTTAGAGCTTTGGTTAGCTTGAGGATTAGGAATAGGTCTCGGGTTATCATTATGGCTAGTGTTTCTTTTTGAGTAAGTGCTATGCTTAGAGCTAGGGTTAGAAGTAGAGTTAGGGTATGATTTAGGTTTAGGGCTCAGATTAGGGCTAATTTTTGTGTTAGGGTTAGGGCTAATGTTATGGCAATAGATACTGTAAGAACTAGGTTACAAATAAGGTTAGGGATAGGGGTAGGTCTAGTGTTAGTGTTAGGTTTAATGTTAGTATGATATTTATAGCTAGGTTAGTATTAGGATATGATTCAGAGACAGTGTTAGTTTTACGGTTAGGCTTAGGACTCAAATAAGTGCTAGGATTACTTTTAGGGTTAAGTTTAATTTGAGAGCGGTCTTTATAGCTAGGGTGACTTGTAGGATATGAGTCAACATCAGGGTTAGTTTTGAGGTTAGGGTTATGGCTCGAATTAAGGCTAGGGTTACTGTTAGGGTTTGGTTTAAGATTAGCGTGGTGTTTAGACCTAGGGTGAGTGTTAGGATATGATTGGGGGTCACGGTTAATTTAAGGTTATGGTTAGGACTCAAATTAGGGCTAGGGTTAGGTCTAGGTGTAGTGTTAGGTTTTGGTTTAAGATAAGGTTTAAGATTAGGACTATTGTTCAGTTGTTGTTTTTTTTTTGAGAGAGAGAGAGAGATAGAATTTTTAATATTTTCATTTTTTAGTTTTTGGTGGACAAAATATAATTTTAATTATATTTTTATTGTTTCTGAGGATCAAACCCAGCACCCCGAGCATGCCAGGCCAAATCGCTACCACTTGAGCCACATCCTCAGGCCCTATTGCTCAGTTTTGTTTTTGTCCTAGGTTATATGATTAGCATTAGGATTAGGCCCAGTGTTTGTGTTAGTCATAGGCTTAGAGTTAGGTTAAGGCTTGGAGTTAGGGTTAGATCTAGGGTTAGGGCTAGGACTTAGGATAGGGCAATGGTTAGAACTAGGTTTAGGGTTATGGTAAATGATAGGGATAAAAGTCGGGATAAGGCTAGGGTGAGAGTAAGAGTTAGTCTTAGAACTAGGGTTATGGTTATTTTTAGAGATAGGGCTAAATCAGAGCAAGATTAGAACTAGGGTTAGTGTTGTGCTTAGGCCTAGCATTAGGGCTAGTTTTAGGGTTAAATTTAGGGTAAGGGATGTGTTACAGCTAGGTTTAGAGGTAGAGTAAGGGTTAGAAATAGGATTAGGGCGTGCGTCAGGTTTAGGGTTATAATTAAGGCTAGGTTTAAGGCTAAGATGAGGGCTAGGGTTGGTTGAGGGTTAGGTCTAGAATTAGGGCGAGGGATAATGTCAGGTCTAGTGTTACATTTAGAAGTAGATTTAGGATTAGGTCTATGTCTTAGTCTAGGGTAAGTGTTAAGTTTGGGGTAAGGGTCAGTTTTAGAGCTATGGGTATTCTTAGGTTCAGGGTCAGTGTTATGGTTTGTATTAGGTTAAGATTTAGGGAAAGGGCTCAAATGAGCATTAGGGTTAGAGTTAGGATTAGGGTAATAAATAGGGTTAGGGTTAGGGTTCAGGTTATATTTAGGGTAATGGTGAGATTTAGGATTTGCAATAGGGTTAGAGTTAAGCCTAGGGTTAGCATTAGGAAAAGGGTTATCATAAGGGTAATGTATAGGGTTAGGGTTAGGGTTAGCGTTAGGGCTAGGGTTACAGTTATTGTTAGGGATAAGGCCAGGGTTATATTTAGGCCAAAGTTTAGGCTTTGAGGTATGGTTAGTTCTAAGGTGAGGGTTAGGCTTAGGGTTAGAGCTAGGTTTAGGGTTAGGGTTATGTTTATGGTAGGTTTAGGTCTTGGATTAGGTCTAGGTTTTGTATTAGGTTTAGGTCTAGGGTTAGTGATATGGGTAATATAAATATAGGGTTCTAATTAGGACTAGTTTTAGGGTTAGGGTTATGGCTAGTTCCAGTGTTAGGTTTAGATTTTGATTTAGAGTCATTTTTAGAGCTAGGTTTAGTGTTAGTGTCATGGTTAGTGTTCAGATTAGAGTTACGGTGAAAGCCAGAATCAGAAGTAGGGTTAGGTCTGCGGGTAGTGTTATTGTTTGGTTTAGGTTAAGTGTTATTGTGAGGGCTAGGACTAAGTTTTTGTTTAGGTCTAGGGCTAGAGTTATTGCTGAATTTAGGATTAGGTTTAGGTCTAGGGATAAAGTTAGGGGTAGGTTTGGGTAAAAGTTTACTGGTAGGGCTACTTTCAGGGTTCAGTTTAGGGTTAATGTGAGGTTTAGAACTATAATTAGTGTTATGGTCAGAACAAGGGTGAAGTTTAGGATTAGGTTTTTGGTTAGGTTTAGAGCTAGAATGAGGGCTAAGGTTTTGACTAGTAATAGAATTAGTGTTTGATTTAGGCGAAAGATTACGATTAAGACTAGGGTTAGCATTATGGTTACCCTTTGGCTTAGGATAAGGGATAGAATTAGAGCTAGGCTTAGAGCTATGGTTAGGGTTAAGTTTAGGGCTACGTTAGGGTTAGGGTTAGGGTTAGGGATAAATCTAGTTTTAGGGCTCAATTTAGGCCTATTTTTGTTTTGGGGTTAGGTCTAAGGTTAGGACTGCATAATGTAAAAACTAGGATTATTATTAGGGTTAATTTTAGGGTTAGGAATTGGGCTAGGAATGGTGTTAGCATTTGCTTTATGGTTAGGGTGATATGTAGAACTAGGGTTAGTGTTTGAATATGAGTCAGTGTAAGTGTTAATTTTAGTCCTAGGCCTCTAATTTGATCTAGGGTTATGGCTAGTTGTAGGGTTAGGGTTTGCTCTAGGTTAGGTTTAGGGTTAGGGTAATGGCTAAGATTTTTAGGGCTAGGGCTAGTGTTAGTATTAGTTTAATTATTCACGATAGTGTTCAGCTAGTGGTAGTGTGAGGTTTAGGCTTAAGGTTATGGTTAGATTTAGAGTTTATAACCATTATTTAGAGTTATGGTTAGATGTATTGTTAGGGCTAAGGTTAGGGCTAGTTTTAGCGTTACGGTTAGGGTTAGGTTAATGGACAGGTTTAGAAATAGAAATAGGGTTAGGTTGAGAGTTAGAGTTATTCTTATGGATAGAGTTAGGAATTTGATTAGGGTTAGGGTTAAATTAGGGGTAGATAGGCATTATGTTTAGTGTTAAGTTTAGGCCCATGTTTAGGGCTAGAATTAAAGTTAGTGTTAGTGTTAGTGTTAGGGTTATGTTTAGTTTTAGGGCAAGGGATTAAGTTATGACTAGGTTCAAGGGTAGGGAGAAGGTTAAAATTAGGTATAAGAATAGGGGGGGTGTTCGTGTTAGATTTAAGGCTAGGTTTGGGGCTAGGATGAGGGCAAAGGTTTGTGTTATTGTTAGAGCTAAGATTAGAGCTAGGGCTAATGTCAGGTCTAGGGTTATGGTTAGAAATATTGTTAACTTTAGGTTCATGGCTAGGTCTAGTGAAAAGTTAGGTTTAGGGTAAATGTCAGGTTTAGAGCTAGGTATATTATTATGGCTACAGTCAAGTTTAGGGTGGTTTAGGATAAGGTTTAGGGTTAGGGCTTAAATTAGCTTTAGGGTTAGGGTTAAAATAATGGATAGGGTTAGGTTTAGGGTTCAGGTTAGTTTTAGAGTAATAGATAGGGTTAGTGTTAGCGATAGTATTAGGGTTAGCCCTAGGGTTAGCATTTGGGTTAGGTTTATGTTTAGGGTAAAGGATAGGGTTAGTGATAGTGTTAAGGCTTTTGTTAATGTTAGGATTTTGGCTAGGTTTAGAGATAGGCCTAGGGTTAGTGTTAGTGTTAGGTTTAGCAGAAGTGTTCAGGTTTGAGCTAGGGTTAGGGCTAGGGTGAGGGTTAGAGTTAGAGTCAGGGCTATGGTTAGGTTTAGGATTAGGGTTTTGGCTTGGGTTAGCTTTAGGGTTAGGTTTATGTTTTAGGTAATGGATACAGTTTGTGCTAGAATTTGTGCTATGGTTACAGTTAGGATTAGGGCTAAGTTTAGGGTTAGGTTGAGTATCAGGGCTATTGTTATGTTTAGGATAAGGATTAGAATTTGAGTAGGGTTTGGGCTGGGGCCAGTGTTAGGATTAAGGTTAGTGCTAGGGATAAGTTTAGGGTTATGCTTAGGTCTAGGTTTAGGGCTAGAATTAGGACTAGGTTGTGTGTGACGTTTAGCGATAGTGTTAAGTGTATGGGTAATGTAGGAGCTAGGGTTATGGTTATGGGTAGATTTAGGGTTTGTCTAGTGTTAGGGTTAGTTTTTCAGTAAGGATAAGGTTTAGAGCTAGGGTTTGTGTTAAGGTAAGTTTCTAGGGTTAAGTCTAGGGTTATGGTTAGGGATAGATTTAGGGTTACGTTTATGGTTAGGTCTAGTGTAAATGTTAGATTTAGGGTAAGGGTCAATTCATAGCTAGATGTATTATCAAGTCAGGGTATGGCTTACGGTTCAGTTTAGGTTAAGGTTCAGGATTAGGGCTTTAATTAACTTTAGGGTTAGAGTTAGGTTTAGGGTAATGAATAGGCTTAGGATTAGAGTACAGGATAGTTTTAGGGTAATGGATAGGTTTACAGATTTTGATAGTGTTAGGATTTAGCCTACGGTTAGAATTATCATTAGAATTGATTTTAGGGTAATGGATAGGATTAGAGCTGGTGTTAGGGCTAGGGTTATGGTTAGGATTAGGGCTAGGGTTAAGGAAGTGTATAAAATTAGAGCTATGTTTAGGGCTATGGTTAAGGGTAGGATTAGGTATAGGGTTTGGTTGGGGTTTGGGATAGGGCTAGGGTTATGTTTAGGGTAAATGTTAAGCTTTGAGCTAGGGTTAGGTCTAAGGGGAAGGTTAGGGTTATGAATAGGGCTACTGTTAGTTTAGGGTTACATCTATGGCTAGGTTTATGCCTAGGATTACGGCTAGGTTTTGTGTTATTTAGTTTTACGGTTAGGGCCATGGGTAGTTAAGAACTACGGTTATGATTAGGGCTAGTTTTAGGGTTAGGGTTATGACTAGGTGTAGTGTTAGGTTTAGGTTTTGAGTTGGGGTGAGTTTTGAAATTAGGTTAAGGTTAGGGTCAAGGTCACTGCTCATGTTAGAGTGAGTGTTGTGGTTATTGCAAGAATTAGGACTAGGGTTAGCTGTAGAATTAGGGTTAGTGTTTGGGTTAAGGTAAGGGTGATTGTTAGGGCTAGGGCAAGGTTGTTGTTCAGGTCTATATCTAGAGTTATGGCTTGATTTAGAATTAGATTTAGGTCTAGAACTAATGTAAGGTTTAGGTTTAGTTATAGGATTACCAGTATGGCTAATGTTATGGTTCAGGTTCGGGTTAGGGTCAGATTTAAAACTAAGGTTAGTTTTAGGGTCGGTATAAGTTTTAGGGTTAGGATTAGGGTTTGGGTTATGGTTAGAGCTAGAATGAGGGCTAGGGTAGGACTAGTAATAGGGTTAGGATATGGGTTAGGCTATGTATTAGTGTTAAGACTAGGGTTAGCATTAGGTTTATGTCTTGGCTTAAGGTAACAAATAGGATAAGAGCTAGGGTTAGGGAAGGGTTAGGGACTGGCTTATGGCTAGGGTTAGTGTTAGGGTTAAAGCTAGTGTTAGTGCTCAGATTAGGGCCAGGTTTTGGGTTATGTTAGGGCTAGTGTTAGGACTACAGCTAATGTACAAACTAGGGTTATGATTAGGGCAAGTTTTTGGGTTAGTGGTAAGGCTAGATCAAGTGTTAGGTTTAGGGTTAGTGTTAGCATGATGTTTAGACCTAGAGTTAGTGTTAGGTTCATTGTCAGTTCTCAGGTTAGAGTTAGCTTTAGGGTTAAAGACAGAATTATCACTAGGTTTAGGTCTAAGGGTTGGCTTAGTGTTTGGGTTAGGTTAAAGTTTATAATTAAGGCTAGGGTTAGGTTTTTGTTTATGTCTAGGGCTAGAGATATGGCCAGAATTAGGGTTAGGTTTAGGTCTAGGGATAGTGTTAGGGTTAGGTTTAGGAATTGGTTTAATTTTAGTGCTAGTGTTAGGGTTCAGTATAGGGTTAGGGTCAGGTTTAGACCTAGGTTACCATTAGGGTCAGAATAAATGTCAGTTTTGAGTTATGGTTAGAGCTAGAATGACGGCTAGGATTATGAGTAGTAATAGGATTAGGGTTAGAACTAGGGTTAGACCTAGGGTTGGGGCTACATTTAGGGTAGGGTTAGGGCTAGTGTTAGGATTAGGTTTAATGTTAAAGCTAGAGTTAGGTTTCAGATTAGAGCTAATTTTTGGTTAGAGTTCGGGCTAGGTTTAGAGTTATAGCAATGATTGCAGTAGAGTTCCTATTTGGGCTATTTATAAGATTGCAGTTAGGACTAGGTTTAGTGTTAGGGTTCAGTTTAACAATAAAGTTATATTTAGAGCTAGGTTTAGTATTAGGATAAAAATTAAAATCAGGGTTAGTTTTAAGGTTAGGATTTGGACTCAATTTAGGGCTAGGGTTAGGGCTAGGTGTAGAGTTAGGTTTTGGTTTAGGTTAAGCTTTAAAGTTAGGGTTATGGCTCTGTTTTGTTTTAGGGCTAGGGCTATGATTAGAGCTAGTTTTAAGATTATCATTAGGTTTAGGACTTGTGTAGTAATCCTAACTCTAAATCTAACTCTAAACCTAAGACTAGCACTAGAAATAAACCTATTTCTAATCCTAACCCTAACACTAGTATTAGGATTAGAATTAGACTTAGAGTTAGGATTAGATATAAGGTAAGGTCTAGGGCTAAGGATATGGCTGGTGTTAGCTCTAGATTTATAGCTAGGATTAGGGTTATAATAAAAATAGGGATAGAGCTAGGAATAGGGCTAGAGCGGGAGAGAGAGTTAGTTTTATAGCTAGGCTTAGGGATTGGTTATGTATAGGGCTTAATTAGGGCTAGGAATAGAGCTAGGTTTATGTTTAGGCCTAGAGTTAGTTTTGGGCTTAGTGTTAGTTTTAGTGTAAATAATGGGCTTTGAGCTAGGTTTAGGGTTAGGACGAAGGTTAGAATTAGGGTTAGGGCTAGGGTTTCATTAGAGTTGTGATTAAGGCTAGGTTAGGGCTAAGATGAGGGCTAGGGTTTGTGTTTGGTTAGGGCTAGGATTAGTGTTAGGGGAAAAATGTCAGTTCTAGTGTTACGGTTAGGGATAGTTTTAGTGTTAGATTTATGGTTATGTTTAGTGTAAGGGTTAGAATTAGGGTATGGGTTGAATTTAGAGCTAGGGCTATTACTAGAATCGGGGTCATGGTTAGGGTTTTGTTTAACTTAGGGTTTAGGGTTAGGGCCCAAATTAGCATTAGGGTTTCGGTTACGGTAATAATAGGGTTAGCTTTAGGCTTCTGGTTAGGTTTAGCATAATTGATAGGGTTACGGTTAGGCATAGGGTTAGATTTAGGCCTAGGGTTCGCATTAGAATTAGGGCTATGTTTAGGGTAATTGATAGTATTAGAGCTAGGTTTAGGACTAGGGTTATGTATAGGATTAGGGCTAGGGTTAGGGTTAGGGCTATGGTTTGTGTTAAGGTTAGGGATAGGATTACAGTTGGGCAAAAGTCAAGTCTATTATTACGTTAGGAATAGTTTTAGGGTTAGGTTTATCGCTAGGTCTAGTATAAGGGTTAGGTTTAGAGGTAGGGTCAGGGTAATAGCTAGGAATATGATTACGGGAAGGGTCAGAGTTAGGGTTTGGCTTAGGTTAAGTTTAGGGTTAAGGTAATGATAGGCTCAGTTTAATGATAGAATTAGGTTTAGGGTTCAGGTTGGGTTTAGGTTAATGAATAAGTTTATGGTTAGCAAAAATTTAGGATTAGGCCTACGGTTACCATTATGGTTATGGTTATAGTTAGGGTAATGTATAGGGTTACAGATAGTGATAAGGCTAGGTTATGGTTAGGATTCTGACTAGGGTTAGGGTAAGGTTTAGTGCTAGGTTTTGGGTTAGTGTTAGGTTTAAAACTAGGGTTAAGTCTCAAATAAGGGTTAGGTTTTGGGTTTGGATAGGGCTAGGTTTAGGGCTATGGCTAATGTATGTACTAGTGTTACAATTAATGCCAGATTTAGGGTTTGGGTTAAGGTGATGTTTAGAGCAAGGGTTATATTTACGATCAGTGTCAGGGTCAGGATTAGTTTTAGTGTTAGGTTTAGGTCTCAAATTAGAGCTAAAGTTAGTGCTCGGTGTAGGGTTAGGTTTTTATTTATGTTAAGGGTTATGGGTAGGGCTATGGCTCAGTTTTGTTTTAGGGCTAGGGCTAGTGTTAAGGCTAGATTTTGGATTAGCATCAAGGTTAGGGCTAGTGTTAGAGTCAGGTAGGGTTAGGGTTAGATTCAGAGTTAAGGATGATCTAGAGTTAGGACTCCTGCTATGGTTAGGGCTAGGGTTAGGGTTATGGTAAAGAATATGGTTACAACTAGGGCTATGTCTAGGATGAGAATTAGAGTTATTCTTAGGAGTACACTTAGAGTGAGGGTTGGGGTAAATTAGGACTAGGATTAAAAATAGGGTTAGTGTTAGGATTAAACCTAGGGGTTGGGCTAGGTTTAGGGTTAGCACTGGGGTTAGGGTTAAGTTTAGAGGAATGGGTAGGGTTATACCTATGTTTAGGGCTAGGGTGAGGGTTAGGATTAGGATTGGGCCTAGGGTTATTGTTCAGTTTAGGATTAAGGATAAGATTAGGGCTAGGATGAGAGGTACGTTTTCTAATAGGGTTAGGGCTATGACTCGGCTAGGGATAATATCACATCTAGGGTTATGGTTACGGATAGTTTTAGGGTTAGGTTATGGCTAGGTCTAGTGTAAGGGTTAGGTTTATTTTAAAGGTCATATTTAGAGCGAGAATTATTATTTGTGTCATGGTCAGAGTCAGGGTTAGCATTTGGTTTACATTAAGGTTAAGGTGTTAGGGCTTGAATTTGCAATAGGGTTAGGTTTACAGTTAAGGCAATGGAAGTGTTTACTTTAGGTTTTAGTTAAGGTTTAAAGTAATGGATGGGTTAGTTCTCAGCAATCGGGTTAGGGTGAGCAATAGGGTGAGGATTATGTTTAGTGTAATGGATAGTTTTAGAGCTTGGGTTAGGGCTAGGTTATGGTTTGGATTAAGTCTAGGATTAGATTTAGGTTTAGGGATAGGGCTTGGTTTTAGTTTAGGATGTTAGAGTTAGGGTAAGTGTTAGTTTAGGGTTAAAGTTATGGTTAGGTTAGGATAAAGGTTAGTGTTTGAGCTAGGGTTAGGGCTAGTGCGAGGGTTAGGTTTAGGTTCACTTCTGAGTTCAAGATTATGGTTAGAGTTAGGTTTAATGTTAGGGATATGGTTTTAATTAGGGTTAGGGTTAGGGTTGGGTAATGGATATGGTTATAGCTAAAGTTTGCGCTATGGTTAAGGTTAGGTTAGGGCTAGGTTTTGGATTAGAATTTAAGATAGGGCTAGAGTTATGTTTAGTGTAAGGGTTAGGTTTTGAGCTAGGGTTAGGTCTAAGGAGAGGGTTAGGTTTAGAGTTAGTGTTAGGGTTAGGGCTAGGCTTAGGTTTATGCTTAGATCTAAGTTAAGACCTAGGATTAGCTCTAGATTTTGTATTAGGTTTAGGGCTAGGGTTAGGACTATGTGTAATGTAAAAGCTAGTGTTATGTTAGGGCTAGTTCTAGGTTTAGGGTTATATCTAGGTCTAGTGTTAGGTCTAGGTTTTGGGTTAGTGTCAGGATTAAAGCTGGTTTAAGTGTTATGATCAGGGTCAGTGTTCCGGATAGGGTTAGGTTTAGGGTTAGAGCCAGAAGTAGGACTAGTTTTAGGTCTAGGAATAGGGTAAGATTTGGTTTAGTTTAAGGCTTTGTGTTAGGGCTAGTGCTAAGATTTTGTTTATGTCTAAGTCTAGATTTATAGCTATATTTAAGATTAGCTTTCAGTCTAGGTCTAGTTTTAGGCTTAGGTATAAGTATAGGATTACCGGTAGGCCTAGTGTTAGGTTTTGGTTTAGGTTTAGGGTCAGGTTTAGACCTAGGGTTACTTTTAGGATCAGATGAGGGTCAAAGTTAGGGTTAGAACTAGAATGAAGGCTAGGTTTAGGACAAGTAATACTGTTAGTGTTTAAGGTAGGCTAAGGATTAGTGTTAGGACAAGGATTAGCATTTGTTTTAGGGTTTTGCTAGGGTAAGGGATAGAGTTAGAGCTAGGGTTAGGGCTTGGCTTTGGGTTAGGGTTAGGGCTAGTGTTAAGGATAAGTTTAGGGCTTAAGCTAGGGTTAGGACTAGAATTAAGGGTAGGATTATTTAGGGTTAGGGCTAGATTTATGACAACAACTAACGTACAAACTAGGGTTACAATTCAGGCTATTTTAAGGTTACGGTTAAGGCTAGGACTAGTGTTAGGGTTAATTTAAGTTATGGTGATGATTAGAGCTAGTATTAGTGTTAGGGTCAGCCTCATGGTCAGAGTAATTTTTAGAGTTAGGGTAGGGCTAGGTGTAAGGTTTGGGTTTGGTTTATTTTAAAGATTTGGGTTAGGGATATGGCTTGGTTTTGTTTTATGGCTAGGGCCAGGACTAGGGCAAGTTATAGGATTTGCATTATGGTTAGGATTATTGTTAGGGTTTGGTTTGGCTTATGATTATAGTGAAATTTAGAGTTAGGTTTAGATTTAGAGTTAGGTTTAGATCTAGATTTAAGACAGTGCTAAATATAGAACCAGGGCTAAAGCTAGGCAAGAGTTATAGTCTTAGGGCTAGGGTTAGTGTTAGGATATAATTAAATTAGGGCTAGGATTAGCACTAGGGTTAGTGTTAGTATCAGTCCTAGTTTTAGGGCAGGAGTTAGGGTTAGGTTTAGGGTTATGCTTAGGTTTATGGTAAGTGATGTGGTTATAGGTAGTTTTAGGGTTAGTGTGAGTGTTACAAATAGAGTTAGGATTTGTGTTATGGTTCGGGTTAGGATTAAGGCTAGGTTTAGGGCTAGGATTATGGTTAGGGCTTTTTCACGTTTAGGTGTATGGTTAAAGATAGTTTAAGGTTAGGTTTATGATTATGCCTTGTGTAAGCATTAGGATTAGAGTTAGTGTCAGGTTTAGAGCTAATGGTATTATTAGGGTCATGGTCATGATTAGTGTTTTGGATAGGATAAGGTTTAAATTTAGGACTCAAATTAGCATTAAAGTTAGGATCAGCATAATGATAGGGTTAGGTTTAAGTTTCATGTTAGATTTAGGGTAATGGTTAGGGTGAAGTTTAGGGATAGGGTTAGGTTTAGGCCTAGGGTTAGCATTAGGGTTATGGTTATGGTTAGGGTAATGGATAGGGTTAGAGCTAGGATTACAGAAAGGGTTATGGTTACAATTAGTGATAGGGTTAGAGTTAGGTTTAGGGTTAAAGCTAGGGTTAGGGCTCGGAATAGGGCTAGAATTTGAGTTAAGTTATTGCTAGGGTTAGGGTTATGGCTAATGTTAGTACTAGGTTTATGATTAGTGCTAATTTTAGTGTTAGGGGTTAGGACTAGGTCTAGTGTTAGGTTTAGATTCAGAGTTAGGGTGATGTTTAGATACTTAGGTTAGTGTTAAGGTCAGAGTCAGGGTGAGGGTAACTTTTAGGGTTCAGCTTAAGACTCAAATTATTGCTACGTTTAGGGCTAAGAGTAGGATTAGGGTTTGGTTGATATTAAGGTTTAGGGTTAGGTCTATTGCCTGGTTTAGTTTTAGAGCTAGGGCTAGGGTTAGGGCTAGTTTTAGGATTAGCCCTAGGGTTAGGGCTAGGATTAGGTTTAGGCTTAGGCTTATTGTTAGGGTTAGATTTACAGTTAGGGTTAGATCTAGGATTATGGCCAGGGATATGAATAGAGCTAGTGTTAGACCTACATTTAAGGCAAGAATTAGGCTTTGGGTAATGTATAGGGGTAGAACTAAAGTTAGGGCTAGGGTGAGAGTTATAGTAAGTCTTTGGGGTAGGGTTAGGGTTAGGATTACGAATTGGCCTGTATTATGGCTAAGATTAGGGATAGGGTTAGTGTTAGGGTTAGACCTAAGGTTAGGGTTATGGTTATATTTAAGGTTATATTTAGGGCTAGGATAAGGACTAGGGTTTCTGATAGAATTAGGGCTAGGATTATGGCTATGGCTACAGTCAGGTCTAGGATTATGGTTAGGCACAGTTTTAGGGTTAGGTTTATGTCTAAGTCTAATGTAAGTTCTAGGTATTGAGTAATAGTCAAGTTTAGAGCTAGGGGAATTATTAATTGTCAGGGTCAGTGTTGGGCTTTGGTCTAGGTTTGAGTTTAGGGTTAGGGCTCAAATTAGCATTAGGGTTAGCATTAAGGTAATGATAATGTTAGGTTTAGGGTTCAGGTTAATTTTAGGGTAATTGACAGTTTGGGGGATAGTGATAGGTTTAGGGTTTGGCCTAGGTTTACGTTAGCATAAGGGTAAGGTTTAGGATAATGGATAAACTTAGATTTAAAGTTATGGCTAGGGTTATGGTTAGGATTATGTCTTGAGTTAGGTTAGTGTGAGGGTTGTATCTAGGGTTAGTTTTAAGGTTATGTTTAGCGTAAGGGTTAGGTTCTGAGCTATGGTTAGGGCTAGGCTGGGAATTCGTTTCAGGGTTAGGTCTAGGGATAGGATTATTATTGGTTTTGTGTCAGAATTAGGGTTAGATTTAGACCTAGGATTAGTGGTAGGGTCAGTATAAGGGTCAGAGTTAGGGTTAGAATTTGCGGTAGGTTTAGAGCTAGAATGAGAGCTAGGTTTGGGGTTATTAATAGAGTTAGGATTTGGTTAGCCTAAGGATTAAGGATAGGTGTAGGGTTACCCTTAGGTTAAGGGGTTTGCTTAGGGTAAGAGATGGGTTTAGAGCTAGGTTTAGCGCTATGGTAAGGGTTAGAGTTAGGGTTAAATCTATGTTTAGGGCTCGGGTTAGGCTTACCATTTTTGATAGGTTTGGGGATAGGATTAGGTCCAGGGCTAATGTAAGAACTAGGGTTAAAATTAGGTTAGTTTTAGTGTTATGGCTAGGTTTAAGGTTCGATTTAAGTTTAGGGTGATATTTATAGCTAGGGTTTGTGTTAGGATAAGAGTCAGGTCTGGGTTTGTTTTAGCGTTAGGGATAAGACTAGAATTATTGTTAGGGTTATTCTTAGCATTCAGTTTAATGTGAGGGCGGTTATTAGAGATAGGTTAAGTGTTAGGATATGCATCAGGGTCAGTGTTAGTTTTAAAGTTATTGTTAGTACTTGAATTAGGGCTAGGGATAGGTCTAGGTTTAGTGGTAGGGTTTGGTTTAAGTTAATGTTTAGGGTTAGTTCTATTGCTTGGTTATGGTTTAGTCATAGGCTTAGGTTTAGGGATAATGTAAGTGTTAAGCTTACGCTTAGGGATAGGGTTAGATTCGGAGTTAGGTTTATTTCTAGGGTTAAGGTGGTACTAAGGATAGGGCAAGGGTTAGGGCTAGGGATAGGGTTAGAAGTAGGGATAGGTATAGGCCGAGAGTTAGAGTCTTAGGGCTAGGGTTAGTATTAGAGTTGCAGATAGGGCTAAATTAGTGCTAGTATAAGCGCTAGGTTTACTGTTTGACTTAAGCCTATAGTAAGGGTTAGGTTTACTTTTAATTTTAGGGTAAGAGATGGCATCATAGCTAGGTATAGAGGTAGGGTGAGGATTACAATTTGGGTTAGTGGTAGGGTTATGGTTAGGGTTTTGATTAAAGCTAGGTGTATGACTAGGATGAGGGATAGGGTTTGTTTTAGTTTTAAAACTAGGATTAGGGCGAGGGCTATTTTCAGGTCCAGAATTATGGTAAAAGCTAGTTTTAGGGTTAGGATTATGGCTAAATCTAAGGTAAGGGTTAGGTGTAGGGTTCTGTTCAATTTTAGAGATAGGGTTTTTATTGCAGTCAAGGTCAGGATTAGAAGGTTTAAAGTTTAAAGTTAGGGCTTGAATTAGTGTTAGTGTTAGTGTTACGGTAATGATAGGGTTAGGTTTAGGTTCAGGTTAGGTTAAGGATAATAGATTGGGTTAAAATTAGGCTTCATGCCTAGGGTAAGCATTAGGGTTATGATATTGTTTATGGCAATGGATAGAGTTAGAGTTCAGTTTAGGGCTAGGTTTATGGTTACAAATAGGGTTAGGGTTAAAGTTAGGATTAGGGTTAGGTTTGAGGTTAAGTTAGAGATAGGGTTAAGGTTAGGTCTAATGTAAGTACTAGGGTGATGTTTAGGGCTAGATTTAAGATTTTTGGTCTAGAGTTAGTGTTAGGGTTAGTTTTAGGGTAAGGGTGACATTTAGAGCTATTAGTGTTAGGGTTAGTATAATCTTCAGGGTTAGTTTAAGGTTTCGGCTTACAACTCATATTAGGGCTAGGGTTAGGGCTAGGTTTAAGGTTAGAGTTTGGTTTATGTTAAGGATTAGGGTTATAGTTATAGCTAGGTGTTTTTTTTTTTTTTTTTTTTTTTTCGGCTGAGGCTAGGGTTAGGGCTAGTTTTAGGATTAGTATTATGGTTTGGGCTAGTGTTAGGTTTTGGCTTAGTCTTTGGGTTATGTCTCGATTTAGAGTTAGGTTTTGTCTAAGGTTAGTGCTAGGGCAAATGATAGGGCAAAGGTTAGGGCTAGGGTTAGGGTTAGGGTAAGGGGTAGGGTTATAATGAGTGAAAGGTCTAATGTGAGAGTTAGAGTTAGTCTTAGGACTAGTATTAGGGTTAGGAATAAATTAGGGCTAAGATTAGGGCCATGATTAGTGTCAGAGTTAGGCCTAGAGTTTGCTTTAAGATTGTAATTAAGGCTATGTTTAGGGCTAGGATAAGGGCTAGGGTTTGTGTTAGGGTTAGGGCTAGAATCAGGGGTAGGCCTAATGTCAGGTCTAGGGTTACAGTTGGGAATAATTTTGAGGAAAGGTTTACAGCTAGGTCTATTGTAAGAGTTAGGTGTAGGATAAGAGTCAGGTTTAGAGCTAGGGGAATTATTAGGTCCAGGGTCAGTGTTAGGGATTGGTTTAGGTTTCAGTTTAGGATTATTGCTCTAATTAGAGTTAGAGTTAGAGTTTGGGTAAAGATAGAGTTAGGTTTAGGGTTTAGATTAGGTTTAGGGTAACTGATAGTTTTAGAGATAGTGATAGGTTTAGGGTTAGTCTTAGGGTTAGCATTAGGATAAGGGTTGTGTTTAGGTTAATGGATATAGTTAGAGTTAAGTTTAGGGCTAGGGTTATGGTAAGGATTAGGTCTTGGGTTAGAGTGAGGGTGAGGGTTAGGATTAAGGCTAGGTATACAGCTTGAATGAGGGTTTGTGTCAGGGCTAGAGCTAGGATTAAAACTAGGGCTAATGTCAGGTCTAGCATTACATTTAAGGGTAGTTGTAGGGTTTGGTTATGAATAGGTCTACCGTAAGGTTTAGGTTTAGGGTAAAGGTAATGTTTAAAGCTAGGTGTATTATTAAGGTCAGGGTCAAGATTAGGGATGGTTTTGGTTAAGGTTTAGGGTTAAGGCTCAAATTAGCATTAGGTTTAGAGTAATGGATATGGTTAGAGTTAGGGTTCAGGTTAAGTTTAGGGTTTTGAATAGCCTTAGGGATAGCTATACAGTTAGGTTTAGTCCTATTGTTAGCATTTGGATTAAACGTAAGTTTAGGGTAAAAGATAGGAATGTAACTAGGGTTAGGGCTACATTTATGGTTAGGATTAGGGCTAATATTAGGGTTAGGGTTAGGATTATGGTTAAGCCTAGGGTTAAGTTTAGATTTAGAATAAGTGTTATGGTTGAAGCTAGATTTAGGGCAAGGTAGAGTGTTAGGGTTAGAAGAGGTCTAGGGTAAATGTTAGGATTAAGACTATGTTTAGCATTAGGGTTAGGGTTAGAGTTATGGTAATGAATAGTTAGAGCTAGGGTTTGGGCAATGGTTACATTTTAAATTAGTGTTAAAATTAGTGTTAGGGATAGGACTATGTTAATGTTTAGGGTTAGCATTAGGGCTCAATATAGAGGTAGTGTTAGAGTTACTTTATTCAAATTTATTTGATACAATCCAGGATTCATCTATAACTAACTTTACTCTGTTTCCCAGGTTTACGCAGTTTGATTCAACGTTTTGTTTTCCAGAACAGTTAATATTTTCATTTTACTTCATTTTGACCTGTACGAGTAAATGTAAATGGACCTGGAAATCAAAAAGTGTTTAATGCTAGCTGCTTGAAACTGTACACACACCCTCAATTCTTTGTGGGGACACTCTGGTATGTTCTAGTGAGTGTAGGCATAAGTTGAAGCATGTAAAAACAACTTTTTTTCTGAGAGCCCTTTAGGAGAAAGCAGAGAATATGCCTGCACTGAAATTTCTCCCATAATTATTTTGTCCGATTTGTTTGATACTTAGTAGAATTCATTATTTAGCTTGCTCCACAAAGCTCTTCAACTGTGGGACATTTAGAATCAATTGTTCTCTAATCAGGTTAGGGTTAGTGTTAGGTTTTGGATTTGGGGTAGTGTTAAGGTGAGAGTATGTTTTGTACAAATTTCTTTGATACTTGGAAGTAGTCATCTTTTACCTAGCCTTAATATGCTCCTCAGGTTTTTGCCTTCTCATTTCAATGGTTTGCTTAAAGGAACATTCTGTATTTTAAGGTTTCACTTCATATTGACCTATATAGGTAAAAAAAAATGGAGGTTGAAATCAAAATGGGTTTTTGCTAGCTGCTTGAAACTTCAAACACTAAATTGGTTCTCTGTGGGAACTCTCTGGTTTATTCCTTGTTAAAGTAGCCCTAAAATGAAGATGGCAAAAACCACTTTATGCAAGAGCCCTTTAGCATAAAAAAGAGAAATATGCATGAACTGAAATACCTACTCAATTATTTGGTCATATTTATTTTATACTGCATAGGATTCATCTTATAGCTTAGTCCACTAGGCTCCACACGTTTGAAAATTCTAGGATAAACAGTAATTCAAACAGGTTAATGTTGTTTTAAGGACAGTGTTAGAGCTAGTATTAGAGCTAGTATTAGGATTAGAGTTAGTTTTGTTAAAATTTATTTGATACTAGACAGGATTTATTTTTCTCCTATCCTTTCTATTCTCCACATGCTTGGGCCTCCTAGGTTCAATGGTTCACTGAAAGGAACAGTTTGTATTTTAAAGTTTCAGTTTATTTTGTCCTATTGAGGTAAAAGGAAATTGAGCTGGAAATCAAACAGCATTGGTGCTAGCTGCTTGAAACATCACACTCCATCAATTCTCTGTGAGCAATCTCTGGTTTATTCTTGTGAGAGTCAGCCTATGCTTAAGCATGTAAAAACAACTTTTTCCAAGATATTTTTAGGAGATAACAGAGAAATATGCATTTGCTGGTATACTTCATCAACTTTTGGACAGATTTCTTTGATACTGTGCAGCATTCATTCTTAGCTTTCCCCAATAGGCTGCCCAAGTTTGGAAATTCTACAATCAAAGGTTCCATAAATGTGTTAGTATTAGGGGAAGAGCTAAGGTTAGAGCTAGGGTTAGAGCTGTTGTTAGGGTTAGAGTTAGTTTTATTCAAAATTATTTAATACTTGGCAGGATTAATCTTTTAGATAGATTTACTCTGTTCCTCAGGTTTAGGCCTTCTCTGTTCACAGATTCGCTGTCAGGAACATTTTGAATTTTAAGATTTCACTTCATTTTGACTTATACAGGAAAGTTAATGGAGTTGAAAATCAAACAGGGTTTGTGCTAGCTGCTTGAAACTTCATACGCTTCATCAGTGCACTGTAGCGACTCTGGTATGTTCCTTGTAAGAGTAGGACTATGCTTAAGCATGCAAAAACAACTTAATCTTAGAGCTCATTAGGAGAAAACAGGAAAATATGCTTGTACTGAAATACCTCCAATAATTATTTGGTAAGATTTGTTTGATGTTGCATAGGATTCATCACTTAGCTTGCCCAACAAGGCTCCCCAAGGGCAGGAATTCTAGGAGCAATGGTTCTCTAATCAGGTTAAGGTTAATGTTAGGTTTAGAGTTATGGCTAGGGCTAGGCTTAGAGGTAATGTTAGAGTGAGAGTTAGTTTTGTTCAAATTTCTTTGATACTGGGCAGGATTCATCTTTTATCTAGCCTTAGTATGCTCCAAAGGTATGTTCTTCTCAATTCAATGGTTCTCTATCATGAACACATTGTATTTTAAGGTTTCACTTCATTTTGTCACCTATGGGTAAATGGAAATGGAGGTGGAAATCAAACAGTCAGCTCTTACCCTAAATCTAACCCTAAACCTAAACATAAAATAGCCCTAATCCTAGGCCTAAACCTAACACCAATCCTAGACCTATTTATAGCCCTAATTTAGCCTTAACCCTAACCCACACTCTTGCCCTAAGACTAAGTCTAACTCTTGCCATAGCCCTATTCCTAGTTCTAATCACATTCTTTACCAAAACCCAAACACTAGCCCTAATCTTATGTCTAACACTAGCCATAGCCCTAACCCCAAAATTAACCATTACTCTAAATCTAATCCTAAGCCTAAACTCACGCTATCATTAGCAATAACACTAACGCTAATCATAAAATTACTCTTAAATTTAGTTTTAGTCCTAATACAAAAATGAGTCATAGGACTAACCCTAACCCTTAACCTAAACCAAATCATAACCCTACATCTACCCCAAAGTCTACACCTAATTTTAGTCCTATGCCTAACCATAAATGAATTGTGATTCTGACTCTGACCCTAAACTAATCCTAGTTAACAATATGACCCTAAACCTAAACATAATCCTAAAACTATAGTCAGTCCTAAATATAACCCTAAAACTAGCCCTCATTGTAACCTTAGTTCTTACATTAGCCATGTCCTAAAGAAGAGCACTAACATAAACCAAAACCGAGCTCTAACCCAAGATCCAACCCTAGCTTTAACCCTAACTCGAACCTTAAACCTAGCCTTAACCCTTACTCTAAACCTAACCCTAAATTTAATCCTTGCACTAAACCTAAACCTAACCCTAACCCTAGCACTTACTCTAACCATAACACTAGCCCTAACCCTAGCTCTAATCCTATCCATTACCCTAACCCTAACCCTCATGCTAATCCTCAGCCTGACCCTAAAACTAACCCTAAACATAACCTATGCATTACTCTAAACCTAAAATAAACCTAACCCTAAAAATATCATTACCTTAAATGTAACCTTAACCCTAATGCAAACTCAGCCCTAAATCTAACACTAAACCTAATGCTAACCACAACTCTATCCATGACACTAACCCTAATCTTAACACTAATCCTACAAGAAACCCTAAACTTAACCCAAATGCTAACCCTAACACTTACACTAAACCTATCCCTATCACTAACACTATCACTAACCCTATCTTTAAGCCTAAACCTTAACATAACACTAACACTAACACTAACCCTAAACATATCCCTAACCCTAACATGAACACCAACCCTGACTCTAACCCTAACAATAACCCTAACACTAACCCTAATCCTAAATGTAACACTAATCCTAAACCTAATTCTAGACCTAACACAAACCTTAACAAAAATCCTAACCCTAACCCTAAAACTAACCCTAATCCAAACCTAAAGATAATCCTAACACTAACACTAACACTAATCATAATGCAAAACCTAACACTAACACTAATCCTAATCCTGACCTTATCCTACCCATAAGCCTCACCTAATAATTACCATAACCCTAACACTGACCCTAAACCTAACCCTAAACCTAACCCTAACACTAATGCTAAACCTAACCATAACTGTAACCCTAACACTGACTCTAACCTTAACCCTAACCCTAACAAAAAAATTTAACCCTAACTCTAACCCAAACACTAAGGCTAAACCTAACAGTAAATCTAAACCTAACCCTAATGCCAACCCGAACAGTAACCCTAATCCTAACCAAAAATTTAACGCAAACTGTAACCGTAAACTTAACCCTAACAGTAACTCTCTTCCTAACCTAAAGCCTAATGATAATAATAACCTTAATCCCAACCCTAAACCAACCCTAACCCTAACATAAATCCTAAACATAACCATAAGAACTAAACCTAACCCTAACAGTAAAGCTATCCCTAAAACTAACCCTAAACCTAAGAAAAACACTAACCCAACCCATAATCCTTAACTTACCCTAACCTGAACCCTAACCACAATCTAAACCTAATTAACCCTAACCTTAAGAGTAACCATAACGCTAACCCTAAACCTAACCCTAACTAACCCTAATTCCAAACCTAAACTTATCACTGACCCTAACTGAAAACGTAACCCTAAACCTAACACTAACCCTTACCGTAATATTAACAATAATCCTAACACAAAACATAACCCTAACCCTATACTTAAATATAAAACTAACAGTAACTGTGTCAATAACCATAATATTTACCCTAATCCTAAACCTAACACTAACCCTAACCCTAACTCAAAACCTAAACCTATCACTGACCCTAACTGTATATGTAACCCTAAACCTAACACTAACCCTAAACCTAACATTAACAATAACCCTAACACAAACCCTAAACCTAACTCTAAACATAGACATAAAACTAACAGTAACCCTAACACTAACACTTACCCTAACCCTAAACCTAAAGCTAACCCTAACACTAAACATAATGCTAACTGTAACATTAAGCCTTAATCTAAACCTAATGCTAACCCTAACACTAACCCTATCTTTAAGCATCACCATAAACATAAATATAATCCTAAACCTATCCCTAATCCTAAACATAAAAATAACCCTAACCCTAACATAAACCCTAACACTAACCCGAACCCAAACCTAACCCTAATCCTAAAACTAACCATAACACTAACAATAAAACAAACATGAACACTTACACTAACCCAAACCATAAAAATAATTCTATTCATAAAGTTAACCTAACACTAAACCTAACCTTAACCCTTAAACACAAAACCTAACAATAACCCTAACACTAACCCTAATCCTAATCCTAACAATATCCTAACTGCAACCCTAACCCTAAATCTAACCCTAAAACTAACACAAACACTAAGTTTTCCCCTAACACTAAACCTAACACAAACACTAATATTAAGCATAAAACTAATCCTAACTCTAACCCTAATTCTAACACTAACCCTAAACCTAACCCTAACCCTAACCTAACACTAAACCTAACCCTAATGATAACAATAAAACTAACCCTAAATCTAACCCTAATGCTAAGCCTAACTCTAACCTCAAACCTAACCCCAACCCTAATTCTAATCCAAAGTATAATTCCAACCCTAACCCTAACCACAAACCTGACACAAACCCTAACACTAACCATATGACCAAACCAAACAGTAACCTTAATCCTAACCCAAACCTAATATTAAAACTAACCCAAACCCTAACACAAACACTAACATTAACCCTACCCTAAACCTAAAACTAACCATAACCTTAACCCTAACCATAATTTTTTTTTAATTAATTTTTATTGTAGGTTATTCAAAACATTACATAGTTCTTGATATATCATATTTCACACTTTGATTCAAGTGGGATATGCGCTCCCATTTTTACCCCACATACAGATTGCAGAATCACATCAGTTGCACAACCATTGATTTACATATTGCCATTCTGGTGTCTGTTGTATTCTGCTGCCTTTCCTATCCTCTACTATCCCCCCTCCCCCCCCCTCTTCTCTCTCTACCCCCTCTACTGTATTTCATTTCTCCCCCTTATATTTTTCCTCCTTTCCCCTCACTTCCTCTTGTTTGTAATTTTGTATACCCCTGAGGGTCTCCTTCCATTTACATGCAATTTCCCTTCTCTCTCTCTTTCCCTCCCACCTCTCATCCCTGTTTAATGTTAATCTTCTTCTCATGCTCTTTGTCCCTACTCTGTTCTTAGCTACTCTCCTTATATCAAAGGAGACATTTGGCATTTGTTTTTAAGGGATTGGCTAGCTTCACTTAGCATAATCTGCTCTAATACCATCCATTTCCCTCCAAATTCTATGATTTTGTCATTTCTTAATGCAGAGTAATACTCCATTGTGTATAAATGCCACATTTTTTTTTATCCATTCGTCTATTGAAGGGCATCTAGGTTGGTTCCACAGTCTTGCTATTGTGAATTGTGCTGCTATGAACATGGATGTAGCAGTGTCCCTATAGTGTGCTCTTTTTAGGTCTTTAGGGAATAGACCGAGTAGGGGAATAGCTGGATCAAATGGTGGTTCCATTCCGAGCTTTCCAAGAAATCTCCATACTGCTTTCCAAATTGGCCGCACCAATTTGCATTCCCATTTTAACCATAAACATAAACCTAACTTAAGCCTAACCCTAACACAAAACCTAACCCTAAATCTAACTTTAGCCTTAACATAAAAACTAACCCTAACCCTAAAACTAACCCTAACACTAACCAAACCCTTACCCTAACTCTCACGCTAACCTTATACCTAAAATTAACACTAAACCTAATTGTAAACTTAGCTTTAACGCTAACCCCAAGCCTAAACACAACACTAAACCAAAGCCTAACTCTAATATTAACTCTAAAATGAACCCTAACCCTAACATGAAGCAAAACCCTAAACCTATCACTAAACCTTATGCTAACCCTACCCTTAACACTAACACTACCACTATCCCTATCACAAAATTTAACCCTAACCATAACACTAAACCTAACCCTAACTCTAAACCTAGCCATAACCCTAACACTAAACCTAAAACTAAGCCTAACCCTAAATTTAACCCTAATCATATTCACATACCTAACACTTACCCAAATGCTAACCCTATTAAAAACCTAACCTTAAACCTAACTCTACCACAAACCCTAACCCTAACACAAAAACTAAACCTAACACTAACCCCAAACATAACTCAAAACCTAACTCTAAACCTAATCCTAACCCTAATCCTAACACCAAACCTAAACCTGGCACTAACCCTAACCATATTCCTTAGCCTAACGCTAACCCTAGCAGTAACACTAAACCTGAACATAACCCTAACAATAACCATAACACTAACCCTAAGCCTAACACTAATACTAACACTAAACCTATCCCTAACTTTAACACTATTCTTGACACTAACCTTAACCCTAAACCAAACACTAATATTAAACCTAAACCTAACCCCAAAGCTAACAATCAAGCTAACCATAACTTAACACAAAACCTAAACCTTACCCTAACACTAACACTAACACTAAACCTAACCCTAACCCTAACCCTAACAAAAACACTATAGTTATCCCCAACCATAATACTAACACTAAAGTTAACCCTCAACATAACCCTAAACCTAATACTAACCCTAACCCTAACTCTAAACCTCACCCTGAAACTAAACCTAACACAAACTCTAATGCAAAAATTTATGCTAACATTAACTCTAACACTAACCTTAATCCTACCCATAAACCTAACCTTATTCTTACCTTAAACCTAACCTTAACACAAACCTAACTATAATCCTAACATGAACCTTAATCCTACCCATAAAACTAACCTTACACTTACCTTAAACCTAACCTTAACACAAACCCTAACCCTAACCCTAACACAAACCCTAAATCTAAGCCAAACCCTAACATTAACCCTAAACCTAACCCTAAACCTCAACATAACACTAACTCTAAGGCAAAATTTAACACTAACCCTAAACCTAACCTTAACCCTAAACCTAATCTTAATAATTAACCTAAATATAAACTATACCAAAAGTTAAAACTAACCTTTACACTAAAACTAAACCTAACTTTACCAATAACCCTATCAAAAACCCTAAATTTAAACCTAAACCTAACACTAACAATAACCCTAAACCTCACCCTAACACTAATGATAACCCTACCTCTAACCCTAAACCTAAGCCTAACATTAAACCAAAAACTAACTCTAAGCATAACCCAACCCTTACATTAACTCTAACCCTAACCAAAACCTAACACTAACCCTAACAGTAACCTTAACCCTAACACTAAACCTAAACCTAAAGCTAACCCTAACCCTAACACTTTCACAAACACTAACCCTAACCCTAAATTAACCCTAACCTTAACCCTAGCCATAACACTAAACCTAAAAATTATCCTAACCCTTACACAAACCCTAATACTAAACCTAAACCTAATCATAACCCTAACCCTAAAAATAAAAATAACCCTAATCCTAAACCTAACACTAACCCTAACCCTAACCTAACCCTAATGCTAACCCTACACTAACCCTTAACTGAACTACAATGCTAAACCTAACACTAACCCTAACCCTAACCCAACCGTAACACTAACCCTAACCCAAACACAAAACCTAAAATAACCCAAAACCTAATGCTAATCCTAACTTGAATCCTAATCCTAAACCTAATTCTATCCCCACCCTAAAACTTAACCCTAAACATAATGCTAACCCTAAACCTGACCCGAACGATAACCCTAACATTAACATCAACCCAAACCCTACCACAATACTAACCCTAACCATAACACTTACACTAAACCTAATCCTAATTCTAACACTAACTCTAACCATAAATCTAATCATAACCCTAACCCTATAGCTAACCCTACCACAAACCCTAACCCTAAACCTAACACACACCATAACCCTACTCCTAACCCTAACACTAACACTAACCTTATCACTAACCCTAACATAACCCTAACACAAACCCTAATGCAAACCATAACCCTAACCATAACCTAACCCTAACCGTAACCTAAACCTTACCATAACCCTAAACCTAAACTAACTCTAAAACTAGCTTTTACCCTAAATGTAAAGATAACACTAAAAATCATCCTAACCAAAAACCTAAACCTAAATTTATCCCTAACACAAACCTTAACTCTAACCCTAATTCAAACCTAACCTTAACCATAAACCTAACCTGAATCCTAACTGTTACCATAAACCTAAAACTAACCCTAAACTTTACCCAAACAAAAACCCTAACACTAACCCTATCACTAACCCTAACCCTAACACTAACCTACCCCTAAACCTAACACTAATTCTATCCCTAACCATAACCCTAACCATAACACTTACCCTAATCTTAACCCTAAACCTAACCCTAACATGATACCTAATTCTAACATTAACCCTAACTAAATTTAACCCTATCCCTAACAGTAATACTAAAACTAAAACTAATCCTAACCCTAATCTAACAATAAACCTAACGCCATCCCTAACCCTATCACTAACATTAACCCTAAACATAACCCTAAACCTATCACTAACCCTAACACTAACCCTAAACCGAACACTAAAACTAATCATAACCCTAACACTAACCTAACAGTTACACCAACCCTAAACTTAAAAATAAACATAAACTTAACATTAACCCTAACACTAAAACTTACCCTAATAATAACCATATATAACTCTAATCCTAACACGAACCCTTAACCTAACCGTAACTCTAACTGTAACACTAACCCTAAAGCTATCCCTAACCCTACCACTATTCATAAACCTAACACTAATTTTAACCCAATCACTAGAACTTACACAAACCCTAAACCTAAGCCTAAACCCATACCCTAACACTCACCTTAAACCTAATCCTAACACGAACCCTAACCATAATTCTAACACTAACCATAACCCCATTTCTAACTCTAACGCTAAACTTAACCCTAATCCTTAGCATAACTCTAACCGTAAATCCAATGCTAACAATAACCCTAACTCTACCCCTTACCCTAACACTAACACGAACCCTAAACCTAAACCTAAGCCTAATCCGAACTGTAACCCTAACCCTAATACTAAGCCTATCATAAAACAAACCCTAAGGCTAAGCCTAAAACTTACCCTAACCTAACCCTAATCCTAACTCTAACCCAAACCTTAACATTAAACCGAATCTTCAACCTAAACCTAACCCTAAACCTAAACCTTGCTGTAACACTATCCCTAACTTAAGACCTAACCCTAAACTTATCACTGATCCTAACACTATCCCTAATCCTAACATTAAACGAAATACTTACCCTAACCCTAACACTAACTCTAATCTTAATGATAACACTAACACTAAATCCAATCTGAATTCTACCACTAACTCTATCACGAAAACTAACCCTTACCCTAACCCTACACTTAACCGTAATCCTAACCCTAACTCTAAGCCTAATACAAACTATAACAAAAACCATAACCCTAACCCTAACACTAATCATAAAACTAAAGCAAAAACTAACTCTAAGCCGAACACAAACTCTAACCTTAACCCTAAACCTAACATTAACCCCAAACCTATCCCTAAAACAATACTATACCTAAAACTTATTGTAGCCCTAATACTAACACTAACCCTAACACTAAACTTAATCCTAACTGTATCACTAAAACTAACACTAGCAGGAACCCAAACCCTAATCCTAACACTAACCCTAACCCTAACCCTATTATTAATACTAATCCTAACCCTAACCCTAACACTAAGACTAACCCTAAACCCAATCCTCACCCTAACCATAAAATAAACCTAGCCAAAACCCTAATACAAAACCCAATCAGAATCCTAATCCTAACCCTATCACTTACCTAACCCTAACCCTAAACTACACTAACCTTAACCCTAAGACTAACGGTAAACCTAAACCTAAAAATAAACCTAACTCTAACACTAATCCTAACCCTAACATTAACCCTGTCTCTAACCCAAAGGCTAACCCTAAACCTAACACTAACTGTAAACCTAACCCAAACCCTAACAATAAACCTAACTCAAACATGAACCTTAACTCTAACCATAACAATAATTCTACTCCTAAACCTAAGCCTAACACAAACTCTAACCACGATAATAATCCTTACAGTAAAATAATCCTAACCATAACCTAACCCTAAGCTTAACCCTAACACTAATCCTAATCCTGACCAGTAATCTATAAGTAACCCTAAGCCTAACCTAACCGTGAACCTAACTCTAAGGCTAATCCTAATCCTAACCCTAAAGCTAACACTAAATGCAACACTAAGCATTACCTGAACTGTAACACTAACCCAAATCCTAACCCTAACATTAACCTAACCCTAATCTGAACTGAAATCCTAACCCTAAACCTGAACCTAACACAAACCTTAACCCTAACCCTAACACTAACCCTAACCCTAACTAACTTTAAACCTAATCCTATCCTTAACACTCAACCTAAGTGTAACCCTAACACTAACACAAACACTAACATTAACCCTAATGCTAACACTTTCACTAACTCTAAACCTAACCTTAATCCTAACCATAACACTAACTCTAACCCTAACTCTACCTCTAACACTAACCCTAAACCTAAACCTATCTCTAACATTAACACTATCTCTAACCCTAAAACTAACCCTAACCCTAATGCTAACATTAACTCTAACCTTAATGCTAACACTAAATCTAACCCTAATCCTAAACTTTACCCTAATCCAATCCCGAACCCTAACAAAAACCTAACCTTAACACTAACACTAACGCGAACAAAAATCCTAACCCTAACCTTAACCCTAACACTAACCCTAACCTCAAACTTTACCCTATACCTAAAACTAACTCTTACCGTAACACAAACACTCACGGTAACCATAACCATAACCCTAACCTAACACTAACCCTAAAACTAATCTAAACCTTACCCTAACCCTAACCCTAACACTAACCCTAAAAATAACCTTAACATAAATCTAATGATAATAATAACAATAAACTTAACCCTAAACCTAACCCTAAATCTAACCCTAAGACAAACCTTAACTTTAACACTAACCCAAACCTAATCATATGCCAACACTAACCCTAATGTGAGTCCTAACTGTAACCGTAACCCTAACCCTAGACCTAACCCTCACTTTAACACAAACCTTAAAACTAATGCTAACACTAACCCTAAACCTAACCATAGCCCGGATTTTAATCATAATCCTAACACTACCCTAACCCTAACATTAACACTAACTCCATCTATAACAGTAATCCTGATACTAATACTTACTGTAACACTAACCTTAACCCTATCCCTGCCTGATACTAAAACTAATGCTAACACTAATCCTATGCCTTACATGAACACTTACCCTAAAACCAAACCTAACACTATCACTAACACTAACCCTAAACCAATCCCTAAACCTAACACTATCCATAATCCTAAACCAAACACAAACCAAAACAATAAAACTAACCCAACCCTAACTCTAAACCTAACACTAAACCTAACACTCACCCTGACCCTAACCATAACACAAACCCTAACGCTAACCCTAACACTAACCCTAATTCAATCTCTAACCCTAACACTAACCCTAAACCTAACCCTTACCATAACTCTCATTCTAACCCTAACCCTAAAAATAAACCTAACCGTAACTCTAACACTGACACTAATATTAACCCTAACCTTAAACCTAAAATTAATCCGAACTGTAAACCTTACCCTAAACAAACCCTAACACTAAGCCTAAAACTAACCCTTACCTAACAAAATACTAAATCTTACACTAAACCTAACCCAAACCCTAACACTAAAACTAACTTTAAACCTAAATCTAACCCTAAACTTAAACCTTAGCCTAACCCTAACACTAAACCAAGCACTAATGATAAACTAACCCTAACACTAACTGTTACTGTAACACTAAACCTAAACCTCACCCTAACCCTAACCCTAAACCTATCCCTAAACTTAACACTACCCATAACCCTAACCCTAACACTAACACTAACCGTAATACTAACCCTAATCCTAAACCTAAGACGAACACTAAACCTTATGCTACCACTCACCCTAACCTTAACCCAAATTCTAACCCTAACCCTAACACTAACTTTAACCTTAACACTTACCATTACCCTAATCCTAACCCTAACTACGACCTTAATTCTAACTGTAACCATAACAGTAACCCTAATCTTTACACAAACCTAAACATAATCGTAACCCTAACACTAACACTTTAACCCTAACCATAACCCTAAACCTAACACTAACCTGAAACCTAACCCTAACCTTAACCATAAACCTAACCCTAACCTGAACACTAATATTAACCCTAAACCTCACCCTATCCTTAATCCTAAATCTAACACTAAATCTAAACCTAATACTAACCCTAACAAAAGAATTAATCCTAAAACTAAACCTAAACCTAGCCCTAAACTAAACATAATCTAACCCTAAACATATCCCTAACACAAACCCTAACCCTAACCTTAACCATAATTTTAACGCAAACTGCAACCCTAACCCTAAACCTAGCCCTAAACTGAATCCTAAACATAACCATAAACATAACCCTAAATAAACCTAACCCTCACCCTAACACAAACCCTACCAGTAACACTAACATTAACCCTAACACTAACCTTAACCCTATCCCTAACACTAACATTATCCCTAACATTAATCCTAAACATCACCCTCACCCTAACCCTAACCCTAACATTAACCCTAACACTAACCATTATCTTATCCCTAACAATAACACTAACCCTAACACTAATCCTAACCCTAACCCAAACACTGACCCTAACCTGAACCCTAACCCTATCACAAACAATAACTTTAAACATAAACCTAAACCTATCACTAACCATAACCCTAACACTAATACTAACACTAACTCTAACCCTAACCCTTACCTAAAAGAAACACTTGCCCTAACACTAAAACTAAATGTAAACTTAAAACTAACCTTAAAACTGACCTTTATCATAACACTAACCCTATCCCTAAAACTAACCCTAACCCTAACCCTAAAACTAACAGTAACTGTAATATTAACCTTGAACCTCAGCCTGACACTAACCCTTAATCTATTTCTAACCCTAACACTATCCATAACCCTAACCCTAAAATTAACTCAAACACTAAAACTAACCCTTATTCTAAAACTCACACTAACCCTAACCCTAATCACACTACCTCTAAACCTAACACGAACTATAACCTTAACCCTAACACTAATACTAATGCTTTCGCTAATCCTAACACTAATCCTAAATCTATCCCTTAACACAACTCTAACCCTAAACCTAAACCTAACACTAAGCCTAACACTAACCCTAACCCTAACTGTAACACTAACCATAACACTAAACCTTACCCTAATTTGAACTGTAACCCAAAATCTAATAATAACCCTTACCCGAACACAATCCTAAAACTAAGCCTAAAACAAACCGTAACATTACCCTAACACTAACCCTCACCCTCACCCTAACCCAAACCCTAACACTAAACCTAACCTTAAACCTAAAATGAAACCTAATTCTCAACCTCACCCTAACGCTACCATAACCCGAGCACTAACCCTAAAACTAATCGTAACCCTAACAGTAACCCCAAAACTTGCTCTTATGCTAACACTAACCCTAAAATTAATGGCAATTCTAACACTAATTCTAAACTAACCCTAACCCTATCTCTAACACGAACAATGACACTAACCTTAACACTAACCCTAACACTAAACCTAACCCCAACACTAACCATATCTCTAAGACTAATCCTAACAATAACCCTATCCCTAAACCTAACACTAACCCTAACACTAACCCTAACACTAATCCTAACCCTATTACCCTAATCCTAAACATAACCCTAACCCTAATTCTAACTCTAACCCTAACCCTAACACAATCACTAACCTTTACCATATCTGTAACACACACCATAAGCAGAACTCTAAAACTAACCCTAACACTAACCTTATGCCTACACCTAATTCTAAAACTAACCCTAAACCTAATACTAAAACTAGCAATAAACCTAACCCTAAATTTAACATACCCTAATACTAAACCTAAACTTAATCTGCAACCTAAATCTAACCCTAACCCAAACTTGAACCCTAACCTAACACTAACCCTATCACAAACACTAACCCTAACCTTAACTCTAACCCTAATCCTAACACTAACCCTAACATGAACCCTAACCCAAACATTAACACTAACCTTAACCCTGACACTAACCCTAAACGTGCCCCTAACCCTAACACTAGTCCTAAACCTAACCCTAACCCTAACACTAACTCTAACCCTAACAATAACCCTAACACTAAACATAACATAACCCTTAACCCTAATGCAAACACTAACGCTAACCCTAACTCTAACCCTAACCCTAATAATAATCATAACCCTAACCCTAACCCTAATACTAATCTTAATCCTAACACTAACACTAAATGTAACCCTAACCCTAACACAAACCCTAACCTAAACCATAACCCTGACCCTAACATAACCCTAACATAACTGAAACGTAATTCTTTACCTTTACCTAACCCTAACCCTAAACCTAAACCTAAAACAAAACCTCACCCTAACTCTAACATTAAAGCTAACCTTAACCCTAAAACTAACCTTTAAACTAACCCTATCCCTAATGCTAACACAAATAACCCTAATCTTAACACAAATTCTAACCTAACCCTAACATTAACCCTAAATCTAACCCTAACACTAACATTAACCCTAACACAAACACTAACCGCAACCCTAACCTTAAAGCTAATACAAACACTAACTTAAACCTAACCCTTACCTAAACTAACCCTAAACCTAACCATAACAGGAACTCTAACCATAACCCTAACACTAACCCTAACCCCAACTATAACCCTCTCACTAACCCGAAACCTAACACTTACCCTAAACCTAAATCTAACCTTAATCCTAAACTAACCCTAATCTTAACCGAAACCCTTACCCTAAAATTAGCCCTAACACTGCCGATAACCCTAAATCTAACCATTAACCTAACCCTAAATTTTACTCTAACCCTAATCCTAATCGTAACTCTAAACCTAACCCAAAAAATAAAACTAACCCTAACGCTAACCTGAAAAAAACCTTAACCCTAACACTAAACCTAATCCTACTCCCAAACCTAAACCTAAACCTAACACTAACCCAAACCCTAAACCTAACCCTAATTGTTACCCAAACACTAACCATAACCCTAACCCTAAGCCTAACACTAAACCTTACCCTAACCATAAACGGAACCCCAACACTAATATTAACCCTAAACCTAACTCTAATCATTACCCAAACACTAACCATTACCCTAACCCTAAGCCTAACACTAAATCTTACCCTAACCATAAACAGAACCCTAAAACTAATATTAACACTAAACCTAACCCTAACTGTAACCCTATTCCTAACCTTAACCCTAAACTTAGCCCTAAATCAAAGTATAATCCTAACCCTAACATAAACTGTAACACACACCATAACCGCAACCCTAACCTAAACTTAATTCTAACCATAGCTCTAACCCTAAAAATAATCATATTTCTAACATGAACAGGGGCACTAACACTAACACTAAACCTTACCCCAACCCTAAACCTATCAGGAAGCCTAACGCTAACCTTATACCTACCCTAACCCTAACCGAAACCTACCCTTTACCCTAACACTAATCCTAACCATAACCATAACCCTAAAAATAATCCTCACAGTAATCCTAACACAAAATCCTCACCCTAACCCTAACCCTGACCCTATCCTAACAGTAACACTTACAGTAATCCTAAGCCTAACCATAACCCTAAACCTATTGTAACTCTAACCTAAAAATTAACCATAACACTAACACAATCCCTAACCCAAAACATAACCCTAAAGATAACCTAACACTAACCCTAACTATTAACTAACACTAGCCCTAAAACTAACACTAACACTTACACTATAACTAAGCCTAACCTTAACACTAACATGAACACTAACCCTAAATGTAACATAATGCTAACCATAACAGTAAAACTAACACTAACCATAAGACTAACTCTAACCCTAACACTAACCCTAAGACTAACTCTAACCCTAATCCTAACCCTAACCCTAAACCTAATACTAACCATAACATAACCCTAACCCTAACACTAAATCTAATCCTATCCCTAATAGTAATCTTTACACTAACCCTAACTATAAACCTATCTCTAACACTTACCCAACCCTAACCCTAACTCTAACCCTAACACTAACCCTAGCACAAACCCTACCTTAACACTAACCCTTACCCCAACCCAACCCTAACCTTAAGACTAAACCTAAACCTAACACTAACCCTATCCCTGAACCTTACTTTAAACCTAACACTAATACTAACCCTAAGCCTAACCCTAACAAGCTATCTAAACTACTCACAACCTGAAAACTAACTTTAACCCAACCTTAAGCTTCAGTCTAACCCTCTTTCTAATCATAACCAAAACTCTAATTTTAACTCTAACCCTAACACGAAACTTAAATCTAACACTTACCCTAACACACACTGTAATTATTACCCTAACACTAAACTTAACATTAACCCTAACCCAAATTCTAACCCCAAATATAAAATTAACCCTAACCCTAACCAGAACCCTAAACCTAAGCCTAACCCCTAAACTAACCTTACCATAAATATAACTCTAAACCTAATCATAATGCTAACCCTAACCATGACACTAACCTTAAAACAAATTCTAAACCTAAACCTAAAAGTAACCCTAATCCTATCCCTAACACTAATACTATCTCTAACCCTACTCTGAACATTAACACTAACACTGAACCTAACCCTAAACCTAACCCTACACCTAACCCTCACCCTAATCCTTACAATAACACAATCTTTAACAATAACCCTAACACTAATCCTACACCTTATACAAACACTAACACCCTAACCTATAAGTAACCCTAAAAGTAACCCTAAACCTATTCCTAAAGCTCACTCTAACCCTAATCTTAACCACAACCCTAACCCTTACCCTAACACAAAACTTATCCCTCACACAAACACTAATCCTAACACTAGCACTATCTCTAGCCCTTACCCTAACGCTAACTCTAAAACTAATCCTAAATCTAATCCAAACCCTAACCCTAATCCTAGCTGTAACACTAACCATAACTATAACCTTAGTCCTAAACCTAACACTCTCCCTAACCCTAACGCTCTCCTTAACCCTAACCCTAACCCTAACATTAAAGCTAACAGTAAACCTAATATTAACCCTAACACTAACCCTGAAACTAATCCTAATCCAAAACCTTACACTAACCCTAAACCTAAACCTAAACCTAAAATAAATAACTCTAACCATAAAGTTAGCCCTAATCCTAAACCGAACCTTCACCCTAAACCTAACCATAACAAAAAAAACTAAACCTAAATTTTACCCTAATACAAACCATATCTCTCACACAAACACAATCCTAACACTAAACCTAACCCTAACCTGAACTCTAAAACTAACCCTAACCCAAACTCGAAGATTAATACTAACTGTAAAACTAAAACTAACCCTAAACATAACCCTAACCCTAAGCCTAAAACGAACCATAAAACTAACTCTAACCCTAACTGTAACACTAACACTAATCCTAAACATAGCCCTAATTCTAAATCTATCACTAACCCTAACACTCTCCCTAACCCTAACCCTAAACCTAACCCTAACCATAACACTAACCATATCCCTAACACTAACAAGAAAACTAAGTTTAACCCAACCACTAACCCAAATCTTACCCTTAGAGTAAACCTTAACCTAACTATATCCCTAACCCTAACCCTAAAACTTACCAAAACCACAAGCCTAACCCAAACCCTAACACAAACTAAACCCTAATCCTAACTCCAGCCCTAACCCTAAAACTAACCCTAACCTATCCCTAACCCTAATACTATCACTAACACTAACACTAACCCTTACAATAACAATAAACCTAATCCTAACCTTAACACTAACCCTAACTCTAACACTCTCACGAACCGTAATCATAACACTAACACTAATGTTAAACCTCACCATAAACGTAAACCGAAGCCTAACAGTTACTCTAACCCTAATGCTAACACTAGCCTCAATCTAACTCTAACACTCACCCTAATACTAAACCTAAACCTAACCCTAATTCTTCCTGTAACACTAACCCTAATCCTAACCATAAACCTACAACTAACTCAAAAACTGATTCTAAACGAAACTCTAACACAAATTCTAGAGCTAACCCTATCTGAACTCTAACACTAACCCACAGCCTAACATTAATACTAACACAAACCCTAACCCTAATGCTAACTCTAACACTAACACTAACCAAACCATAACACTAACCCTAACCTAACTTTAACCCTAACCCTTAGTTACCCTAACCCTAACCCTAACACTAACCATTACAATAACCATGAACTTAATCCTAACACTAACCCTAACCCCAACCCTAACCCTATAACTAACTTTAACACTAACCTTAAAACTAAGACTAAACCTAACCCTAACCGTAACCCTAAGCCTAACCCTAAGTCTAACTCTAATTTTCTCCATAAACCTAATGATAACCTTAACCCTAACCATATCACATATACTAACCTAACCCTAACAATAACCCTAACAGTAACGCTAACATTAATCCTAAACTGAACCCTAACCCTAACTCTAAAACTAATCCTAACCCTAACCTAAAATCTAACCCTAAACCTAACTCTATCACAAACACTATCTGTAACCCTAACACTAAACCTAACTCTAATTCTAACCCTAAAACTAACCATAAATTTAACCGAAACCCTAATCTTAACTGTAAATCTAACCCTAATTCAAACCCTAACCATAACAAAAGCCCTAACACTGAACCTAACATTAACACTAAACCTAAGCATAATCCTAATCCTAACACTAAACCTAACCCTAACCCTAAGCCTAACCCTAACCTTAGTACTAAACCTAATTCTAATCCTGACCCTAAACCTTACATCAAACCTAAAGCTTACTGTAACCCTAACCCGAACACTTACCCTAACCCTAACCATAAACATAAACCTAACATTAACCATAACATTAAACCTAACCCTACCAATAACCCAAACACTAAAACTAAACCTAACTCTAATGCTAACACTAACCCTAATCTTAACTCTATTCCTAATGCTAACCATATTATTAACCCTTTATCTAACCCTAATGCTAACCATAACACTAAACCTAATCCTGAACCTCACCCTAAAAATAACTCTAACACCAAACTTAACCCTAACACCAACCCGAAACCTAAGCCTAACTCTAACTTTTACACTACTCCTAACCCTAACCTTAAGCCTAAGACTAACCCTAAACCTATAAATAACCTTATTGGTAACCCTAATTGCAACCCTAACCCTAGCACTAACCCTTACCTAACACAAACCCTAACCCTTTCCATAACAATAACCTTAACCCTAACCCTAACACTAACAATAAAACTAATCCTAACCTTAAAACAAACATTAACCCTAACCCTAACACTAAACATTACCCTGACCCTAAACCTAATCCTAATCCTACCTATAACCCTAACACTAACACTAAACCTAGCACAAACCCTAACCTAAACCTAAACCTAATCTTCTCCCTAACCCTAACACATAACTAACCCTGACACTAACACTGTCATTAACCGTTACCCTAACCCTAACACTCACCTAATCCTACCCTAAACCTAACACTAACTCTAAACCTAATCCTAACACTAACCCTAAAAATAATTATAAAACTAACCCAAATACTAATGCTAACCCTAACCTTATCCCTAACTCTAATACTAACCCAATCAGCAACCCTAACTCTAAACCTAAACTTAAGAGTAACTCTAACCCTAACCCTAAAGCTAACCCTAATACAAACCCTATCCCAAACACTAACCTGAACACTAATACTAATCCTAACCCATACCATTACCATAACACTAAACATAAATCTAATCATAACACTAACACTAAACCTCACCATAAACTTAACTCTAACCTTAAAACTAAATCTAACCCTAACCCTAACACTAACCATAAACCTAACTGTAACCCTAACCTAAAGAATAATCCTAACTCAAATCCTAACCATAACTGTAACACTACCCTAACCTTAAATATAAACCTACAATTTACCTCAACACTAACCCCAAACCTAACCTTAACACGAACCCTAACCTTAACCATGACCATAACACTTACCCACATCCTAACAAAAACACTAATACAAACCCTAACATTTACTGTAACCTTAACACAAACCCTAACCCTTACCCTAACCCTAACCTAACCCTAACCCTAACCCTAATCCTTGCCTAACCCTAACCCTAAAACTAACTCTAACACTAACAATAACACTAACATCAAATGTAAACCTAAAACAAATCCTCACCCCAACCATAACTGTATTACTAACACAAACTCTAACACTAAGCCTAAACCTAACATTAACCCTAAACCTAACCCTTACTTTAACTGTAACACTAACATTACCCCTCACCATAACCCTAACCATAACGCTAATTCTAACCCTAATCCTGACAGTAAATCTAAGCCTAATGCTAACCCAAAACCTAAATTTAACACAAACCCTAACCCTAAACATAACATTAACCCTAACACTAAACCTAAACTTAATCCTAACCGTAATTCTAAAACTAACCCTAACCCTAACCGGAACCCGAACCCTAACCCAACCCTATCACAAACACTAACCCTAAACCTAACGCTAACGCTAACCCTAACACAAACCCTAACCCTAACACAAACCCTATCACTAAACCTAACACTAACTGTAACCCTAAACCTAACCATAAGCCTAATACTAATCCTAACCTAACCTTAACCCTTATAATAAACCTAACCCTAACACTAACACTAACTCTAACCCTAATCCTTAACCTAAACCTAACCCTAACCCTAACCTGAATACTAAACCTATCCCTAACACTAATTCTAAGCATACCTATAACCCTATCCTTAACCTTAATGTAACCCAAACCCTCACAATAACCCTAACATAAACCTTAAACTAATACTAAAACTAAACCTGTCCTGACCCTTATCCTAACCCTAACATTAACCCTAAACCTGACCCTAACCCTAACCTTAACACTGACCTAATCCTAACCCTAAACATAACACTAACCCTAATTAACCTTTAACCTAACTATAACCCAAAGTCAACACTAGAACTAACCCAAACCCTAACTCTAACACTAACCCTACCCGTACCCTAACCCTAGCCCTACCTTTAACCCTATCCCTTACCCTAAGCCAAATCCTCATCCTAATCCTACCCTAGTCTTTACCATAATTCTTATCCTACCCCAAACCCTAACTCTATTACTAGTCCTAAATGTAGCCAAAATTCTACCTTTAACCGTAACCCTCACCCTGACCCTTATTTTGACTCTAACACTAACCCTAGATCTAAACCTGACCTTAACTCTAAATCAAACTCTATCACTAACTCTACTGGTAAACCTATACTTAAAATTAACAGTAACAGTAGCACTAGGCAAACCTAATTTTAAATAGAGTCATAAATCTCGTGCTAGGTCTACTGAAAAACCTAGCACTAAGCCCTAACAATAACCCTTAACCTAATGTAAAGACTAAAACTCTCACTAGACCAAACTTTAGTCCTAATTGTGGATCTAAACCTAAAACTTACCCTAACCCCACAATTGCACTTAATCTAATAGAAATCCTAGCCCTAAACATCACACAAAACCTAGCCTTTATCCTAGCCCTAAACCTAACCCTAATCAAATTCAAGCATTAACCCCAAATCTTAACCTAAATCAAACCCTACCTTGACCCTGACCATAATAATACACCTAGCTCTAAACTTGACCCTTACCCTAAAACTAATACTTAAAATAGACATAGCTATAACCTAACACTAAAACTAATACTAACTATTAACCTAGACTGGACATTAGCCCTAGTACTAATCCTGGCCGTAGCCCTAACACAAACCCTTAGCCTAGCCCTAAACCTATTTTTAATTCTAACCCAAACCCTAACCTTAGTTCTACCCCTAATTCTAATCCTTGCCCTAGCCCTAAAGCTAGCTATAACCCTATCCTTTCCCTAAACCTAATCCTAACCCTAACACTAACACTAACCCTAACCCTAATCCTAACCCTAACACTAACCCTAGCGCTAATCCTAGCACGAATGTAGCCCTAACCCTAAACTTACCCCTAACCATAGCCCAAAGACATTGCAAACTCTCAACCTAGCCCTATTTCTAGTTCTAACACCATCGGTTACCATAACCCTAACACTAGCTTAAACTTAGGCCTAACCTTAGCCATAGACCTAAACCTAGATCTAACCATAACAATAAATCTAAGCCTAAAATTTACCCTATCATTAGCCCTAACACTATCTCAAATAATAAAACTAGCCCTAACCCTAGGCCTAGTTCTAAAACAAAACTGAGCCATAGCCCTATACCTAACCCTACCTAAATTTAATGCTAGACCTGGCATTAGCCCTATCCCTAGTCCTAATCCTAGTTCTAAGGCCAGCCTTAATCTTTACCCTGATCTTAACCCCAGCCATATCCCTATTTTTTCCCTTGTCCTAGTACTAAACATAGCTGTAACATCATACCTTACAATAATACTAATGCTAACCTTAACCCTAGCCCTAAACCTAGGCCTAAACCTATCACTAACTATAGCACTAATCCTAGCCCTAATTTATTCCTAACACTAAACCAAACCCTATCCGTATCCCTAAGACTAACTATATCTCTAACCCTAGCCCTATCCCTTGTTCTAAACCTATCCCCTACCATAGCTCAAAACCTAGCCCTACCCCTAATCCAACCTTAGAACTAACCTTTGCTCTATCCCTAAAACTGGATAAAACCCTAAACTTAAGCCTAAATCTCACCCTAAAACTAGCCCTAACAGCAATGCTAATTGGAAAACTAGCCCTAACCCTAACCTAGCCCTAAAACAAAACTGAGCCATAAACCTAACCCTAACCCTTAACCTAAATCAAACACTAACCCTAAACCTAGACCTAAACCTTGCCATAGTTTGAGTGCTAAACCTAAGCCTAGACGTAACCCTGACCCTTACTCGGATCCTAACACTAACCGTAGCTCTAAACATTGCCTTAATTCTAAACCAAGAAGTAGCCCTAATCAGAAACCAAGTTCTTTCTTTAGACATAGTCCTAATGCTAACACATATCCTAGCAATATTCCAAGCTCTAAACCTAGATTTAACTCTAAGACTAACCGTAACCCCAACCCTATGTCTAACCCTACCCCTAATCTTAAACGTACGTCCAATTCTATCCCTAACCCTAAGCCAAACCCTAACCCTAATGCTACCCTAGTCCTACCACTAATCCTTAGCCTATCCCAAACCCTAACTCTATTACTAGTCATAACCCTAGGCCTAATTCTAGCTCTATCCCTAAACCAAACCTTGACCCTTATTCTGACCCTAAAACTAACCCTAGATCTAAACCTGAAACTAACCCTATGCCGGACCCTTACTCTATCCCTACCGGTAAACCAATACCTAAACCTAACAGTAACACTAGCACTAGACCAAACCTAATCCTAGAAGAGAGTCATAAATCTAGCCCTAGCCCTAAACAAAAATTTTTAACTAGACCTAACAGTAACCCTTAACCTAACACAAAGACTAACCCTATCCCTAAACCGAACGCTATTCCTAATTCTGGCCCTAACCCTAAACAAAACACTGGTGCATACTCTAACACAACCCCTAGCTCTAAGCCTTAACCTAATCCAAAACGTAACCCTAACACTAGAATTATCCATAACCCTCACCCTAAAATTAGCCATAACCATAACCCGAGGTTACATTACCCATAGCCCTAACACTAGCCATAAACAACACACAAACCTAGCCTGTATCTAGGCCTGAACCTAGCACTAATTGTAAACCTAACTGTGACTCTAGACCTAACCCTAACCCTAGCTCTCGACCTAGTCCTAAACCTAGCTCAAACTCTAACCTTTTCCCTAATTATAATACTAAACCAAAACCTAATCCTAGCTCCCACTCTAAACTTAACGCTCCTCCTAGACCTAACCCTAGCTCAAACCCTAATACTTACCCTAAACCTAACCCTGATACTAACTCTAGGCCTAACCCTAACCCTAGGCGTAAACTTAACCTTAACCCTAGCCCTAACATTAGCTCTAACCCTATCCATTATCATAAAAATAAACCTAAACAAAATGCTAACCCTAGGCCTAATGCTAACCCTATCACTAACAATAACCATATCCATTACTCTAAACCTAACCTGAATCCTAAACCTAACCCTATCCATTACCCAAATCCTAAACTGAACCTTAATGCTAATAGAAGTCTTAACCCTAAACCTTAACCAAAAGCAAACCATACCCAGACTCTTACCCTAATAAAACACCTAGCTCTAAATCTGACCCTTACCCTAAATCTAACCCTTACACTAGACCTAGCCATAACCTAACCATAAAACTACCAGTTAATTTGAACCTATACCTGACATTAGCCCTAGCCCCCTAGCCCTAATTTATACACTCATCCTGGCACAAAACTTAGCCTTAATCCTAAACCAAAACCTAACCCTAGCCCTAAATCATATTCTAAACCAAACATTAGCTCTAAACCTATCTATAACCCCATACCTTCCCCTAAATCTAACCCTAACCCTAACACAAACACTAGCCGTAACCCTAGCCTTAACCCTAGGCCTAACCTTAACACTAACACTCACAGTAATCCTAGCCCTAATTTAGCCCTAACCTTGAATCTACCCCTACACTTAGGCCAAAAAAATAACTCTAATTGCACCCCAGTCTTATTTCTAGTTCTAACCCTATGCATTATCATAATCCTAACAGTAGCCCTAACCTTAATCCTAATGCAGGCCCTATCCCTAAACCTAGATCTAACCATAACAATAAATCTAAGCCTAAACCTCATTCTACCACTAACCCTAACACTATGACTAATTCTAAAACTAGCCCTAACCCTAGCCCTAGCTCTAAAACAAAACTGAGCCATAGCCCAAACCTAACTCTAGCCTAACAATAACGTTAGACCTGACCTTAGCTCTATCCCTAATTCTTACACTAACCCTATCACAAAACCTAAACCTACACTTAGCCTTAATTCTAGCCCTAATTCGAGTCCTATACCTAACCCTGATCAGTAATACTGATCCTGACTCTGACCCTAACGCTAAACCTATCTCTAATCATCTTCCTAAACCTAAACCTAATCTAATCACTAAAACTTGACCTAGAACAAATGCTATCTCTAAAACTAACCTTAATCTTAACTGTAGCTTTTACAATAGCCATAGTCCTACCTTATCCCTAACCTAAACCAAAACCTGGCCGTACTCTGATCCCTAACCCTAGATTTAACCCTATCACTAACCCTCACCCTAGCCCTAACATTTAACCTAAACCTAACCCAAAAACTAAACCTTAACCTAAGCTGAACCATGGCCCTAATCCTAACAATAATGATAGCCCTAACCTAATATAACCCTAGCCCTAACTGTAGCTCTAATCCTATCCATTACCCTAACCATAACCCTAACTGAATTCTATCCTTAGTCTAACCTTAATACTTCTCCAAACCCCAAGGCTGTCCATTACCCTAAACCTAAACTGAACCCTAAACCTAACCATATCTATTACCCTAACTCTAATACTAATCCTATTGCTAATTTGAGCTCTAACCCTAAACCTTAACTTAACAAATACCCTAAACCTGATTCTAACCTTAATATTACCCTAGCTGCAAAGCTGACCCTAACACTCAACCTAACCCTTACAGTAGATCTGGCTATAAATCTAACCCTAAAACTATCCCTAACCACAACCCTAGACTTGACATTAGCCCTAACTGTAATCCTGGCCCTAACCCTAACACATATCCTAGCCCTAATCCTAGCACTAAACCTGGACTTAATTCTAACCATAACCTTATCCCTATCCTATCCCTAATATTATCCTTTTACTTAGCCAAAAACGTAGCTGTAACATCATACCTTACCCTAAGCCTAGCACTAAACCTAACCCTAACACTAATCCTAGCACTAATCCTATCCCTAATTTAGCCTTAAACCTAATTTTAACTCTCGCCCTATCCCTAAACCTAGCTATAACCCCATACCTTTTCCTAAACCTAACCCTATCCCTAACACTTATACTAACCCTAAAACTTGCCTTAATACTAACATTAACTCTAGCACTATTCCTAGCCCTAATTTAGCCCTAAACTTAAACCTACCCCTAACCTAACCCTAAGAATAACTCTAACTCTTGCCCTAGAACTATTTCTAGTTCTACCCTACCGTAACCGTAACACTAACAATAAATTCAGCCCTAATTAAAGCCCTAGACGTAAACCTAGATCATACTATAACTATTAATATAAGATTTAACCTCACCTTACTACTAGCCCTAACACTATCACTAATCCCAAAACTAGCCCTAACCCTAGCCCTAGCTGTAAAACAAAACTGAGCCATAGCCCCAACCCTAACCCTAATCTAAATGCAACCCTATACCTGATATTAGCCCTATCTCTAATTCTTATCCTAACACTAACACAAATCCTAACCATACACCTAGCCTTAACCCTTGGTCTAATTCGAGTCCTATCCCTAATTGCAAAAGTAGCACTGATCCTAACTCTGACCCTAAATGTAACCCTATCTCTAATCATCCCCCCTAAACCTAAACCTAATATAAACACCAGACCTAGTCCTAATTCTAACGCTAATACTAGCATTAATCATAACCTTAGTTCTTACATTAGTCATAGTCCTACACTTGGCCTAACCTAATCCTAAACCTAGTCCTAATCTGAGCCCTAACACTAGATTTAATCACAGCCCTAACCCTATCCCTAGCCCTAACACTAAACCTAAACCTAAACCTTGTCATAACCTGAAACCTAAACCAAACCACAACCCTATTCCTAACCATAACACTAGGCCTAAACCTAGATATAATTTTATCCATTACCCTAACCATAACCCTAAGCAAATTCTAACCCTAGGCCTAACCCTAACCATATCCCTAACCTAACCATAATTCTAGTCCTAACTGTAGCTCTAATCCTTTCCATTACCTGAACCATATCGTTAACCAAATTCTATCCCTAGTCCTAACTCTAACCCTTTGCATTACCCAAACCCTGTCCATTATACTAAACTTAACCTGTACTTGAAACCTAAACATATCCATTACCCTAACTCTAATGCTAATTTTAGTCCTAACCCTTAACCTTAATCTAACCGATACCCTAACCCTGATTCTGACCCTAATAATACCCCTAGCTGTAAATTCGACCCTAATGCTCAATGTAACCCTTACAATAGACCTAGGCATAAACCTAAACCTAAAACTATCCCTAACCATAACCCTAGAACTGACATTAGCCCTAGACATAATTCTAGCCCTAACCCTTACACAAGACCTAACCCTAATCCTAGCCCTAAGCCTAGCCTTAATCCTTATCCTAACTTTAACTGGAGCCCTAAACCTAATTTTGTACTATGCCCTAGCGCAAAATGTAGCCCTAACATCATACCTTACCCTAACCCTAATGCTAACCCTAACCCTAGCCCTAACTCTAAGCCAAAGCCTAACACTAACCCTAGGGATTATCCTAGTCCTAATTTAAACCTAATTTTAAACCTAAGCCTAACCTAGCCATAAGACTAACTCTAACACTTGCCCTTGCCCTATCCAAAGTTTAAAACCTATCCCTTACCATAACCCAAACCTAGCCATATCCCTAGCCTCAACCCTAATACTAACCATCACCCTTGTCCTAAACCTGGTGGTAAACCCTAATCTTAAGCCCAAACTTCACCCTAACTCTGGCCCTATACCTAATGCTAATTGGAAAACTAGCCCAAATCCTACCTTAGCCCTAAAACAAAACTGAGCCATAATTCTAACACTAAATCTTAACCTAAAACAAACACTAACCTTACACCTATCCCTAAACTTAGCCCTAATTTGAGTCCTAACATTAACTATAGAAATAACCCTGACACTTAGTCTGACCAAAAAATACCTCTAGCTCTAAACATTGCCCTAATGCTAACCTTAGAACTAGCTCTAATGAAAAAACTAGATCTTTCAGTAACCATAGCCCTAATGCTATCACAAATCCTAGCCACAATGCGAGCCCTGACTCTAACCCTAACTCTAACCATAACTCTAACCCTATCCTTTACCCTATCCCAAACCCTAACTCTATTACTAGTACTATACCTAGCCCTCATTCTAGCTTTAACCCTAATTCAAATCCTGACCCTTAATCTGACCCTATCACTAACCCTAGATCTATACTTGACCCTAACCCTAAACCAAACCCTAACACTACCTCTACTGGTAAACCTATACCTAAATCTAACAGTAACACTAGCACTAGACCAAGCTTAATCTTAACCCAAACCCTAAACTTGACCCTAACTCTAATAATATCCATAGCTCTAATCCTGACCCTAAAAAGAAATCTAAACTTTACAATAGACCTAGCCATAAACCTAACCCTAAAACAATCCCTAACTGTAAACTAGACCTGACATTAGCCCTAGCTCTAATCTAGCCCTAACCCTAATACAAAAATGAGCTCACATCTTAGCAAGGATCTTCACCTTAATCTTAATCCTAACCCTAACGTTAACCCTAACTTTAACCCTAATTCTCACCCTAGTTTTAAAACTAGCTGTATTCCCATGCCTTAACCTAAACCTAACCCTAAACCTAAACCTAACACTAACCCTAGCCCTAACCCTAGGCTTAAACCTAACACTAACCTTAACCCTAATCCAAGCCATAATTTAGCCCTAACCACAACCCTAACCCTAGCCCTAAGACTAAGTCTAACTCTCACACTAGCTCTATACCTAGTTCTAACCCTAACCCTAAGACTAAACCTATCCATAAATCTACTTTTATCCCAAATCTTTAACCTAAGCCTAAATCTCACATTTACACTAGCCCTAACCCTAAGACTAATCATAAAACAAGCTCTAACCCTACCCCTAGCCCTAAAAATAACCCAAGTCATAGCCCTAAGCTTAATTGTGAACTTAAACAAAACCTAACCCTACATCTAGCCCTAACCCTATCCCTAATTATAGTCTAAAACTAACGTGAAAACTAACCCTGACACTGACTCTGAGCCTAACACAAACCCTGAGTGTAAACATCATAATCACCATAAACCTAACCTTAACACTAAACCTAGACCTAAATCTAAACCTATAACCAGCTATAATCATACACCTAATTCATACATTAGCGGTAGCTTTAACCCTAGCCCTAACCTAACCCAAACCTACCCTTAATCTGAGACCTAAATCTAACTTTGATCTTAAAGTTAAACCTATCCCTAACCCAAACACTATCAATAATCCTACACATAACCCTAACCCTAACCTTAGGGCTAAACCTATCCATTACCTTAATGATAACCCTAACCCTTCTGAAAACCCTAGGCCTAACCCTAACCCTATACATTACACTAAACCAAACCTAAACCCTAAACCTAACCCTGTCATTACCATAACCCTAAATGTAACACTAATTGGAGCCCTTCACCAAAACACTAACTTAACAGAAACCCTAATCCTGACCCTGATTCTAAAAATAACCCTAGATCTAAACATGACCCTAACCCTAAAACAATCCTAGTTCTCATTGTAGCCCTAAACATAGCCTTCATCATAACCCTATCCCTAAACCTAATTTAACTCTAATACTAACCCTCACCCTTGCCCTAATCCTATAACCACATCCCTTACGTTAAATTAAACCCTAACTTTAACCTTAACCCTATTGGTAACCCTTGCCTTATCCTTAGCCCTAGCACTAACCCTAGATCAAAATCTAACTCTAAATCTAACCCTAACTAGATGCCAAAGCCTAATTCTAAAACTAGCCCTAAACCTAGGCCTAACATAACCCTAGCCATAATTTATTCATATCTCTAAACCAAACCCTAACTCTAGCCCTAAGAAAAATTCTCTCATACTAGTCCTATCACTAATTCTAACCCTATCCCTTACCATAACCCTAACCCAAACCCTAAACCTAGTGCTAACCCTTTCCCTATCCTTATGCCTAGCACTAACCTTAGGCAAAACTTAAATCTAAATCTAGCCCTAACCTAAACCGAAGCCTAACCCTAACACTGGCCCAAACCATAACACTAATCCTAAAATGAACCCTAAGGCTATCCCTAGCCCTAAAACAAAACCGAGCCATAGCTCTAACCCTTAAAATTAACATAAACCAAACTCTAACTTTACACATAGACCTAAACCTAGCCCTAATTCGAGTTGGAAGCCGAATCTTAAAACTAATCCTGAACCTGACACTGAGCCTAACACTTCAAGTTCTAAACATCACCCTAACAGTAAATCTAACCCTAACCCTAAACCTAGCACTAAAACCCTAAAACTAGCCTTAATTGTAAGCCTAGTACTTACATTAGTTGTAACACTAAAACTAGCCCTAACATAACCCAAAACCTAGCCCTAATCAGATCCCTAAACCTAGTTTTAAACCTAACCTTACCCTAACACTAGCCCTATTTGTAAATACAACTCTAGCCTTAAACTGATCTCTAACTCTATCCATTAACATAACCATAACCCAAAGAATAATGATAAACCTAAGCATAAACCTAACACTATCTCAAATTCTAACCATTCCTTTACCTTAAACCTAACCTGAATACTAAATCTAACCTTTTCATTACCCTAACCCTAATCCTAAAACTACTTCAAGCCCAAACTTGAAACCTTAACGAATCCCAAACCCTAACCCAGACCTTCACCCTAATAATACCCCTAGCTCTAAATTTGACCATAACCCAACACCTAACTCTTAGACTAGATGTAGCCATAAACCTAACCCTAAAACTGTCTTTAACAATAATTCTGGACCTGAAATTTGTTGTAGCTCTAATCCTAGTCCTATCCCTAAAAACACACCTAGCCCTCATTGTAGCCCTAAACCTAGCCTAATCATAATCCAAATTCTAGCCATATACCTAACCCTAATTCTAACCCTCACCCTACCTCTATACCTAGATATAATGTCATCCCTTACCCTAAATTTAAACCTAACCCTAACCCTTACCCTAGGCTTACGCTAAACACAAAACCTAGCCCTAATCTTAGCCCTAATTTAGCTATATCTCTAACCCTATCCTAACCCTAGCCCTAAGACTAACTCTATCTCTTGCCCTAGCCCTATACTTATCTCTAAATCTATCCATATCTGCTACTGTAAACCTAACACTAGCCCTAACACTTGCCTTAAAGTTAGTCCCAGCCCTATCCCTAACTCTAAATTTAAACTTAAACCTAAGCGTAAGCCTAACACTAACACTAGCCCTAACCATTCCCTTATCCTAAACCTAACCTGAATCCTAAATCTAACCCTATTATTACCCTAACCCTGATTCTAAAAGTAATTCAAGCCCAAACTTGGAACTTTAACCTATCCCAAACCCTAATCCAGAACTTGACCCTAATAATACCCCTAGCTCTAAACTTGACAGTAACCCAAATCCTAACCCTTAGCCTACACTTAGCCATAAACTTAACCCTAAAAATATATTTAAGCATAATTCTGGACATAAAATTTGTCCCAGCCCTAATCCTAGCTATAACCCTAGAACCACACCTAGCCCTCATCCTAGACCTAAACCTAGCCTTAATCATACCCTATATCTAGCCCTATACCTAACCCTAATTCTAACCCTCACCCTACCTCTAAACCTAGCTATAATGTGATCCATTACTCTAAATTTAAACCTAAACCTAACCCTAATCCTAGGCTTAAGCTAAACACAAAACCTAGCCCTAATCCAAGCCCTAATTTAGCTCTATCTCTAACCCTGTCCTAACCCTAGCTCTAAGACTAACTATAAATCTTGGCCTTGCCCTATTTCTAGTTCTATCCCTGTCTGCTACCATAAACCTAACACTAGCCCTAGAACTTCCCCTAAAGTTAGTCCCAGCCCTAACCATAACTCTAAATCTAACCTTAAACCTAAGGCTAAGCCTAACACTAACACTAGACATAACCTTAATGACAATTGTATAACTAGCCATAACCCAATCCTAGCAGTAAACCAAAACCGAGCAATAGCCCTAACCATAAATCTTAACTTAAATCAAACACTAACATAACACTTAGACGTAAACCTAGCCCTAATTCGAGTCCTAAGCCTCAGCTAAAAATTAACCCTTAACCTGACTCATATCCTAACACTCACCCTAGATCTAAACACTGTCCTAACCTCAAATTGAACACTAACATTAACAGTAGCCCTAATTCGAGTCTTAATGCTAACTCTAAAACTAATACTGACACTGACAAGTTATCCTAACAAGAACCGTAGCTTTAAATATCACCTTAACCTTAAACCTAACCCTAGCACACAAACTACCCCTAACCCTAACCGTAAAACTAAAACTAATAGTAACCCTAGTTCTTACATTAGCTGTTGCCCTAATCCTAGCCGTGACCCTAACACAAAAAAATTTCTTAAACTGAGCCATAAATCTAACACTAAATCTGGCCCTTATTATAACCCTAGATATGACATTAGTCCTAGCCCTCATACTATCCCTAACGCTAACAAAAACACTAAACCTCATCCTAGCCATAAGCCTAGCCTTAATCATAAACATATCCCTAACTCTAGCCCTAACCCTAATACTAACCCTTGCCGTAGCCCTAAACCTAGGCAAAACACATCCCTTACCCTAAACATAATGCTAACCCTAACCCTAACCTTTTTCTTCACAATTGCCCTATCCTTAGCCCTAACATTAACACTTGATCAAAATCGAACTTTAAATATAACCCTAACTCGATGCCTAAGCTTAAAACTAGCCCTAACCCTGATGCTAATTCTAAAACTAGCTCTAACCCTAGCCCTAACACTAACCCTAGCCATAATTTAGCCCTATCCCTAACCCTAACCCTAACCCTAGCCCTAAGAATAACTATAACTCTCACATTGGCCCTATCACTCAGCCCTATCCCTAACCCTAACCCTAACCCTAGCCCTAAGAATAACTCTAACTCTCACATTGGCCCTATCACTCATTCTAATCTTATCCCTTCCCATAAACCTAACCCTATCTCAAATCCTAGTCCTAACCCTTGCCCTATCTTTAGCCTGGCACTAACCTTATATAAAAACCAAACTCAAAATTTAACCCTAAACTGAAGCCTAAGCCTAATTCAAACACTAGTCCTAACACTAACACTAATACTAAAAATTTTACGAACCCTAAACCTAGCCATAAAACCAAACGAGCCAAAGCTCTAACCATAACCCTTAACCAAAACCAAGCCCTAACTCTACATCTAGACATAAACACACCCCTAATTCGAGTTTTAAGCCAAACCCTAAACATAACCCTGATTCTTACACTGACCATAACACTAAGCCAAGGTCTAAAGATCACCCTGACCCTAATCCTTAACTTAACAGTAAATCTAGCTCTAAAACACTAATATTAGCCATCTCATAACCCTAGTACTTACATTAGCCGTAACCCTAACCCTTCCACTAATTTAACCCGAAACCTTGCCAAATCATAGCCATAACCCAAGCCCTAAACTGATTTCTAACTCTATCCATTACCATAACCATAACCATAACCCTAATGCTAATTCAAGTTCTTTTAACCTTAACCTATCCCAAAACTTAACCCATACCTTGACCCTAATCATAACCCTAGCTCTTAACCTGATGCAAAACCTAAACCTAACCCTTACACTAGACGTACCCATAATCCTAATCTTAAAAGTGCCTTTAACTATAATTATGGACCTGAAATTAGCCCTTGCACTAATTCTAGCCCTAACCCTAAAAAAAATTCCTAGCCCTCCTCCTAGTCCTAAACCTAGGCTTAAACATAACCCTAAACTTAACCACAGCCCTAATAATAATTATAAGCCTCACCTTACCTCTAAACCCAGCTATAAAGCCACCCATTACCACAAACTTTGCCCTAACACTAAACCTAAACTCTAAATGCTAACTGTAAACTCTAATCCTAAACCTAACCTTAAACCTAACCCTAACCCTAACCCTAGGCTTAAACTAAACATTAAACCTAGCCCTAATTGTAGCCCCAATTTAGCCCTACCTCTAGCTATAACCCTAACCCTAACCCTAAGACTATATCTCGCCCTAGCCCTAGCCCTAGTTATAACCCCATCCCTTACCATAACCCTAATCCTAGCCATAACTCTTGACCTATCCTTAGTTCTAGCCCTAACCCTAGATCTAACCAGAATTTGAAATTTAACCCAAACACAAACCCTAAGCCTAACACTAACATTTGCCCTAACCCTAACCCTAGGACTAAAACAAAACCGAGTGTTAGCCCTAACCCTAAACCTTTTTTTAAATTATTTTATTTATTTATTTTTTTATTGGTTATTCAAAACATTACAAAGATTGCAGAATCACATCGGTTACACATCCACATTTTTACATAATACCATAATAGTAACTGTTGTATTCTGCTACCTTTCCTATCCTCTACTATCCCCCCTCCCCTCCCCTCCCATCTTCTCTCTCTACCCCATCTACTGTAATTCATTTCTCTCCTTATTTTTTTCCCATTCCCCTCACAAACTCTTATATGTAATTTTGTATAACAATGAGGGTCTCCTTCCATTTCCATGCAATTTCCCTTTTCTCTCCCTTTTCTTCCCACTTCATGACTCTGCTTAATGTTAATCTTTTTTTCCTGCTCTTCCTCCCTAACTTAAACCAAACCCTAACACTACTACTAGATCTAACCCTAGCTCCAGTAATACTAACCCTAACCTTAAAACCAATCCCGATGCTGACTCATATCCTAACACTCATCCTAGCTCTAAACACCACCATCACCTTAAACTGAAACCAAAACGTAACCCTCCCCTAATTCGAGTCCTAACTTTATCCCTAAAACTAAGCCTGACCCTGACTCCTAATCTGACATGAACCCTAGCTAAAAATATCACCCTAACCTAAAACTAAACCTAACTCATATCCTAACACTAAAATTAACCCTAATGGTAACTCTAGTTCTTACATTGGCAATTGTCCTAACCCTAGCCCTAACCCTAACAAAAAACCTAGGCCTAATCGGAGCCCTAAAGCGAGATGTAACTCTAACTCTGACCAAAACCATAGTCCTAACCTAGCTCTAAACCAATCCCTTACTTAAGGAAAACCATAAAACTAAGAGTAACCTTAGACCTATCACTAATCCTTAGGCTAACCAAAACACTAACCTTATCAATAGTCCTTACCCTTGACCTCATTCTAGATCTAACCCTATCCAAAACCCTAACACTAACCCTGATCCTTTTACTTACCTTACCATTAATCCTAGGTCTAATCCTAACCATAACCCTAACCAAAAACCTACTGTAATCCTATCCCTAGACCTAATCCTGAACCTAACTCTCAGCCTAGCCCTAACCATAGCTCAGAACCTAACACTTACACGAAATATATCCTTAAACTAACCCTAGTTTTAGCCCTCACCCTAACCCTAAATCAAGAGATAATTGTAACCATAACCCTAGCACTAAATTTAAGTCTAACTTTATCAGTAACCTAAACATAACCCTTACTCTAATGCTATCCCTAGGCCAAACCCTAAACATATCATTATCCTCAAACTTATCAATTACCCTAAACCTACCGTGAACACTAGAACTAATCCAATCATTACCCTAACCCTAACACTAATGATAATTTGAGCCCTACCCCTAAACTCAAACCTAAACCAAACCCTAATACTGACACGGACCTTAATAATTCTCCTAGCTCTAAACCTCACTCTTACCCTTTAACTAATCTTTACACTAGACCTAGCCATAAAACTAACCCCAAAATTATTTCTAAGCATAACCCTAGACCTGATATTAGCCTTAGTCATGATACTAGCTCTAACCCTATCACAACCCCTAGCCCTTTTCCTAGTTCTAAACATAGCCTTAATTATAACCCTATCCATAACCGTAAGCCTAACTCTAGCACTAACCCTATTCCTAATCTTAGATCTAATTTAGCCCTGCCCCTAACCTTAACCCTAACCCTAGCCCAAAGACTAACTTTAATTATCACCTTAGTCCAAACACTAGCTCTAACCCTATTCTTTACTGGAATCCAAATCCTAACCCAAACCATAGGTCTCACACTAGCCTTATTCATAGCCCTAGCAGCAACCCTAGATTTAACTCTAAATCGAAATATAACCCTAACCCTTAGCCTAATCCTAAACCTAACACTAGCCTTAAAGCTAAGGCTAATCCTAAAACTTGCATGAACCCTAGCCCTAAAACCAATCGAAGCCATAGACCTAACCCTATCCCTTAATAAAAACTAAGCCCTAACCATACACTTAGCCATAACTCTAGGCCTAATTCGAGTTTAAAGCCAAACCCTAAAACTAACCCTGACCTTGACTCTGACTTTAAAACTAACCCTATCCTAAACATCACCCTAACTCTATAGCTAAACCTAACAATAGACCTGTCCCTAACCCTAAACCTAAAATTAGCCCTAATTGCAATCCTGGTACTTACATTAGCCATTACTCTAAACCTAGCCTTAACTTAACCAAAAACCTAACATTGTTCCAAGCACTATTCCTAGATTTACCCCTAAATCTAACCCTATAAATAATCATAACTATAAAAATAGCTGTAACCCTAGATTTAACCCTAACACTAACCCTAAGCCTAGCCCTATCAATAATTGTAACAATATCCCTAGCTGAAGCTCTATCTCTAACCCTATCCAGTATCCTAAACATAACCTGAAACCTAAACCTAACACTATCTTTCGAGTCAGAACATTAAACCTTAACCTATCCAAAACACTAATTGCAACCCAAACCCTAAGAGTACTAGTAGCTCTAATCCTGAACCTAACCATAAAACTAACCCTTACACTGGAGGTAGACATAAATCTAAACCTCAAACTATTTTTAACCATAACACTAGACGTTAAATTAGCCCATGTCATGATCCTAGCTCTAATCCTAGGCTTAATCCTAGCCCTAACCATAACCTGAGCCCTAACACTAATTCTATTCTTCACCCTAGCCCTAAACCAACATATGACCTAATCCTATACCCAAAAACTAACCATAACCCTAAACCTAACCCCAACCCTTGCCCTAAACCAAGGCCTAACACACAGCCTAGTGCTAATACTAGCCTTTATTTAATCCTATCCTAACCCTAAACCTAGTCATAAGACTAACTCTAACTCTTGTCTAGTCCTATCCCTAGTTCTATCCTTACCCTTAATCCTAATCCTAGCTCTAAGCCTAAGTCTAAAACTAAACCTAACTCTAAATTTAACTGTAACAATAAGGCTAAACCAAACCTTAACCATAACGCTAATCCTGAAATGTGCCCTAGTCCTAGCCCTAGGCATAAACCAAAACCAAGTCATAGTCCTAATCTTAATCCTTAACCTAAATCAAACTGTATCCATACAGCTAACCATAAAACTATCTCTATTACTAACACTGATCCTGACACTGACCCTAACACTAATCCTAGCTCTAAACATCACCCTAATCTAAAATTAACCCTAACAATATATCTATCCTTAATCTAACCCTCAAACTAGCCTTAATCATAATCCTAGTTCATACTTTAGTCATTGTCTTAACCATAGCCCTAACCTTAACAAAAATTCTATCCCTAATCTGACCCCTAACCCTACCTTTAACCATAATACTAGCCCTAACCCTAACCCTAACACTAGCCCTAACCCTAAGTCTAAACTTATTCCTTACACTAAGCCAAACCCTAACCCAAATCCTAACCCTAGTCTTAATTGTAATACTTAGCCTTACTTCAACACTAACCATAATACTAGTTTTAACTCTAGACCTCATTATACCTCTAAACCTAACACTGACCCTCATCTGACCCTCACAATAACCCTAGGTCTAAAATTTACCCTAACCCTAAACCAAACCATAACACTAGCCCTATTGGTAACCCTTCACTTATACCTAAGCCTAACACTAGACCTAGACCAAAAGTTAATCCTAAATATAGCTATAACTCTAGCCCTAGACCTAAACAAAAACCTAGCACTAGAACTAATAATAACCCTTAACCTAAAAAGAACACTTACCCTACACCTAGACCTAAACCTTGTTCTGATTTTGAGTTTAACCCTAACCCTAATGCTTTCCCCAAAACTGACCCTAGTTCTAACACTGAACCTAGCTTTAAACATAACACTAACTCAAAACCTAGACCTAACACTAGATATAGCCATAACACTAACCAAAAAACTAACCAAAAAAGTAACTATAGCTCTTAGATTACCCATACTCTTAACCCAACCCCTAAACTTAACATAAAACCAAGCCCTAATCCTAGGTGTAATCTTAGCTCTAAGCATAACTCTTAGCCTAACCCTAGCCCTAAACCTAGCCCTAATCTAAGCCTCGCCTTAAATCAAACCCTAGCACAAAGCCTAACCTTTACAATAAACATAACCCTAGATCTATCCTAAATCCTATCCCTAATTTTAACTTTAAACCTAGCCTGAACTTTACCTCTAACCATAGCCATTACCCTAATCCTAACCCTACACCTAATTAAAACCGAATTCCTAAAACTAAACCTAAATCTAAACATAAATGTAAACCTAGACGTAAACCTAAACCTAACCCTCACCCTAGCCCTAGCCTTAGCTCAAACACTAACCCTTACCCTAACCTAACTATAACCCTAGCCTTAAAACTTACCCTAAATCACACCCTAAACCTAGACCTAAACCTAGACCTAATCCTAGAGTTAATCCAAACCATAACTAGCCCTAACCCTAGCTCTATACTTATCCATTACACTAAACATAACCCTAACCCTAATGGTAACCCTAACCCGATTGCTAAACCTAACTCATCCGTTACACTAAACCTTAACTGAAACCTAAACTAAACCCTATCCATTACCCTAATCCTAAACCTAACCCTAACGCTCATTCAAGTCTTTATACTAAACCATTAGGTAAACCAAATGCTACCTGACCCTGACCCTGACCCTGACCCTAATAATAACCCTAGCCCTAAAGCTGAACTTTAACGTAAACCTAACTCTTACACTAGGCCCAGCCATAACCTAACTCTAAAACTATTTTTAATGTTATCCCTAGACCTCATACTACCCCTAGACCTGGTCCTAGCCATTACCCTAACAGAAACCGTAGCCCTTAACCTAGCCCTAAACCTAGCCTTAATCCTAAACTGAAATGTAACTCTAGGCCTAATCCTAATTCAAACCCTCAATCTATCCCTAAAGCTATCTAATACCCCACATATTCATCTAATTTTAACCTTAATACCAATGCTAACCCTAATTCTAGTGCAACCCCTTAGTCTAACCCTAACACTAAACCTAGCCTAAATACTAGTGCTAATGTTGCCATAACCATAACACTAACCCTAGCCCTAATAAAGATCTAACCCTAACCCTAAATCTAGACCTAATCCTAGCCGTAATTTAGCCCTAACTCTAACACTAACCCTAGCCCAAATCTTAGCCCCAATTTAGCCCTAACCCTAACCCTAGCCATAATCCTAGCCCTAATTTAGCCCTAACCCTAACCTAACCCTGAGACTACTACTATGACAAACTCTAATTCTTGCCATAGACTTATCCCTATTTCTAACCATATTCGTTACCATAACCCTAACCTTAACCCTATCCCTATCCCTAGCCCTAGCCCTAATCCTAGATCTAACCATAACTCTAAATCTAACACTTACCCTAAGCTTATACCTCAACCTAACACTAGCCCTAACACTGATGCTAATCCATAATCTAGCCATAACCGTAGCCCTAGACCTAAAACAAAACCAACCTATATCCCTAACCATTTACCTAAACCAAACCCTAACTGTGCAACTACTACTAACTTTAGCCCTAATTCAAGTTCTAACCCTAACCCTAAAACTAATCCTGACTCTGACACTAACCCTAACAATAACCCTTGCTGTAAACATTGCCATAACCTAAACCTAACCAAAACACTAGACATAGCCCTAACCCTAATCCTAAAACTACGACTAGTTCATACATTACCATAGCCCTAATCCTAGCTGTAACCAAACCCCAAACCTAGCTCTAATTCGAGTCTTAATCCTAGCTTTAAACCTAACCCTGAACCCAGAACATAGCCCTAAACTTTACCCTAAAACTAGACAGAATTCTAACCATAATCCTAGCACTATCACCAACTCTAAACCTATGCATTACCCTAAACATAACTATAACTCTAATGGTACTCCTAGGCCTAACTCTAAACTTACCCCTAACCCTAACCTATTTCATTAACCAAAACATAACCTGAACCCTAAACCTAACCCTATCATTACCGTAACTCTAACCCTAATCCTATCCATAATCCTAGCCCTAAATTTATTTCTAACCCTATCAATGACACTAAAAATAACCCTAATTATAATGCTAACCTTAGGCCTAAATCTAACCCTATCCCTAACCGTAACCTTTTCCATTATGCTAAATCTAACCTGAACCCTAAACAAAACCCTATCATTACTGTAACCCCAAACCCAATGCTAATTCGAGCCCTAACCTAAATAAAACCTTAAACCTGATCCTGATCCTAATAATAACCCTTACTCTAAACTTGATCTTTCTCCTAAACCTAACACTTACACTAAACATAGCCATAAACCTAACCCTAAAACTATTCCTAACCATAACCCTAGATCTGACATTCACCCTAACACAAACCCTAGCCCTCATCTAGCCTTAATCCTACCCTTAATCATAACTCTAATGAAACCCTATCCCTAACCTTAATTCTAAATTTCACCCTAGCCCTATTCCTAGCTCTAATCCCATCACTTACAGTAAACCTAACCGTAAGCCTAAAACTAAACCTAGGCCTAATCATAACCATAAACCTAGCCCTATTACTAGCCCTAATTAAGCCCTATACCTAACCAAACACTAAGCTTAGCCATAAAAATAACTCTCACTCTCAGCATGGCCCTATTTCTAGTCTAACCCTTTCCCTTACCATGACCCTAATCCTAGCCATAAACCAAGACCTAACAGTAGCCCTATTTTTAGCCCTAGACCTAACCATTAATTTAATCCTAAATCTAAATCTAACTTTAACTCTAAGCCTAAACCTAAACCTAACACTAGCCCTAAACCTAATGCTAAGACTAAAATTAGCCCTAACCTTCACCCTAGCCCTAAAACAAAACTGAGCCATAGCCCTAACTTCAAAATTTCACCTAAACCAAAACCTAACCCCACACCTATCCCTAACCCTAGCCCTCATTCGAGTCCAAACCCTAACTCTAAAACTACTCTGACCTTGAATTTGACCCTAACACTAACCCTAGCTCTAAACGTCATACCTAACCCTACCACTAGACCTAGTCCTAACCCTAATTCTATAACTAGCCCAAATCGTAACCCTAGTCCATACATTGGCCATAACTCTAAAACTAGCCCTAACTCTAACCAAAACCTAGCCTTAACGCAAAACCTAACCCTAGCTTTAACCCAAAACCTAAACCTAACACTAGCCCCAACCCTAACCCTAAACATAGCCCTAATCCTAGCTCTAATCCTCTTTCTTACCTTAAGCTAACCCTAACCCTATTGCTAACCCTAAGCCTAACCCTATTCCTTAGCCTAACCCCAAACCTCACCCTATTACTAGTCCTAACCCTAGCCCTCAATCTAGTTCTAACTATAACCCAAACCCTAAACCTGCCGCAGTCTGTCTGGGCACAATTCATGAACCACTTGTCAAGCAGGAATGAATGAGTCCCCCAATGAGCAGCTCTGTGGTCTGAAAGGGTGGGGAAATATACCAATGAGCATCACCACAGAGGAGCCTATCAGCTGGAAGTTTGCTAGGGCTGTGGTGAGCCAATCAGCTGAAAGTTTGCTGGGGCCACTTCAGCTGCGGCTCTCAACATCTTCCCCTCTCTGTTTAATTAAAAAACAAGCAACAAACAGATCTGTTAACCTCCTTTTTTGTTTACATATTAAAACAATCCTCAACAGCTGTTTACCCAAATCAAATTAAACCATTTAAATCATGTGAATAAGAAAAAAAAATATTTTGATGCATTTTTTCATGAGCGCTCATCATATATGATATATGAACATACGCATAAATGTTGAGAGCTGCAGCTGAAACAGCCCCAGCAAACTTCCAGCTGATTAGGTCAACACAGCCCTAGCAAACTTCCAGCTGATTGGCTCATCGCGGCACCAGGAAACTTCCGGCTGATAGGCTCCTCCACGGTGATGCTCATTGGGCTGTTTCCCTGCCCTTTCGGACCACGGAGCTGCTCATTGGGGAACTTTTTTGGCTCCTCCCACGTGACCCAGCCAATCGGCCTCAAGAGCAGAAAAAGTTCCGGTTGAGAGGCTCGCTGGAAGTGCAGAGGTGATGGTTGGGCTCTTGCAGATTCCTGGAGAGCTCAAGTGGTGTGGTGTGTATGCTAAAAATAAAGTTTGTTCCTGCTTGACAAGTGGCTCGTTAATTGTGCCCAGCTAGACTGCAGCATTTGGTGGCTTGAACGGGAAACGGCTGAGGGTAAGTGAGGAGGTAAACTGCTCACCCCTGAGGGCAGGGCGAGAGGATGGGTAGCCATTTTAAGATTCTTCTTTCGTTTTGTTTCACTTTTGTTTTAATTTACCTGTCCCTGGACATGGGTGAGATGGAAAAAAAAAAAACGCTCACATCTGAGGAAAAACTATTTGCGTCTGAGGAACAGATAGGGAGAAAGGATAGATGGACATTTCAGGAGGATAGAAAGGCTGATATAATAAAATTTGTTCCATTTTTTATTCATTTTGTCTCGGTTTTCTTTTGCATTATCTTAGTGAGGGGTATCTTCATCACGAAAATATGGAATTAAAAATTAGTAAAATCACACCAAAAAATATTAAGAAAAATGTTAGAGGAAGGAGGCACCCAAGTAAAATCAAGAACAGTTAGGGCATACATTGAAGATTTAAAAAGAATAGAAAAGGAAAGCCCAGGAACTCTGCCAGTTCGCACATTACTGTTATGGACATTGGTACAATCTTGTTTACTTAGTCAAGGAGAAGACATTTTAGATCAAGTAAAAGAGTAGGCCTCTCGAGATAGTCAGAAAGGGGAAGAAAGTTTAGAGCAGAAAAAGCCATCAGGGGAGAAGTTAAAACAGGAGGCTGCTACTAACACTTTTCTATCACCAGAGGAAGAAAGTGTCCAACCAACAGCTCCACCTATGGAGACAACATATGATGGGAAGCCCCCAACCCCCATAGTTGATAGATAGGATCCTGAGACAGGACCTCAAAGATTAGCATGCCCTGTATTTGAGCAGGCAAGAGGGCAGCAAATTCACCATTCTTTAGATTTCAAAACAGTGAAGCACCAAAAGAGGCTGTAACAACCTATGGTCCTCAAGCATGCTTTACTGTAAGCATGGTCGGATCCATTACCAATTGAAATGTGACGCCAGCAGATTGGACTAGTATGTGTAAAGCTGTGCTAAATAAAGGACGTTACCTGTTATGGAAGGTTGCCAATGAGGAATTTTGCACGGAGACGGCTAGGCGAAATGCAGCAGCCGGTTATCCTAAGAGAAATCTACATATGTTGTTAGGAAAATGACCGTATGAGTGTCAGCAGCAACAAATTGCATATGATCCTGCCATATACTCACAAATTGCTGCAGATGTGGTTAGGGCATGGAAGACTTTACAAGGACATGGAGATTTACAAGGTCAATTATCTAAGGTAATACAAGGAGATAATGAACCTTTCACTGAATTTGTAGATAAGCTTATTCAAACAGATACCAGAGTTTTGGGGATACAGAACAAGCAATGTAATTCATTAAACAGCTAGCCCATGAACAAGCAAACAGATGGTGCCAGGAAGCCATTAGACCATGGAAACAAGGAGATTTAAACACATATATTAAATTATGTAGAGACAATAATGAACAAGGGCAAGTCTTGGCATCTGCAGTACAACAGGCTTTAGATACCAGGCCAGAAACATGCTACAATTGTGAACAAACAGTACAAATTTTTTAAAAATTGCCCCATAGGAGGAAGGTTTAACAAAACTAAGTATCAAAGGGGTAGAATACCAGGTATTAGCCCTCAATGCCATACAGGGAGACATTGGGCTAACGAATGTCATTCTCAAACCACCATAGAGAGTACTCCATTATCAAAAAATGGACAAGGACCAGATGTTTAACCACGATATCATGGAAAAAGGCATCAGGCTCCATGTCCAAAAAACGGACAGGGAGGCCCAATGCTCCAGGGCCCACGACCACAAATATATGGGGCACTGGAGGAACCCAGCAACACCATCATGGTAGTGCCCAGGACACATTATCCATTAGATTCCTCACTAGACAAACCAGAGGGAGTGCAGGATGGGACATCTGCACCTCTACCACAGCAGTACTAACTCCAGAGATGAGAGTTCAAATCATTCCCACAGGGGTAAAAGGGCCTCTTCCTCAAGGAACAGTAGGTTAATTATTGGGACACAGTTCTTCTACTCTAAAAGGACTTATGATAAGTCCTGGGGTAATTGATCCCGATTATGAAGGTTAAATAAACATTATAGCCAGTTCTCCAAAGGGTATATCAGTAATTTCACCATAAATCTAACCATATCTAGCCATATATCTAGCCATATCTCTAGCCCTAGACCAAACAAAAACCTAGCCCTAGCCCTAATGATAAACCTTAACCTAACACAAACACTAACCCTACACGTAGACGTAACTCTAGTAATAATTCTGGGTTTAACTCTAACCCTAAATATAACCTGAACACAGACCCTGACCCTGAGACTAATCCTAGCTCTAAACATCACAAAAACAGTAACTCTAACCCTAACACTTGATATAGCCAAAACACTTACTCAAAAAGTATCCCTAATCGTAAATCTGGTTTATACATTAGTTGTAGGCCTAACACTAGCCCCAAACTAACCCATTACCTATCCATTACCCTAACCATAATCCTATCCCTAATTCTAACCTAGGCTTAACCCTAACCCTATCACAATCCGTACACCTATCCATTGTCCTAAAACTAACGTGAACCCTAATCCTAAGCCTATTCATTACCCTAACCCTAAGTCTAACCCTAATGCTAATTCAAGCCCTAATAAATCTTAACCTGAACCAAACCTTAAGCCATTCACTGAACCTAATAATAAACATAGCAGTAAACTTGACAATTACTATAAATTTAACCCTTACACTAGACCTAACCATAAACATAAACCGAAACCTATCTCTAACTGTAACCCTACAATTGACATTAGCCCTAGCCATAATCCTAGCCCTAACCCTAACACGATCACTAGCTGTCATCCTAGCCAAAAACCTAGCTTTAAGCATAATCCTAACCCTAATTCTAACCCTTTCCCTACCCCTAAACCTAGTAATAATCCCATTGCTTACCCTAAACCTAACCCAAACCCTAAAACTAACACTAAACCTAGACATAATCCCATTGCTTACCCTAAACCTAACCCAAACCCTAAACCTAACACTAAACCTAGACATAATCTTAACCCTAGGACTAACCCTAACACTAACCCTTGCCCTAAATCTAATCCTAACCCTAATCCTAGTTTAAGACTAACTATAACTCTCGCACTAGCCCTAGCCCTAATTCTAACCCTATAACTTACCGTAACTTTATTCCTAGCCATAGCCTAGAATAACCCTAGCCTTAAACTTACACCTTGCCCTAAACCTAGATCTAAACCTAACTCTAAATCTAACCTTAATTCTACACCTAAACCTAACCCTAACACTAGCCCTACCCCTAATGCTAATCCTAAAACAAGCACTAACCATAGGCTTAGCCCTAAAACAAAACTGAGCCATAACATTAACACTAAACTTTACCTAAACCAAACCCTAACTTTATATCTAACCCTATGCCTATCCCTAATTTGAGTCCTAATCTCAACCCTAAAATTACCCCTAAACCTGTCTCTGACATTAACACTAACCCTACCTCTAAACATCACCCTAAACCTAAACCTGAACCCAAGACTAGACCTGGTCTTAACCCTAATTCTAAAACTAGTTCTAATAATAACCCAAAATCATACATAACCCATAACATTAAACTTAAAGCTAACCCAAACCTAGGCCAAATCTGATACCTAACACTAGCTTTCATTCTAACCTGAAAACCTAACATTAGCCCTAACCCTAATCCGAAACATATTTCTAACTCTAGATCTAACCTTATACTTTACCCTAGCAAAAACCCAACCCTAATCCTAAACCTAGTCCTAAAATTAATCTTTAGTGTAACCCAAACCCTAACCCTATTACTAGTCCTAACCCTAGACCTTATTCTAGCCATGAACATAACCCAAATTGTAACCCTAACCCTGACCCTTTTTTGACCCTGAACCTAAAAAAACCCTTACACTAGCTCTACCCTTAACCTTATATCTAAACCTAACCCTAAAATTAGTCCTAGATTTAACCTAGTCCTAAATCTAGCCATATATTTAACAAAGACCTAAACAAAAAAACTAGCCCTAGCTTTAATAATAAACCTTAACCTAAGCCAAACACTAACCGTACCTCTAGACCTAACCAATCCTAATTTTGGCTATAGCCCTAACCTTACCACTAATGTAAACACACACCCTGACACTAACACTAACCTAGGTATAAAACTGACCCTAACCGAAACCTAAGCCTAATACTAGACCTATTCATAATCGTACACATAACCCTTATGTTACCATAGCACTAAAACTATCTTTAAACCTAACACAAAACTAAGCCCTAATCCTATGCCTAAATCTAGCCCAAAGCATAACCCTTACCCTCACCTAACCTTATCCCTTATCCTAAGCCTAACTCTCAAGCTAACCCTAACCCTCGCCTGAGACCTAACCCTAGATAAAAGCCAAAACCGAATGTTAAACGTAACCCTATCCCTACCCCTAAACCTACTCCTAATCCTAGCCCTAATCATAATGTTAACCCCAGCCCTAATACTATTTCTAATATTATCCATTACCCTAAACCGAACCTTAACCATAATGATAACCCTAGATCAAATCCTAATTTTAAACCTAATCTTATACCTAAACCTAAACCTAACACTCATGCTAGCCATAACCCTAGACAAAAACCTAACCTTAACTCTAACATTAATCCTAGCCAAAACCCTAACACTAACCCTAAACCTACAACTACCTCTAACCCTAGCCTGACATCTAACCATATCAATTACCCTAACTCAAATGATAATATTAACCCTAACCTTTACACTAACCCTAAATCTAAAACTACCGATAAACCTAACTCGAAATCTAACCCTATACATTAACCTAACTCTAAAGATAATCTTAGCCCTAAGCCAAACACTAACCCTATCCTTAACCATAAATCTAACCCTAGGCATAATCCTAAACCTAACCCTCACCCTAGACATAACCCTAGCTCAAAACCTAAGCTGTACCCTAAACCTAACCAAAACCTAACCTTATCCAGAGCCTTTTCCCTAATACTAACCCAAACCTTTTCCCTAAACCTAATCTTAAACAAAGCCCTAACCCTAGGCCTAACCCTAACACCAATCCTAGACATATCCCTAACCCTAATTTAGCCCTAAACTTAAACATAACCCTAGCTTTAAGACAAACTCTAACTATCGCCCTAGCTCTATTCCTAGTTCTAACCCTATCACTTACTGTAACCCAAATACTAGACCTCAATTAGCCCTAACCCTAGTCATAGCCCTAACCCTAGAATTAACCATAACTCTAAATGTACCCCTAAGCCTAAACTCACCCTATCACTAGCAATAACACTAATATTAATTGAAAAACTACACTTAACTTTATCCTTAGCCCTTAAACATAACGAGCCATAGCACTAAACCAAACTTATAACTTAAACCAAATCCTAACCCTACATCTAGCCCTAAGCCTACCCCTAATTCGAGTCCTACCCCAACCCTAAAAGTAACCCTGATGCTGACTCTGAACCAAACACTAACCCTAGCTGAAATCATTACCCTGAACTTAAACCTAACCATAAAACTACACTTAGTTCTAACCGTAACCTAAAGTTAGCCCTAATCATAAACCTAGTTATTACATTAGCCGTATCCTTAACACTAGCCCTAATATTTCTCAAAATCTAGCACTAATATGATCCCTACCCTAGCTTTAACCTTAACTCTAAACCTAAACCAAGTCCTAACCCTTACCCTAAACCTAACACTAATATTAATCCTTGCACTAACCCTAAACCTAACACTAACCCTTACACCAACACTAACCATTACCCTAGCCCTAATTCTAACTCTAACCCTATCCATTACCTAACCCTAACCCGAATCGTAAGCCTAATGCTAACCTTCAGCCTAACCTTACCACATTCGCTAACCCTAACCTATCCATTACCCTAAACATAACCCTAACCCTAAACCAAATTAAACACTAAATGTAGACGTAATACTAAACCTAAAACTAGCCCTAATTGTAACCCTAGTTCTTATATTATTCATAGCCCTAAAGCTAACACAAAACCTAGCCCAGCTCTAATCCAATATCTAATACTTGCTTTAACAATAATCCTAAACCTAACCCTAGCCCTAAAACTAGTGCTAACCCTATCCCTTACCCTAAGCCGAACTGACTCTAAAGCTACCCTAATCCTAAATCTCATTCTTAGTATAAACCAAAACCTAACTCTATTACTTGTCCTAATACTCAATCTAGCTCTATCCCTAATACTCAATCTAGCTCTATCACTATCCCAAACCCTAACCCCAACCCTGACCCTTATTCTGAGCCTAACACTAACCATAGGTCTAAACCTGACCCTAACTCTAAACCGAACCCTAACACTGGCACTAACTGTTACCCTATAACTAAACCTTACCCTAACACTATACCTATACCTACACTTAATCCTTTATCTAGTGATAACTCTAGGCCTAGCCCTGAACAAAAACTTTGTTCTAGCCCTAATAATATCCCTAAACCTAACACAAACACTATTCCTACCCCTAGACCAAACCCTAGTCCTAATGCTGGCCCTAACAATACTTCTACCCCTAAATCAAACACTGATTCTTACCCTCACACAAATCCTAGCTCTAAACCTTATCCTAACAAAAAACATAACCCTAACACCAGACCTAGCCATATCACTAACCCTGAAACTAGCCATCACCGTAGGCCGAAACCTACTTCTAAATCTATCCATTGCCCTAACCCTAACGCTAATCCTAATGCTAACCCTAGCCCTAATACTCACACTGACTTTAACCCTAATCCTAATCCTAGTCCAAACACTAGCTCAATCCCTAACCCTTAAACTTAACCTAACCCTAACACTAAACCATGGAATAAACCTAAAATTAACCCTAGCCCTAATCCTAACCTTAACCCTAACGCTAACCCTAGCTCTAAGCCTACATATTACCCTAACTCTAACCCTAAACTAAATGATAAACCTATCCCTTACACTAGCTCTAACCCTACCCATTAACTTAACCCAAACCCTAACCCTGATGATAATCCTAGCCCTTACACTAAAGCTACCCTAACCCTAACCCTGGACATAACCATAAACCTAACCTTTTTCATAGAGCTAACCCTCGCTCACAACCTAAAATCAGACCCTAACTGAAAACCTAAACCTAACAGACCTAGCCAAAACCTAACCTAACCTAAACCTAACACTAGACCTAGCCATAACCCTAGCCATAACCCTAACCCTAAAACTAGCCCTAATCAAAATCCCAGCTCTTTTATTACCCAAAGCCCAAACTCTACGCCTTAACCTAACAAAAATCCTAGAGCGAATTCTAGGCCTAAATCTAGACCTAAGCGTAACCCTAACCCTAACTCTAGCCCTAACCCTAACCATAAACCTAATCCTAAACTTAGTCCTAAACCTTATTCAAAGCCTAACCCTTTCCATAAATATAAACTTAGACCTATAACTTTCTCTAAACCCTAACACTAGCCATAACCCTAAACATAAACTTATCCCTAAACCTAGCTCTAAACCTACACCTTACCCAACCCTACACTACCTGTATTGATAACCCTAGCCTGAACCCTAACTATAACCCTAACCCTAACCAGAAAACTAACAATAGACCTAACCCTAAAACTAACACTCACCATGGCCCTAACCCTAGCTCAAAACCTAACCCGTACCATAAACCTAAACATAACCATAGCCTTAATATTAACCATAAAATAAATCTAACCCTAAACCTAATCCTAAACCTATATCTAACCATATCCATTACAGTAACCCTTATCCTAACCCTAATATTAACACTAGCCCTAAACTTAACCCTAACCCTTAACCTACCATAATCCTGTCCCTAGACCTAAGCCTGAACCTAATCCTCGAACTTGCCCTTTCATTAACTCTAGCTCAAACCCTAGCCCTTACCCTAAACATAACCCAAGCCCAAACACTAACCCCAATCCTAACCATAATCCTAAACATAACCATAGTCCAAATCCTTGCTCTAACTGTATACATTACCCTAACCGTAATCCTAAACCAAAGGCTAAACCTAGTGCTAACCTTAACCCTAACCCTAAATACATCCCTAGCCATGATTCTAACCCGAAGACTCAACCTAGCTCTAAAAATTAGAAATACTCTGAACCTTAGCCTTAATCAAATAATAAAAAATATAAGCCTAAAACTGACTGAACCTTAGCCCTAATCCTAAACTTAAAACTAGACTTAACCTTAGCTCTAACTCCATAAATTATCCTAACCCTAAACATAAATGTCATGGTAATCCTAGCCCTAACCCGAAACCTACTCTAACCTTAACTGTAAACCTATCCCTAGACCTAACCAGAAACCTAAGCCTTGTCATAGTCCTAACGCTAGCTCAAACTCTAACAATTATGCTAAAATTAACACTAACCCTAGTCCTAGTCCTAAACCTTACCCTAACCCTAACCCGAAATGTAAACCTGTCCATTACCTCCACCCTAATGATAACTCTAATCCTAACCTAGACCTAATCCTAAACCTAACTCTATCCTTAGCACTAACCCTAGCTCAAACCCTAACCCATACCCTAAACCTAACACTAGACTTAACCCTAACCCTAACTCTAGCCCTAATCCTAAACATAACCATAGAGCTAACCATAGCTCTAAACCTATATATTGCCCTAATGATAACCATAAACCTAATGCAAACCCTAGCCCTAACCCTATCACTATCCATTGCCCAAAACCTAACCTGAGTCCTAAACTTAACCTGAAACCTAAAACTAATCTTATCCATTAACCTAACACTAACTCAAACCTAATGCTAACTTGAGCTATAACCATAAAACTCAACCTAACCCAAACCCAAATCCTGACTCTTACTATTATAATACCCCTAGCTACCAACTTGAACCTCACACTAAACCTAACTCTGACACTAGACCTAGCCATATATCTTATCCAAAATCTATCCATATCCCTAGACCTGATATTAGCCCTAGCCTTAATTATTGCCATAACCCTAACACAAACTCTAGTCTTCAACCTAGCCCTAAACCTAGCGTTGATCCTAATCAAAACCCTAACTCTAGCCCTATCCCTAATTATATCCCTCGGTCTAGTTCTTAAACTTTCTCTAATCCCATCCCTTCCCCAAATCTAAACCTAACTCTAACCCTTGACTTATCACTTATACTAATCTTAGTCCTGATCCTAGCCCTAATTTAGCTCTAACCCTACCACTAGCACTAATAACTATTGCCCTAGCCCTATTCCTAGATCTAACCCTATCCCTTAACATAACTCTAATAATTGCCCTAACCTTAGCCCTAACACTAGTCCTAGCTCTAACGCTAGAACTAACCATAACTCTAAGTCCAAACCTAGACCTAAGCCTAAAGCTCACACTAACACTAGCCCTAACACTAACACTAATCCTAAAACTAGCCCTAAACTTGTTCAGGCCTTAAAAAAAAAACAAGCCATAGCTCTAACCCTAACTTTTAATCAAAACCAAAATCTAACCCTACACCGAGCCCTAACCTTAGCAATAATTCAAGTCCTAACATAACCCTAAAACTAACCTTCAGCCTGACTCTGACCTTACACTAACCCTAGCTCTAACATCGTTCCAAAAGTATACTTAACACTAAAACCAGAACTAGCCCTAACCATAGCCCTAAAAGTAGCCCTAATCATAACTATAGTTCTTACATTATCCATAGCCCTAATCCTAGCCCTACCCTAACACGAAACCTAGCCCTAAACTGTGCCCTACATTTTATAGTAAGTATAACCCTAAACCTATCCCTAACCATTATCCTAAACATAAACCTAACCCTAAAACTGGGCCTAACCCTAAACCTAACCCTAGACTTAATCCTAACCATAATTCTAGCCCTAACTCTAGCTCCACCTCTATCCATTACCCTAAACATAACCCTAACCCTAATGCTAACTCTAGCATTAAACTTAACCCTAATCCTAAACCTAGAACTGACACTAACCCTAGCCGTCGCCCTAGCCCTAACCATAGCTAAAATCCTAACAAAACTTACCCTAAACCTCACCGTAACACTAACCCTAGGCCTAACCCTAACCCTAAACCTATGCTTAATGCTAACCATAACCCTAGACCTAAACCTATTCATTACCCTAACCATAAGCCTAAAAAAACATAGCTGTAAACATTGCCTTAAAACCATCCATTACCCTAACCTAAGTATAAACGTCATGATAACACTAGCCCTAACCCTAAACCTACTCTAACCGTAACTGTAAAGTTTACCCTAGTCCAACCCTAAACCTACTCTAACCCTAACTGTATACCTAACCCTAGACCTAACCATAAACCTAAGACTTGCCATAGTCCTAATTTTAGCACAAACCGTAAGAATTATGCTAAACCTAACACTAAACCTAGTCCTAAACCTAAATCTAACCCTATGCATTTAGGCCTAACCTTAAACCTATTGCTAACACTAACCCTATCCATTACCTAAATCTAACCTGAACACTAAATCTAACCCTATCAATTATGCTAACCCTAACCCTAACCCTAACCTTAATGCTAATTTGAGCCCTAAAACTAAACCAAAACCTAACTCAAACTTTGAACAAGATACTGACTCTAATAACACACCTATATCCAAACCTATCTTTTACCATAAAGATAACCCTTAAACTAGACCTAGCCATAAAACTAACCCTAACAATATCCCTAACCATAACCCTAGACCTCACATTAGCAATCTACCTTATTTTTGCCTTAAACGTAACACAAGCCTGAGCCCTCATCTTACCCTAAAACTAGACTTAATCCTAACCTGAACCCTATCCCTAGCCCAAACCCTAATTTCAACCCTTGCCCTAGTTCTGAACCTACGTATAACCACATCCCTTCCCTTAAAGCTAACAATAACCCTAACACTGTCACTAACAATAACCCTCACCCTAACCCTAGGCCTAATCCTAACACTAACCATTGCTCTAATCCTAGCCATAATTTATTGCTAACTCTAACCCTAACTCTAAATCTAGCCCTAAGACTAACCCCAACTCTAGCCCTAGACCTATTTCTAGTACCAACCTTATCTATTGCCCAACCCTAACACTAGCCCTAACATTAGTCCTAACCCAAGCCCTAGTCCTATACTTAGAACTAAACCTAACTCTAAACCTAACCCTAACTCTAAAACTAAAACTCACCCTAACACTAGCCCTACTTCTAAATTGAACTAGCCATAGCCCACACAAAAAAACTGAGCTATAGCCCTAATACTAACCCTTAACCTAAACCAAATCCTAATGCTACACCTCTTCCTAACCCTATCCCTACAACTGATACTGAACCTGACTCTGATCCTAAAACTACTTCGAAACATCACCCTAACCCTAAACTTAAGCCAAACACTAGACCTAGCCCTAATCCTCACCCTAAAACTATCCCCAAACATAAAGCTAGTTCTTATGTTAGCCATAGCCCTAACCCTAACACAAAAACTAGCCCTAATCTGTGCCTCATCTCTAGATTTAACCCTATCACTAACAATAATCATAACTCTAACACTAACCCAAACCCTAGCTCTAAACCTATTCCTTACCCTAAGCCAAACTCTCACCCTTATGCTACCCTTGTTCTAATGCTAATCCTTAGCTTACCCCAAACCCTAACTCTATTACTAGTTCTAACCCTAGCCCTCATTCCATCTTTAACCCTAACCCAAAGACTAAGCCTAACCCTTACCCTTATTCTGACCCTAACACAAACCCTAGGTCAAAGCCTGACCTTAACACTAAACAGAACCCTAACACTAGCCCTACCAGTAAACCTATACCTAAACTTAACCGAAACATTAGCACTAGACATAAACTTAATCCTAAATATAGCCATAATTCTAGCCGTACTCCTAAACAAAAACCTAGTCATAGCACTAAAATAACCATTAACCTAATGCAAAGACTAACCCTATCCCTAGTTCTAATTCTGGCCCTAACAATAAACCCAATGCAAACCCGACCACTGATGCTTACCCTAACATAAGCCCTATCTCTAAACCTAATCCTAACATGAAACTTAAATCTAACACTAGACATATCTATAACCCTAACCCAAAAAACTAGCCATAAAAATAAACCTAGCTCTTACATTACACATAGCCCTAACACTAGCCATAAACCTCACACAAAACCTAGCCTTAATACAAGCCTTAAACTTAGAACTAAGCATAACCCTAATTCTAATCCTAGCTCAAACCTTAAAGCTAATGCTTGCCCTATTGTTAACACTAGCTCAAAATCTAACCTTTACACTAAACATCACCCTAGCTCAAAACCTAACCCTAACCCTATCCCTAATCCTAACTGTAAGTATAGCCCAAAACCTAGCTCTAACTTTATCTATGACCTTAGACATTACCCTAACCCTAATGCTAATCTTAGACCTAACCATAACCCTAACCCTAATCCTAACCCTAACCGTCTGCATGATTTTAATACTAACCCTCACCCTAGCCCTAACCTTAGCTCAAATCATAACACTTACCCTAAACTTAACCCTAACATTAACCCTAGGAGTAATACAAGCCCTAGCCCTAATTCTAACCTTAACTTAATCCCTAACACTAGCACTAAACATACCCATTATTCTAAACATAAGCCTAAACCAAATGCTAACCCTAGGCCTAATTGTAACCCTGTCCCTAAAAGTAACCCTATACATTACTCTAAAACTAACGTTAACTGTAAACCTAAGTCTATCCATTACTCTAACCCTAACCCCAACCCTAATGCTAATTTGAGCCCTAACCTTAAACCTTAATCCAAACCGAACCCTAACTCAGACTCTGACCCTAATAATAACCTAGCTCTATACCTAACCCTACTATAAACCTAACCCTTACACTAGACTTAGCCATAAACCAATCCGTAACACTATCCCTAACCCTATCCCTAGACCTGACATTAGCCCTATCCCTAACACTAGCCTTAAACCTAACACAGACACTAGCCCTCATCTGAGCCCTAAATCTTGACTTAATCTTAACCTGAAACCTCACCCAAACCCTATCCATAAATATAACCCTTGCCCTAGCACTAAACTTGGCTATATAACCCCATCCCTTCCCCTAAAACTAACCCTAACCCTAGCAAAAACCATACACCTGACCTAAGACTTTTCATAGAACTAATTTTTGTCCTATTTGAACCCTAAACTTAACCCTACCCCTAAGCCTAGCCCTAAGACTAATTCTAACTCACACCCTAGCCCTATTTCTATATATAATCTTATCCATTACCATACCCTCACAATAGCCCTAACCAGAGCCTTAACCCTAACCTTAGATCTAACCATAACTCTAACTCTAACCCTAAAGTTAAGCCTAAACCTCATTTTACCACTAGCTCTAACATTGCTAATCCAAATCTAGCCCTAATCCAATCCCTAGCCCTAAAACAAACAAACAAACAAAAAACAGACCCATTGCTCTAACCATAAACCTTAACCTAAATCAAACCCTAACCCATAACTAGCCTTAACCCGAGATCTAATTCGAGTCCTAGGCCTAAAACTAACCGTCACTATGACTCATATCCAAACACAAATTCAGCTCTAAGTATCACTCTAACCCTAAAACTAATGCTAACACTAGACCTAGTCAAAACCCTAACCCTAAAATTAACCCTAATTGTAACTCTAGTTCTTACATTGGCATTAATCAAACCCTAGCCCTAACTAAAACACAAAAGTAGCCATAATCTGATCCCTAACAATAGATTTAATCCTAACCTTGACCCTAAAACTAGCCCTAAACCTAACCCTAATCCCAACTCTAACCCTATCTCTAATTCTATCCATTACCCTAAGTCAAACCTTATTCAAAATGCTAAGTCTAGTCCTAATTCTAATCCTTAGCCAAACACAAGCAATAAATATACTTCTAGTCCTAACACTAGTCCTCATTCTAGAATTAACCCTAACCACAAACCTCACCCTAACCTTCACCCTTATTCTGACCCTAACTTTAGTTATAGGTCTAAACCTGACTCTAAACCAAAACCAATACCTGAAACTCACCCTACCATTAAACTTACATGTAAATCGAACACTAACACTAGCTCTAGACCTAAACCTAATCCTAAATCTAGCTATTACTCTAGCCCTGAACCTAAACAAAAACGTACTGCTAGCCCTAACAATAACCTGTAACCGAAATCAAACACTAAGCCTACCAGTAGACCTAACCCTAGGCTTATTCTGGCTTTCACCCTAACACTAACTTTAACATTAGCACTGGCCCTGACACTAACAGTAAACCTAGCTCTATACCTGACCCTAAACCCAAACAAAACCTAACACTAGACCTAGCCATAACCCTAACCCTAAAACTAGCTCTAATCAGAACCCTAGATCTTACATTACACATAGCACTAACCCTAAGCCTAAACCTAACACAAAATTTAATAACCCTAAACCTAATCGAGCCCTAAACCTACCCTAAGAATAACCCTCACCCTAACTCTAACCCTAGTCCTAACCCTAACACTCACCTTAGTTCTAACCATAGCTCAAAGCCTAACCCTTAGCCTAAACATAACCCTAGCACTATCTCTAACCAAAACCCTAACCATAGCTCTAATCCTAACCTTAACCCTAGACCTAACACTAGTTCTAACCCTAGCCATTACCCTAACTCTAACATTAACCCTAATGATAATCCTATCCCTAACCCTAACCAAAACCCTAACCCAAACCATAAATCTAACCCTAGACCTAACCCTAAACCTTGCCATAGCCTTAACCCTAACTCAAACCCTAACTCTAATTCTAAAAGCAACAGTAAACCTAGCCCTAAAACTAAACTGAATCCTAAACCTAACCTTAACCATAAAGCTAACCTTATATCTAACCCAAACTATTACCCTAAACCTAATCATAAACCTAATGAAAACCCTAGTCATAACCATAAACCTAACCCTGAACATAACACAAAACCTAACCATCGTCCTAGACAGAACCCTAGGTCAAAACCTAACCTGTACCCTGAATATAACACTAACCCTACCCTAAGCTAGTGTTAATAGCCCTAACTAAAAACCTAACCTAACTCTAGCTCTAATCCTAACCTAACCCTAGCCATAACCATAGATCTAACCCTATATATTATCCTTAAGATAACCCTAATCCTAATGCTAACCCTAGGAATAACCGTAATCCTTTCGCTAACCCTAAAACTCTCCATTGCACTCAACCTACCCTGAAACCCAAACCTAACACAATCAATTACCCTAACCATAACCCTAACCCTAATGCTCATTTGAGCCCTATCCCTAAACCTTAATCTAAAACAAACACTAATCCTGATCCTGACGCTAAAAATACACCTAGTTCTAAATCTGACCCTAACCAGAAGCCTAACACTTCAACTAGTCATAGACACAAACCTACCACAAACTGTAACACTAGACCTGACATTAGCCCTAGCCCTAATTCTAGACCTAACAATACAACAAAACCTAGTCCTCATCCTAGACTTTAGCCTTAATTATAACCCTAACTCTAACCCTAGCCCTAACCCTAATTCTAACCCTATCCCTACCTCTAAACCTAGCTATAACACCATACATTATGCTAAAATTAACTATAACCCTATCAAAAAACTAGGCCTAAGATGAACACTAACCCTAGTCCTAATCCCAGCCCTAGCTTAGCCCTATTTCTAAAACTAAACAAAACCCTAGGCCTAAGACTAACTCTAACTCTCAACCTAGCCCTAGACCTAGTTCTAACCCTATCTGTTACCATAATCATAACCCTATCCCTAATCCTTGCCCTATAGTTAGACCTAGCCCTTATCCTAGATCTAATGCTAAATCCAAATCTAACCCTAACCCAAAGACTAAGCCTAACACTAACACTAGCCCTAACCCTAATGCTAATCTTATAACTAGCCCAAACCCTAAACCTAAGACTATAAAAAACCTGAGAAACAGCCCTAACCCTGAACCTTAACTTAAACCAAACCCTAACACTACACCTAGTCATAACACTAGCCATATACAAGTACTAACCATAATCTTTAAACCTACCCTGACCCTGACTCATATCCTAACACTGACCCTATCTCTAAAGACCACCCTAAACTTAAACCAAAATCTAACAGTAACTCTAGCCCTAATTCAAGTAATAACCCCAACATTAAAGCTAACCCTGAATCTTACTGATATCCTATCAGTAACCCTAGCTCTAAAAACAGCCCTCACCTTAAACCAAACACTAACAGTAACCCTAGCTCTTATTTGAGTCATAATCCTAACCCTAAAACTAACCCCGGTGCTGACTCATATCCTATCAATAACCCTAGCTCTAAATATTGCAATAGCCTTAAACCTAAACCTAACACTAGACCTACCCTTAACCCTACCATAAAATTTACCCTAATTTTAACCCTGGCTCTTGCATTAGCCAATGCCCAAATCTAGTCCAAACCCTATCACAAAAACTAGGCCTAATCTGATCTCTAAGCCCATATTTAACACTAACCCTAACCCTAACTCTAGCATTAAACCTAGCTCTAAGTCTATCCCTTAACCTAAGTAAAACCCTAACCGTAAAGGTAACCAACCCTAAAGGTATATTTAATTCTTAGGCTAACCAAAGTCCTAACCCTATAAATAGTCTTAACTCTAGCCCTCATTCTAGCTCTAACCCTATTCCAATCCCTAAAGATAATTCTGACCCTTATTCTGACACTAACACTAACCCTAGGTCTAAAACTGACCCTAAACCTAGAGTAAACCCTAACACTAGCCCTAGACATAAACCAAATCCTAAATGTAACCTTAACTCTAGCCCTAGATCTAAACATAAACATAGCCCTAGCCCTAACAATAATTCTTAATCTAACTCAAAAAGCAACCCTACGCCTAGACCTAAACTTAGTACTAATTCTAGCTGTAACCCTAACACTAACTCTAACCCAAACATTGACCATGCCTTTAGAGTAAACCTATCTCTAAATCTGACCCTACCCAAAAATCTAAACCTAACACTAGACCTAGCCATAACCCTAACCCTACAACTAGCTTTCAACATAACCCTAGCTCTTACATTACAAATAGCCCTAACCCTAGGCCTAAACCTAAGACAAAACCTAGAGCTAATCCTAGGCCTAAATCAAGCCTAAAGAATAATCCTAACACTAACCCTAGCCCTAACCCTAACCTAACCCTCACCTTAGTCCTAATCTTAGTTCAGAGGCTAAACATTAGTCTAAACATAAACCTAAACCTATCCCTCAATCTAACCCTAACCTTATCCCTAATCCTAAACTTAACCCTAGTCCTTAACCTTGCTCTAAACCTAGCAATTACTCTAAACATAAACCTAAGCTTATTGATAATCGTAGGTTTAATGCTAAACCTAATCCTAAGTGGAGAACTAAACCTGGACCTGACCTTAAACCTCACACTTGCCAGAGACCTAACCCTAGTTCAAACCCTAACCCTTACTATAAATCTAAACATAACCATAGCCCTAACTCTAAACCTAAACCACAATCTAAGGTTAAACATAGCCCTAAATATATATCTAATTTTATACATTACCTAACCCTAACCCTAACCCTATCCCTAATTATCTCCCTAGCCCTAATCCTAAACCAAACACTATGAATACTATAATCATATTCCTTGAAGTAACCCTAAACCTAACCCTCACCCTAGCCCTAATCCTAACGCAAAACCTAACCATTACATTAAACATAAACCTAAGCCTAAGCCTAGTTTTAACCGTAACACTAACCCTAATTAAAGACCTATTTCTAACCATAAACCTAGCCCTAAACTTAGCTCTAATCCTATTCATTATACTAACCATAACCCTTACATTAATGTGAACCCTAGGCCTAACCTTAAACCTTTCTATAACCCTAACACTATCAATTACCCTAAACCTAATTTGAACTCTAAAAAACAATCCTATCATTACCATAATGTAAATCTTTGTGCTAATTAAAGATCTAGCCCTAAAACCTAACCTCACCCAAACTCTAACACTGACACTTACCCTAATATTACTCCTAGCTCTAAAGCTGATTTTTACAGTTTTCCTAACCCTTACACTAGACCTAGTCATGACACTAATCTAAAACTATCCCCAACTGTAAGCTTAGACCTGACATTAGCCATAGCCCTAATTTTAGCACTAAACCTAACATAAACCTCAGCCCTTATCCTAGCCCTAAGCATAGCCTTAATCCTAAACGTAAATCTAACTTTAGGCCTAACACAAAACTAACCCTAGCCCTAACCATAGCCCTAATTTAGTCCTATTCCTAACCATAGCCCTATGCCTATCCTAATGACTAAATCTAACTCTCATCCCAGCACCATCCCTAGTTCTAACACTACTCTTACTGGGACCCTAATCCTAGCCCTAAACCAAGCCCCAAACCTTCCTTATCATTAGATCTAGCCCTAACCTAGATCTCATTTTAACTCTAAATCGTATGCTAACCCTAAGCCTAACCCTAACCCTAATCCTAACTCTAAATCTAACTTCAAGCCCTAACTTTAAACCTTTACCTATCCCAAATTCTAACCCAGACCTCGGCATTAATAATACCCCTAGCTCTAAACCTGACCCTAATCCTGAACCTAAACATTACATTACATGTAGCCATAAACCTAACCCTAAAACTATCTTTAAACATAACCCTAGATCTATATTAATCCTAGCCCTAACACTGAAATAAACCATAGCCCTCATCCTAGCCCCAAACCTAGCCTTAATCATTACCCTAACCCTAATTATAGCCCTAATCCTATTCTAACCTTAACCTTATCTCTAAACCTAGCTATAATGCCATTTCTTTCCCTAAACTGAACCCTAACCCTAGCCCTAACTCTAGGCCTAAGGTGAACACTAACCCTAGCCCTAATCCTAGCCCTAATTTTACCCTATCCCTAACCCTAACCTTAACCCTAACACTAAGACTAACTCTAAGTCTCACACTATCCCTATTCCAACTTTTAACCCTATCCATTACTGTAATCCTAAACCTAGCCCTAACCCTAGCCCTAAACCTAGGCATAACCATTGCCAAAACCTTATTCCTAGTCCTAACCCTAGATCTAACTCTAACTCCAACTTTAACACTAACCCTAAACCTAAGCCTAACATTAACACTATCCCTACCCCAAATGCTAATCATAAAACTGGTGCTAACACTAACCCTTGCAGTAAAACAATAGCGAGCAATAGCCCTAAGCCTAAACCTTAACTTAAACCAAAACTTAACCCTACATCTTGACCTAACCCTGGCTGTAATTCGAGTTCTAATCTTATCCTTAATAATAACCCTAACTCTGACTCATATTCTAACACTCACCCTAGCTCTAAACACCACCCTAACCTTAAACTAAACCCTTACAGTAAACCTAGCCTTAATTCGAGTTTTAACCCTAACCCTAAATTTAAACCTGACCCTGTCTATTAACCTACACTAACACTATATCTAAATTTTACCATAACCTTAAACCTAATCCTAACACTAGAGGTTTAACCCCTAACCATAACCCTAAAACTAACCTTAAAACCATAGAACTTACATTAGCCATTTCTCTAATCTTAGCCATAACCATAAATCAAAAAGTAGCCCTAATGTGCACCCTAAACCTAGCTTTAACCCTAACACTAGACCTAACCATAGCTTTAACCCTATTCCTTACCCTATGCTAAACCTAATGCTAATCCTAATCCTAATACTACTTCTGTTCCTTAACCTTACCCAAACCCTAACCCTATTAGTAGTCCTAACCCTAGTCCTCATTCTAGCTCTAACCATGACCCAAACTTTAACCCAAACCCTGACCCTTATTCTGACCCTAACAATAACCATAGGTCTGAACCTGAACCTAGCCCTAAACCAAACCCTAACACTAGCCCTACTGGTATCATTATACCTAAACCTAAACCTAACACTAGTCCTATACCTAAACCTAATCCTTACCTATCATAACTCTAGACATAGAACTAAAGAAAAACCTAGCCCTACCCCTAATAATAACGCTTAGCAAAAAGCCAAAAGCTAATCCTTCCCCTAGTCTTAACCCTAGTCCTAATTCTGGATTTCACATTAACCATAACCCTAAACTGAACACTGATCCTGACACTAACACTAACCCTATCTCTAAACCTCATCCTAAACCTAAAACTTACCCTAAACTATACTTAGCTCTAACATTAACCTTAAAACTCGCCAAATCATAACAAAGTTCTTACATTTTCCATATCCCTAACCTATTGCAAAACCTAGCCCTAACCCAAGCCCTACCCTAGCTTTAACTCTAAAGTTAACCATAAACCCTAAACTTATTCCTAACCCTAAACCTAGGCCTAACCTTAGACCTTATTCTAAGCATAACACTAGCCCTATCACTTACTGTTACCCTATCCATTACCCTAATGATAACCCTAAAACTTCTTCTAACCCTAGGCCGAATTCTAATCCTATCCTTAACCCTAACTGTATCCATTACCCTATCCTAACCTGAACTCTAAACCTAAAACTATCATTAACCTATCCCTAACCATAAGGATAACTCAAGCTATAACCAAAAACCTGAATCTAATAAAAATTCTAAACTTGACTCTGACCCTAATAATACCCGTGGCTCTAAACCTGACCCTAACAAGAAACCTGACCCTTAAAATAGACCCAACGATATAACTAACCCTTAAACTCTCCCTAGCTATAATTCTAGACCTTACATAAGCCCTAGCTCTAATCCAATCCTAATCCTAACACAAACCTTAGCCCACATTCTAGCCATAAACCTTACCATAAACATAAACCTATCCCTAAACATAACCCTAAATTTAATCCTCACCCTAGCCCTAAAAGTAGCTTTAAACCCATCCCTTAATGTAAACCTAAACCTAACCATAACCCCAACACTAACTCTAGCCCTAAACCTAGGCCTAACCCTAACACTAATCCTAGTCCTAATACAAGCCCTAATTTAGCCCTATCCCAAACCCAACCCTAACCCTAGCCCTAAGACTAACTCAAACTCTCACACTAGCCTTATACCTAGTTCTAACCCTATCCCTTACCATCACCGTATACCTAACCCTAAACATAGCCCTCATCCTAGCCCTATCCTAACCTCTATCTCAAAGCCTAAATCTAAACCTAACTCTAAATCTAACCTTAAACCTAATCCTAAACCTCACATGAACACTAGCCCTAATCCTAAAACTATCCTTAACTCTATGCTTAGCTATAAAATAAAACCAAATCATAAACCTAACCCTATACCTGCCCTAATCCTATCACAAATTCTAGTCCTCACCCTAACCTGAAAATTAATCTGGACTTTGACTCTGACCCTAATATTAAACCTAGCTCTAAACATCATGGTAACCGTAAATTTAACCCTCACACTAGACATAGCCCTATCCCTAACCCAATCACTTGCTCTAATAATAACGCTACTTTGTACATTAGCCATAGCCTTAAACCTAGCTCTAACCTAACCTAAAACCTAGCCTTAATCCGAGTCCTATATATAGTTATTTTAATATTTATTTTTTTTTTATATTTCGGTGGACACAATATCATTTTTTATTGATATGTGGTGCTGAGGATCAAACCCAGCGCCCTGCACATGCCAGGAGAGCACGCTACTTCTTGAGCCACTTCCCAAGTTGCTAAACCTAGCTTTAACCCTAAACGTAAATCAAAACCTAACCCAAAGAAAAAGCCCTAATCCTATACATAACACTAGCCCTAATCTTAGGTCTAACTCTATCTCTTACCCTAATGATAACCCATTATGCTAACCTTAGGCCTAACCTTAATCTTATCCATTACAGTAAACCACACCTAAACCTTAACACTACCCCCCCCAAAAGTCTTTATCCTATACATAACCCTACTCCTAATATTAGGTTTAACTCTATCCATTACCCTAATGATAACCCTTATGCTATCCCTAGGCCTAAACATACCCCTATCCATTATACTAAGTCACACCTAAACCCTAAACCTAACACTTTTATTACCTTAACCCAAAACCCTAAAGATAATTCAAGCCCTAAACTTAAACCCTAACCTAAACCAAACCCTTACATTGATACTGACCCTAATAATAACCCTAGCTCTAAAACTGACTCTTAGTATACACCTAAACCCTACACTAGACCAAGCAATAAATAAAACACTAAATCTATCCCTAATTGTAACCCTAGACCTGATATTAGCCCCTAGCTGTATTACTAGCCCTAACCCTAACACAAACAGTAGCCCTCAAACTAGCTCTAAACGTAGCTTTAATCATAACCCTGAATCTAACCCTAACCCTAATGCTAATACTCACCCTTGCCCTAATCTTCAAACTAGCTATAACACAATACCTTACCCTAAATTTAATCCTAACTCTAAAATTAACCCAATGCCTAAACCTAACACTAACACTAGCCCTAATTCAGCCCTATCCCTAACCCTAACCCTAATCCTAGCCCCAAGACTAACTCTAACTCTCATATTTGCCATATCACTAGTTCTAACCCTATCCCTTACCATAATCCTAAACCTAACCCAAAACTTAGTCCTAACTGCTGCCCTGCCCTTAGCCCTAGCCCTAACAATAGATCAAAATCTAACTCTAAATTTATCCCTCACCCAGAGCCTAAGCCTAACCATTATAAATACATTTATATTTAGTCTCTGATTCTACAGATGTTGGCTTTAATTATTATTTAAAATACAGTCATTAGTTTCATAAAAGGCATACCATTTCTCGTGGTGTACAGAGAACTAAGGGTAAGGGGTTGGATGCTATGTTAAGGAGAAAAGGAATGAGGGTATGTGGTTAATCTAACTTAGCAACTTTGGAGGAGAACTCTAATTAATAAAAAGTGAGAATTTATTGAAGAAGGTATAAATTAAAACACTTTATCTGTATTTATAAAATTACCTTATGTTTAAGTAGAAAAAAAATTACGAGGCTGAATGTGGGACAGAGGGAGAAAAAAAGAAGAAAAAGTAACAAGAAAAAAAAAGAGAGGGAGTGTAGGGAGCCATTCTCACACGTGACTGGGCAACTCCCGGATAGGGTGTCAGGCGCTCTGGCTAAACTGTGTTGGAGCTTTCCCGACCCTCTCCTGGTATGAGAGCCTATCTGTGTGGGGGTGTGACTGACCACTGACCCGGAGACCAATCACTGACCCTGACCTTTGAGTCCTGCCCCCCCCTTAGTCTTCATTGGGATGAAATTCTCCCCTGAATTTTTTGTTCCCCAATAAAAGGCCACTCCCTGGCGTGCTCTGCCCCTCTCTCTGTCTCTCTCTCTCTGTCTCTCTCTCTCTCTCTCTCTCTCTCTCTCTCTCTCTCTCTCTCTCTCTCTCTCTCCTGCTAGCCCTGAATAAGCCTTTCTGCCCTATCGGGTGGTTTGAGGTGAGAGCCAGAGGGAAAGCCATCTCGGACCTGGTCATAGAAAAAAAGTAATTGAGTCTGTGTGTTTATTTTGATCTAACTAACTTTTATGCCAAAAACTTCTTTAATGAAACCAGTGCACTGGTTGCATGGTGGAATTTGGCACCCACGAGGGTGGCATTCTAGTTTAGCTAGATTGAGTGGGAGCATGCTATAAAGATAAAGGAATTGGTGACAATTTTGGGTCACAAAAGTACCTGGAGATATTAAAGGAAAGAGACGTTAAATTAATTAAAATGGGAAATTCAACTTCTACGGATAAGGAGGTGTATCTGACTATGTTAGACACTATAATTAATCAGAAAGGAAAACAGATAAAGAAAACTCAGTGATTACAATTCTTAAATATTGTAGGAAACTACTGCCCTTGGTTTTGTGAGCAAGAGTCCCCAAATTTACTTACTTGGGAGAAACTAGGTAGGAAATTACAAAAAGTTTGTCTTTCTAATGAATTACCTGGAGGTATACAAAATATTCAGAAAACTTGAGCGGCTCTGGAAATTTGTCTTTTTGAATATATGGGACAGAGTTCATGGCCCCCTGAAAATCTGTTAAAAGGCATTCAGAGAGCTATTAGGTCTATTCAAAGGAAAATGCGCCTGAGGCTAAGTTAATTTCCTTTCCCTTGAGCCATTTAAAAACAAAGATTCTAGGGGCTAAACCAAAAGTTAGGAATGCGACTTTAAACTTGCATGATCAGGCTAGCCCACAGGGAGATTATAGAGAGGAAGGTCATAGAGAAGAAAGCTCCACAGTCCTAGAAAGTCCTCCGGAAGAGATAGAGAAGGAAAATTCGGAAGAGATTCTTAGAGAGGCACAGAGTTCTTCTCCGCCACGTAGCTTAGAAGCCCAATTTCGAAGTGGCGACAGCACAGATTCTACCCACAAGTCGCAGTCCGAGGGAGAAGAATCAGACGTTGAAATTCAGGACTTACAGAGAAATTTTAACAGGCTACATTTAACACTGCCTGCCCAGACTATTAGAATTCGGTCATTACCTGCTAAAAAAAAAAAACAAAATTTAACAGGTACTCTGAATTAACAATGACTTTTCTTACCCTGTTCCAGAGAGGTATTAAGAAAGCACAGGAAACCGAGTAAGATATTAGCGGTTTTCAACTTTTTCCAGTTTTTGAACACATTAATGAGCAAGATCAGAGAATTTATGCTATAATCCCATGTAAAACCATTAAGGAACTAAAAAGTGCATGAGAGACATATGTTCAGAATACGCCTTTGGTACAGAGCCTAAGAGATAATATCTGCTCACAGCCCCTCCCACCTAGTGATTGGATTTTGTTAGCCAGATCTTGTTTGAGTGAAGGAGATATCTTACTTTGGCACTCTTTTTGGACTGATTTTTGTACTGAACAGGCAGAAAAGAATAGAAGACAAAATTTACAGACTCCAGTAGAAATATTTTTAGGAACGGGTGAATTTGCTGATTTAGAAAGACAGTTAAATTATGAATTTGTAATATATGATCAAATAACTGATTGTGCTAAACGTGCCCGGAAGCAAATAGTCTCTAAAGACAAATCCAATTTAGTTCTTACCAAAATCAGGCAGGGTGCGAATGAGCCATACTCAGATTTTGTAGCCCGATTGCATCAGGCTGCAAACAGGTCAATCAGTGACCCGGGGGCATGCGAGTTTATTGTTAAGCAATTGGCATTTGAAAATGTGAATAAATATTCAGGATGTTCTTAGACCACACGGTAAAAAAGGGACAGTTTCTGAATTTATCCGCTTGTGTTCTGAAATATACTATACCCATTTGCAGACAGTAGCCCTAGCTGCGGCACTAAAAGAAACACGAAGGACGCAGGAATTAGTATGAAAGCCCCGCGGGCGGTGCTATGTTTGTGGGGAAAATTACCATTTTGTGCACAAATATCGCATGCACAATTTCCAGTTCAGGGCTCCATCTACTGGTGATAATAGATATTGCAGGACTCAACCCCACGTGGCCGATCAAGGTGGTGCGGATCAGCCCGCCTTCTCGTCGTCATTTCCTCCTAGGGGGAAAACAAAAAACTTCCTGTCGGCCCCTGCCCAGGCAGAGCAACAAAACCGGGAATTCGAGGAGAGGTCGCACAGTGTGACGTCACTTGCGCTGACCAGGACGGCTCGCGATTTTTACCTGAAGGTAGATCGCAGACAGTTTTCTTAGGACCCTCAACGACAGTTGAATTGAATCCTGAATCAGGGCCAAAACAAATCCCTACTGGGATTTTCGGGCCTCTTCCAGATAATACTATAGGTTTAATTTTGGGACGTAATAATTAAAGGGAGCCATTGACGTGATACCTGGTGTGAAAGATTCAAATTTTAATGGACAATTAAGTGTTACGGTAAGGTCCAATTATGCCCTAAGGCTCACTCCAAAGGATACATTTGCCCAATTAATTTTATTGCCCTGTGATTCAGAGAAACACCCACCAGTAAATTCAGTTTCTAAACTGCTGGACAGAGTGTACTGATCTCAGTTAGTGCGACAAGACCTCTTTTTATTAGAACTTAAAATTAATAATAAAAAGTTCCTAGGGATCCTAGACACAGGGGCCGACATCTCGGTCTTTTTTAGAAGATTCTGGCCTAGGAATTGGCCCTTACATGTTGCACCAGCCTACCTAGAGGGAATTGGACAAATTTCACAGCCTGCTAAAAGTGCCAATTATCTCCATTGGGAAGATTCCGATGGGAACAGTGGAGTCTTTAAACCTTATATGTTAGAGTCTTTACCAGCTAACCTATAAGGAAGGGATATTTTAGGCAAAAGGGAATTGTTATTAGTTACTCCAAATTCTCTAAGGTCAGTTGAGGAAGTTAATCAGAGGTATTTTCCTGGAGATGATAAGGAGATCCTTCAGGGAGAGTATCTGTTTACAAACCAGTCTCCACCTCAAAGATTAGTATATGCTCCAAGCCAAAATTTTTACTAGGGTCCCTGAGTATTTCCCCAATCCCTAAGACAGCTGAAAAAATCACCTGGATCACAGAGGAGCCTATACGGATTTCTCAGTGGCCCATCTCAGGGGAAAAGCTTAAAATAATTCATTGGTTATTTGAGGAAAAACTTAAGGCTGGTCATATAGAACCAACACTTAGTCCTTGGAACACACTTATTTTTGTCATTAAGAAAAAGTCAGAAAATTGGAGATTGCTACAGGATTTCAGGGTGATAAATCATGCAATTCTGTCTATGGGATCATTACAGCAAGGACTTCCCTCCACCACAGCCATCCCTTTAGACTATAGCTTGATGTCAATAGATTTAAAATATTGTTTTTTTCTCTATAAGGTTACATCCTGGAGATTGTGAAAGATTTGCTTTCACTGTCCCAGCAATTAATTTTAAGGAACCTGTTAAAAGATATTGCTGGAAAGTACTCCCCCAGGAGATGCGTAATAGTTCTACCTTGTGCCAAATGTATGACGACCAGGTGATAGATTCCATAAGAAATAGCTTTCCTGATGCATATATTATTCATTTTATAGATTATATATTATTGGCTCATGCTAATCCAGTGGTACTTTCAGAAATTTTTACTCAGTTAGAGGCTTCACTTACAGCAATGGGTTTATGCATTGCTCCTCAAAAAATTCAAAAGGTGCCTCCTTTTCAATACTTAGGTCAGATAATTCAGGGACGTACAATCCATCCTCAAAATCTTTATATAAGAGTTAAGGAGTTACATACCCTTAATGATTTTTAAAAGCTTAGAAGATATTAATTGGCTGAGGCCATCCTTAAAACTAACTACTTCTGAGTTAAGTTCTTTATTTCAGATATTACAAGAAAATCCTTCTCCAACCTCTCCACGTCAGCTAAACTTAGAGGCTAAAACACTTTTAAAAAGAGTTGAAAATGCAATTAAAAATGCACAGCTTACTAGAGTTGAACCTAAAAAATAGTGTATTTATTAATATTTCCAACTGAGCATACCCCAACAGGAACCATATGGCAAAGATTAGAAGTTGTTGAATGGATTTATTTATCCCACTCCCCTCAAAAAACATTAATTCCTTTTCATGATTCTATAGCTCAATTGGTTATTAAAGACAGAACTAGGATTTTACAATTAATTGGGTCTGAGCCTGATATTATAATTATTCCATTTTCTATTCAACTGACTAATTGGCTTTCTCAAACTTCTAGCTTATGGCAGATAGCTTTTGCTGATTTTCCTGGCCAGATAGATAGCCATTACACTCCTGATAAGATTATCCAATTTGCATCATTAAAGTCACTTATTTTTCTAAAGATTGTATGTGCACGTCCTATAGATAAAGCTTTATAGGTGTTCACTGATGGCTCAAGATCAGGTAAAGCAGGTTTTTATACTCGTGTTCACACAGAGGTAATGCAAACTTCTTATTCTTCTGCCCAAAGAGCAGAGCTTCAAGCTCTGATTTGTGCCTTAAATTACTTTTCAAATTATTCTGACAGCTTATATGCAGTCGAAGTTACCAAACATATTGAAACTTCAGTTATTGAGTGTACTTCATCACAAGAGTAATTTGAATTATTTAATAATTTAGAGAAGGCAGTGCTAATGAAAATTTCCCATGTTTCATAGTACACATACGAGCTCATACTAATCTTCTAGAACCCTTAGTTTCAGGTAATGACAAAATTGATAAATTAGTAGCTTTTTGTCAACAGATGTCTTCATATGACTGTGCACAAGCTTCCCATTCCTTGCATCATGAAAATGCTTCTAGCTTATGTAAAAAAATTAATATTACCAGAGAACAAGCTCATCAAATTGTAAGCCAATGCCCTAAGTGTTTTATTCACACTCCATCTCCACCAACAGGGGTAAATCCCCGTGGATTAAAACCAAGTCAAATATGACAAGTGTATGTAACTCATATTCCTCAATTTGGTAAGCAATGTTATGTGCATGTCATAGTGGACACTTATTCAAGATTTATTTTTGCCACAGCATGTACTAAGAAAAATACTCAACAGGTAATTTCTCATTGCTTAGAAGCTCTTTCTGTGTTAGGGTGCCCTATGCAGATTAAAACAGATAATGCTCCAGCTTATGTAAGCTTGTCTTTTCAACAATTTTGCAAAGAGATTCAAATTAATCATAAAACAGGAATTCCTTAAAACCCTCAAGGTCAAGCCATTGTGGAATGAGCTCATTTATCTATTAAGCTTCAATTATAAAAATTAAACGGGGGGAATAGGATTATGACTCCCCAAAATAGCCTCAATCATGCTTTGTTTGTTTTAATTTTTTTAAACTGTGACACAGAAGGTCACACTGCTGCTGAGAGACAAATGTCTCCCTCAGTAACAGGCCCTTTAGGCAGAGTTTTGTGAAAAGATTTACAGACTGGTCAATGGAATTTCCCAGACCCAGTGCTTATGTGGGGAAGAGGTCATGCTTGTATCTTTGCAGAAGGTACTTTTCATCCTATTTGGGTTTCTGAATGCATGATCAGACATGGAAGAGGAAGAACCGAGATTCAAACGACTGAAGATCGACCCGGAGGAGCCCCCATCCAAAAGGAGGAGATATCAGAAAAAGATGAAGAAAAACCCGATTGACCCAGCCGAAAAACTGATTTCATGGGAAGACGTAAAGAAGCTAACAACACAGGCTTCCCGAATACTTCGACTCCTAGGAAAGAACAGGACCCCAGTGATGATGGTAGCAACAGTAATTGCCCTGCTGGGCTGTCAGGTAAAGGGGAATCAGATAGACACTTACTGCACATATTTCACAGATTCACCCCTGGTACACCCAGCTGTGTGGACTGGAGAATCTATTCCAGTGTTAAGTAATGACTCATTCAAGATGGGATGATTTACAGATACTCATATTACTCCCAATCATGTGACTAGATTTATTTATTCTGGCTACAGTGCCCAATTACCTTTGTGTTGGTCACACAATAAACATGCTGGCTGTCTGAAAGTATCATTTGAGGAAAAGACAGCGATTGGTAGACCTAGACTGACAAATAATTCTTTTTATGGAGACTCAAACCTTATACTAGATCAGTAATTAAGATGGGACTTTCCCATTACAAGCCAGTCATTTCTGCAAAACCTCCACAGATACCCCACTGTCCAAATAGTTCTACAATTGAGATTGGCATCTTTCCTAGATGGATGGATTGTGTAAATACTTTTCCTTTAAATTACAAGGTGTCTTAAAATAGTGGGTATATTTTAGATTGGTCTCCAAAAATTGATAAGAGATAACTACGAAGAAATTCTGCTATGACACCTGCGGGATTTGTTAGTAATATTTTGACTTACAGTAATGGTGGTATTCAAAAGGATGTTTGGCTCTTAATTACTGCCTCAGAATTCTTATTTTTACAGACAAGCCTTTACCAAAATTTGTTGGCAAGAACTGTAAGTAGGGATCTTGCAATGGCTACGAGCCTGTTTTCAATCTCCTTATGTTTTAATTAACGGAAATGTAAAAGTTAAATGGATAGATGACAGATATATTTTTATTTGTAACAAATGTAACCTATCCAATTGTATTACTAGGTATAATGGAGGAGAAGGAGTGCTGACACTTCATCAGCCCTCTTTTGTTGAATTACCTGCTAATGTTTCAGAGCCATGGTATGCTGATACTCGTTTACAAGTCTTGCAGCAAATTAATGCCAAGCTAGAAAGACCCAAACGTGCTATTGGAATTATAAATGTTGGTGTTTTGGCACTAGTCTCTTTTATTGCCTCCACTGTCTCTGTGTATCTGACATTGTCTCAAAATATTCAGCATGCAAAATTTCTTAATAATTTAGCTCAAAATACTTCCAAGGCTCTGCGTAATCAAGTAAATATTGATGAAAGGATTGAGACTAAATTAAATGCCTTAGAGGCGACTGTTATAGACATAGATAATGAACTTTCAGCCTTAAAATTTAAAGAAAGGCTTAAATGCCATGCTAATTATAAATATGTGTGTGTTACATCTGCCAAGTACAATGCTTCTCTCTGGGATTTGGAGAAGGTTGAAAACCATTTGTTAGGTATTTGGCAAAATAGTAATAATAGCTTGGATATTCTGGAACGTCATCACCATATCCAAGACATTCAAAATAATAAAGCTGATTTTTAGGATTCTTCCTCTTTGGCTAACCAAATATTGAAAGAGTTAAATGGATTTAACCCTGGAAATATTCTTAAACACTAGGCCTGGTACATTAGTGGATTTTTCTCTTTGTGTTGTAATTATAGGATGGTGAGTCTTTGGAACAAGAATACAGAAACTCCAAAGAGTGAACAATCACCTCATTTTTAAGAGAAAAAGGAGGGATATGTGTGGAGCCATTCTCACACGAGACTGGGCAATTCCCGGATTGGGTGTGAGGTGCTCTGGCTAAACTGTGTCGGAGCTTTTCCGACCCTCTCCTGGTGTGAGAGCCTGTCCATGTGGGGGTGTGACTGACCACTGACCCCGAGGCCAATCACTGACCCTGACCTTGGAAAGCTGCCCCCCTCAACTTTCATTGGATGGAATTCTCCCCTGAATTTCTTGTTCTCCAATAAAAGGCCACTCCCTGGCATGCTTTGCCTCTCTCTCTCTCTCTCTCTCTCTCTTGGTAGCCCTGAATAAGCCTTGCTGCCCTACTGGGTGGTTCGAGGTGAGAGCCAAAGGGAGAGCAATCTCGGACTTGGTCATAGAAAAAGTTAATTGAGTCCGTGTGTTTATTTTGATCTCACTAGCTAACTTTTATGCCAAGAACCTCTTTAATTAAACCAGTGCACTGGTAGCATGGTGGAAAGGGAGAAATAAAATAAGAGCAAATAAAAAGGTGATGAGGTGGGGCCTATGCAATTCCTGTATATTATACAATTCTAGTGATTCAGTTCTTAAAGTCCAATTTAATGGAAAGTTTTTGGTTTCACATATGTTGAGTTTGTGAGGACCAGTGGGGAAAGAGTAGAGGAGAATGGATGAGTAGAGCAAGAAAAAAAAAGTAAGAAAGAAAAAAGGCTCTCAGAACTCTGTTTTCTTTTCTTGCCGTAGGTGGAGTTTTCTATTCCTAGCTTGAGTCTCTGTGCTCAGGGTGTTAGAGGTAGCCAGGGTGACAGGGCTTGAGCTTCAACTTGGAGCCTCCCTACTCTTAATTTCTGAATTGGAAACCAGATGCCTGTACAGTTGCTGCTCCACATTGATAGCTACACCCCCCAAAAGCTTGTGAGAATAATCTTGAGTTATCACAGCTGGAGGTAGGGGATTTGGAAACTGGGTACCAGATAAGCTGCAGAACCAAGCTGGTAGCCATGCCCACTGATAGATGGTGAGCAAGGTTTTGCAAGATGGATTCCATCTATTACCCATATATGGTGTTTGGTGATGTGGGTGGTTCTAGAGTGACCTTGTGCTGTGTCCAGAGCTTGGACTGGTGACTCACAAACTAAGCCTCTGTGTTCTGTGCTGCCTTCCATCTGTGCAGAAAGTGTGTGTGTGGGTGAGACTGCTGTCTGTGCCCAGAGAAACTGCACAGCTGAGCCTTCCATCTGCACTGAGAGCACCCATGTGGCCCTATTTTACTTCAAATTTCTATGATACTGGGAAGGATTCATCTTTTACTTGGCCTTACTATGCTCCACAGGTTTGGGCCTCATCAGTTCAGATTCGCTTTTGGAACAGTTTGTATTTTACGGTTTCCCTTCATAATTGCTTACTGTTGTGAATGAAAATTCAGCTGGAAATCAAACAGGGTGGCAGGACATGCTTGAATCTTTACACAATCAGTTCTCAGTGGACACTCTCTGGTTTCTTTCTTTTCTTTTCTTTTTTTTTTTTTTGAAGGTAGGCCAAAGATGAATCATTCAAAAGAAACTATATCTGAGAACCCTTAAGGAGAAAACAGAGAAACATGTATGTGCTGAAATAAGTCTCCCAAAAATTGGATCAGATTTCTTTGATACTACACAGTATTCATCTTTTAGCTTGCTCCACTAGGCTCCTAAAAGTTGGCATTTCTAGGATATTTGTTCTCTAAACAGGTAAGTGTTAGTGTTACTTTTAGTGCTAGATTTAGATCTAATGTTAGGATTAGTGTTAGGATTTCTTATTTGTACAAATAAGAAATTTGTTCAAATTTCTTTGATACTGGGAAGATTTATCTTTTACCTAGCCTTACTATGTGTCCGAGTTTTGGGTCTTCTCTGTTGAAAGGTTCACTGTTGGGAATAGTTTGTTTTTAATGTCTCACTTTATTTTGACCTATATGGGTAAATGAGAATGGAGCTGGAAATCAGCGGGTTGGTGCCAGCTGGTTGAAACTTCAAGTACTAAATCAGTTGTCTGTGCACACTCTCTGGTTTCTTCCTTGTAAAAATAGCCACTGAAATGCCTCCCCCAATTATTTGGTCAGATTTCTTTGATACTGTGCAGGATTCATATGTAAGCTTGCTCCACTAGTCTCCCCAAGTTTAAAACTTTTATGATCAAAGTTTCTCTTATCCGGTTAGGCTAAGGGTTAGGTTAGAGTAAGGGCAACATTTAGAACTAGTGTTAGGGTTAGTGTTAGTTTTTTTCAACATTTTGGATATTGGGCAGGATTTATCTGTTTCCTATTCATAATATGCTCCCCACATTTGGGCCTCATAATAAAAGGGTTTGCTCTCAGGAGCAGTTTTAATTTCCATGTTTCACTTAATTTTGCCCTATATGGGTGAATGAAAATTGAGCTGGACTCAAACAGAGTTTGTGCTAACTGCTTGAAACTTCACACACTCAATCAGTTCTCAGGACACATTCTCTCTCTCTCTCTCTCTCTCTCTCTCTCTCTCTCTCTCTCTCTCTCTCTCTTTTGGTGAAAGTAGCCCAAAGCTGAATTAGAAAGAAACAGCTTTATCTGTGAGCACTTTAGAAGCAAGCTTCATTTTTTTACATATATTACTTTGATATTGTACAGGATTCATTCTTTTCCTTGTCTTAGTAGGATCCCCAAGTTTTGGCCTTCAAGGTTTCCCAGTTCATCGTCTGGAAAAGTTTGAATTTTTAGGTTTCACTTCTTCATGGCCTATAGATGTGAATGAAAATAGAGCTGGAAATCAAACAGAGTTAGTACTAGCTGCTTGAAACTTCAAACACCCAATCAGCATTCTGTGGGCACTCTCTGGTTGTTCCTTTGAAAATACCTTAAACTGAAGCATGAAAAAAAAAATAATTTATCCGAAAGCACATTAGGAGAAAACAAGGAAATATGCACGTACTGAAATACCTCCCCAAATTATGTGGTCAGATTTTATTGATACTGCACTGGATTCATCTGTTAGTTTTCCCCACTGGGTTACTTTATTTCGGGAGTATTATGGTCAATGGTTCCTTAAACAGCTTTGGTTAGATTTAGGGATACAACTAGTGATTTGTTAGATTTAGTATTGTTCAAATTTTTTTGATACTGGGCAGGATTCAACTTTTACCTAACCTTACTATATTCTCTAGGTTTGGGCCTCATAGGTCAAGAATTTGCTCTCCTGAACAGTTTATATTTTAAGTTTTCATTTCATTTTGACCTATGCATGTAAATGGAAATGGATGTGGAAATCCAACAGGATTGGTGCTAGCTACTTCAAATCTAACATACTCAATCAGTTTAACATTGGCATTCTCTGGTTTCTCTCTTGTAAAAGTAGCCCTACGCTGAAGCATGCAAAGCAACTTTATGTGAGAGCACTTTAGGAGAAACAGGGAAATATGCATGCACTGGACTATCTCCCCAATTATTTTGTCAGATTTCTTTGGTATTGTAAAAGATTCATTTGTTAGCCTACCAACTTGTCTCCACAAGTGTGGGACATTTAGGATCAAAGGGACTCTAAACAGGTTAAGGTTAGTATTAGGGTAAGTGTTAGGACTAGAATTAGACCTAGTGTTAAGGTAAGAGTTAGTTTTGTTTTCAAAGTTCTATGATACTGTGCAGGATTCATCTTTTTTCCTATTTTGACTATACTCCAAATGTTTGGGCTTTCTACATAAAGGGTTTGCTTTCAGGAACTGTTTAAATTTTCATATTTCTCTTCTTTTTGCCCTATAGTGCTGAATGGAAATGAAGCTAGAAATCAAACAGAGTTTTGGCTACCTGCTTGAAACTGTCACACACTCCATCAATATTCAGAGAGCATAATCTGGTGTGTGCCATGGAAGTATCCCTAAGCTGAAGTAGAAAGAAACAGCTTTATCTCTGTGTGCTTTAGTAGCAAGCAAAATACCCATATACTGAAAGAGCTTCAATTTTTTTTTGATTGGATAAATTTGATACTGTACAGCATTCATCTTTGACCTAGCCTTAGTAGGCTCCCAAGTTTGGGTCTTCAAGGTTCAATGGTTCAGTGTCAGGAAAAGTTTGAATTTTTAGGTGTCACTTCATAATGACCTATAGGTGTGAATGGCAATGGAGATGGAAATCGAACAGTGTTGGTGATAGCTGCATGAAACTTCACGCACTCACTCAGCTCTCTGTGGGCACTCTTTGGTTTTTCTTAGTGAAAGTACCTTAAGCTGAAGCATGGAAAACAATTTATCTATGTGCACTTTAATAAAAAACAGAAAAATATGAATGTACTGAAATACCTCCCCCAATTTTTCATCAAATTTATTTGATACTGCACAAGACTCATCTGTTAAGTTGTGCCATTAAGCTCCCCAAGTTTGGGATTTCTATGATCATAGGTACTCTAAACAGGTTAGAATTAATTTAGGGTTTGGTTAGATCAAGTGTTAGAGTTAGAGTGAGTTTTGTCCAAATTCATTACATACTTGGCATAATTCATCTTTTACCTAGACTTATTATTTTCCCCAGGTTTGGGCCTTATCCCTTCAATGGTCTGCTGTCTGAAACAGTTTGTATTTTAAGGTTACCTTCATTTTGACCTATACTGGGAAATGGAAATGGAACTTGAAATAAAACAGAGTTGGTTCTAGCTGCTTAAAATTGCACATACTGAATCAGTTCTATGTGGGCACTCTCTGGTTTCTTCCTTGTGAAAGTTTCCCAAAGATGAAGCATGCAAAAATATCTTTATCTGAAAGTGCTGTAGGAGACAACAGGGAAATATACATGTACTGAACTACATCCCCAAATTATTTGGTCAGATTTCTTTGATACTGCACAAGACTCATCTGTTAGTTTGCCCCAATATGCTCCCTTAATTTGGGACTTCTATGATAAAAGGTTCTCTGAACATATTAGGGTTAGTTTTATGGTTTAGAGTAAGGGCAGGGTTTAAACCTAGTGTTAGGGTTAGAGTCAGTTTTATTCATGTATCTTTAATACTTGTCAGGATTATCTTTTACCTAGCCTCACAATATTTGGACGTTCTCGGTTCAATGATTTTCTGTCAGGAACAGTTTGTATTTTAAGATTTCACTTTATTTTGAACTATTTTGTTTAAAAGAAATGGAGCACAAAATCAAACAGGGTTGTTGCTAGCTCCTTGAAACTGCAAACACTCAATCAGTTCTCTGTGCGCACTCTCTGGTTTGTTCCTTGTGAGGTTTACCTCAGCTGAAACATGCAAAGCAACTTGATCCCAAGCACTTTTGTAGAAATCAAGGAAGTATGCATGCACTGAAACACTTCCCCCAATTATTTGCTCAGATTTTTTTGATACTGTGCAGGATTCATCTGTTAGCTTGCCCCACTAGGCTCCCTTTGTTTGGGACTTCTATTATCAAAGGTTCTCTAAAGAGGCTAGGGTGAGCTGTAGGGTTAGGATTAAGGATAGATCTAGTGTTAGGTTTACAGTTGTTTTGTTCAAATTTCTTTGAAACTAGGCAGGATGTATCTTTTACCTAGCCTTACTATGTTCCCCAGGTTTGGGACTTCTAGGTTCACTGATTTGTTGTCACTATTTCAGTTTTTATTTAAAGGTTTCACTTCATTTTGACCTATATGTATAAGTGGAAATGGAGCTGGAAATCAAACAGGATTTTTGCTAACTGCTTGAAACTTTACACTCTCAATCAGTTCTCTGTGAGGACGCTCTGGTTTAATCTTGTGAAAGTATTTCAAAGATACAGCATACAAAAACAACAATATGCAAGAGCATTTTAGGAGACAACAGAAAAATATGCATGTACTGAACTACCTCCCCCAATCATTTTGGTCAGATTTATTTGATACTTGGAAGGATTCATCTGTGAGCTTGCTCCACTAGGCTCCTCAACTTTGAGACTTCTATGATCAAAGGTTTTCAAAACAGGTTAGGGTTATTCTTATGGTTAGAGTTAGGTCTAGTGTTAGGGTTCGAGTTTGTCTTTTTCAAATTTCTTTGATACTGGACAAGATACATTTTTACCTAGCCTTACTATGTTCCACAGGTTTCGGCCTTCTCGGTTTAGTTCTTTGCTTACAAGAACAATTTGTATTTTATGGATTCACTTCATTTTGACCTACATGGGTAAATGGAAATGAAGGTGGAAATCAAACTAGGTTCGTGCTAACTGCTTGAAACTTCACACACTCAATCAGTTCTCTGTGGGTACTCTGTAGTTTGTTCCTTGTGAAATTAGTAATAAGCTGAAGCTTTCAATAGAAATTTATCGGAGAACACTTTAGGAGAAAACAGGGAAATATGCATGTACTGAAATAGCTCCCCCAATTATTTTGTCAGATTTCTTTGAAACTGCCCATGATTCATCTGTAAGCTTGCCCCACTACACTCTTTTATTTTGAAACTTCTATGATCAAAGGCTCTATAAACACATTAGTTTTAGGGTTAGACATAGTGTTAGGACTAGGTTTAAACCTGGTGTTAGGGTTAGAGTTAGTTTGTTGTTTTTTTTTTTAATTTCTATGATACTGGGCAGGATTCACCTTTTTCCTATTTTGACTATACTCCAAATGTTTGGGCCTCCTTCGTAAAAAGGTTTTCTCTCAGTAACAGTTTCAATTTTCGTGTTTCTCTTCTTTTTGCCCTATAGGGGTGAATGAAAATGAAGCTGGAAATCAAACAGGGTTTGTGCTAGCTTCTTGAAACTTTACACGCTCAATCAGTTCTGAGTGAGCATTCTCTGGTTTGTTTCCTGTGAAATATCCCTAGGCTAAAGTAGAAAGAAGCAGCTTTATCTCTGAGTGCTCTAGGAGCAGGCAAAATACACATGTACTGAAAGAGCTTTGAATTTTTTTGGACAGATTATTTTGATACTGTACAGGATTCATCTTTGACCAACCTTAGTAGGGTCCCAAAGTTTGGGCCTTCAAGGTTCAATGGATCAGTGTCAGGAACAGTTTGAAATTATAGTTTTCACTACATTATGGCCTATAGGTGTGACTGGAATTGGTGCTGGAAATCAAACAAGTTTGGTGCTAGCTGCATGAAACTGCACATATTCAATCACTTCACTGCGGGCATGCTCTGGTTTGTTCCTTGTGAAAGTATCTTAAGCTGAAGCATGAAAAATCAATTTATCCAAGAGCACTTTAGGAGAAAACAGGGGAAATAGGCATGTACTGAAACACTTACCCCAATTATTGGTCATATTTTTTTGATACTGGGCAGAATTCATCTGTTAATTTTCCCTACTAGGCACCCAAAGTTTGGGACTTTTATGATGAAGCTCCATGAACAGAAAAGTCTTAGTTTTAGGTTTAGGGTTGGGGCTAGGTTAGAACTAATGTTCGGGTCAGAGTTAGTTTTGCTCAAATTTCTTTGATACTGGTCAGGATTCATATTTTACCTAGCATTACCATGTTTCCCAGGTTGAACCTTCTAAGTACAATGTTCACTGTCAGGAACAGTTTGTGTTTTAAGGTTTCACTTCATCTTGAATTCTTTGGGTTAGGGTTAGTATTAGGGCTATGTCTTGGGGTTTTTTTAGGGCTAGGGCTAGGGTTAGGGGAATATTTTGAATTAGTGTTAGGGTTAGGGCTACTGTTATGGTGAGGTATAAGTTTAGGGTTAGGATGAGATTTAGAGTAAGGTTTAGATCCAGGTTTTGGGTTAAGGCTAGGGTTAGTATTACAGTAAAGGATAGGATCCGAACTAGAGAAATGGCTAGAACAAGAGTTAGATTTAGATATAGGGCTGGGCTTTAGGTTAGGGTTAGAATTAAAGCTGAATTAGGGCTAGGATTAGAGCTAGGGTTAGTGTTAAGTTTAGGCCTAGGGGTAGGGCTATGTTTAGGATTAGCATTGGGGTTAGGATTAAGTTTAGGAAAATGGTTAGGGTTATAGCTAGCTTTAGGGCTAGGGTGAGGATTAGAATTAGGATTAGTGGTATGGATAGTGTTTAGGTTAGGATTAAGGATATATTTAGGGCTAGGGTTTCTTTTAGGTTCAGAGCTAGATCTAGGGCTAGGGCTATGTTTAGGGTAAGGGTCAGGTTTATAGTTAGGTGTATTATTAGGTTAAGGTCGGAGTTAGCATTTAGTTAAAGTCAAAGTTTAGGGTTAGGACTTGAATTAGTGTTAGGTTTAGGCTTAGTGTTAGTGTAATGGATAGGTTTAGATTTAGGTTTCAGTTAAGGTTTATGGTAATGGATGGGTTAGATTTAGCAATAGGGTTATGGTTAGCACTTGATTAAGATTCTATTTATTGTAATGGATAGATTTAGAGCTAGTGTTAGGGCTAGGTTATTGTTTGGATTAAGTCTAGGAGAGTTAGATATAGGGATAGGGATAGGGTTTGGTTTACGATGTGTTAGGTTTAGGGCTAGGGCTATTGTTAGGTTAGGGTAAATGTAAGTGTTTGAGCTAGGGTTAGGGCTAGGGCCAGGGTTAGGTTTATGTTTAGGTCTAGGGATATGTTTATGGTTAGTTTTTAGTTTAGGGTTTTGGTTATGGCTATACTTTTCATTAAAGTTAAGTCTAGGTTAAGGGTAATGGATAATGTTAGATTTAGGTTAGGGTATAGATTAGGGCTAGTTTTAAGATTAGGTATAGTGTAAGGCTTAATGTTTCTGCTAGGGTTATGGCTATGGTGAGGTTTAGGTTTATGGTTACATCTTGGGATACATTTATGCTTAGGGTTAGTTTTAGTGTTAGAGATAGGGTTATAATTAGGGTTAGGGTTAGGGTTAGGGTAATTGACAGGCTGAGAAATAAAGTTTGAGCTAGGATTAGGGTTAGGATAAGAGATAGGATTAGGGTTATGATTTAGGATAGGGCTAGTGAATGTTTGGCTTTGAAATAGGGTTAGGTCTAAGGCAAGTGTTAGTGTTAGGGTTAGTGTTAGGGCTAGGGTTATGGTTAGGGTTATGCTTAGGGCTACATTTAGGCCCAAGGTTATGGCTAAGTTTGGTGTTAGGTTTAGGGCTAGGGTTAAGACTATGGTTAGTTTTAGGGCTACTGTTAGGTTTAATATTAGGTTTAAAATAGGGTTAGGTTAAGGGTTATGTTTCGGGCTAGTATTAGTATTAGGGTTATGGCTAGGTCTAGTGTTAGGACTAGGTTTTGGGTTGGGGTCAGGTTTAGAGATATGTTAATCTTAGGGTAAGGGTCAAAGTTTTGAATAGGATTAGGGTTAGGATTAGAGCCAGAATTATGACTAGTGTTAGGTCTATGGGTACGATGAGTGTTTAGTTTAGGTTAAGGGTTACAGTTAGGGCTAGAGCCAGGATTTTGTTTGTGTCTAGAGTTAGAATTATTGCTGTATTTAGGATTAGTTTGGGGTCTAGATTTAGTGTTAGATTTAGGTATAGTTATAGCTTTACCGGTAGCACTAGTGTTAGGGTTTGGTTTGGGGTTAGGGTCAGGTTTAGACCAAGAGTTACTGTTAGTATCAGAATAAGGATCAGGGTTAGGGTTAGAACTAGAATGAAGTCTAGAGTTATGACTAGTAATAAGGTTAGTGTTTAAGTTAGGCAGAGGATTAGGATTAGGGCCAGGATTAGAAATGATTCAGGGTTTGGCTTAGAGTAAAGGATAGGTTTAGAGCTAGGGTTAGGGCTAAGGTTAGAGTTAGGATTAAGGCTAGTGCTAGGGTTAAGACTAGGGTTTAAGCTTGGGTTAGGACAAGTTTTAGCGGTAGGATTTGTGATAGGATTAGGGCTAGCCTTATGACAATGACTAATGTACAAACTAGCATTACATTTAGGGCTAGTTTTAGGGTTAGGGTTAAGGCTAGGTCTACTGTTAGGGTTTATTTAAGGTTAGGGTAATGCTTAGAGCTAGGATTAGTGTTAGGATCAGTGTCAGGTTCAGGTTTATTTTTAGAGTTAGGATTAGGGCTAGGTGTAGGTTTATTTTAAGGGTTAGGGTTATGGATACGGCTCAGTTTTGTTTTATGGCTAGGGCTAGGGGTTAGGATAGTTTTAGGATTAGCATTATTGTTAGGGCTATTATTAGAGTTTGGATTAGGATCATGGTTGTGGTTTTATTTAGAGTTACAATTAAATTTAGAGTTAGGTTCAAATCTATGGTTTTACTAAGGCTAATAATTGAACTAGGGATAGGGATAGGGCTTGGACAAGAGGTAGAGTTAGTCTTAAGTCTAGGTTTAGGGTTAGGACAGAACTAAATTAGTGTTTGCTCTAGGCTTAGTGTTAGTGTTACGTCTAGAGTAAAGACAAGGGTTATTGTTAGGTTTAAGATTATGGTTAGTTTTACGGTTATGGTTAGGTTTAGAGTAAGGGATGGGGTTATAGCTAGGTTTAGGGCTATGGAGAGGGTTAGAATTAAGGTTAAACCTCAAGTTATGGTTCAGGTTAGGATTAAGGATAGGTTTAAGCCTAGGATTAGAGCTAATGCTAATTTCAGGTCCAGATTTACAGTTAAAGACAGTTTTAAGTTTATGTTAGATGTAGTGTAAGAGTTAGGTTTAGGAGGTTATGCTCAGGTTTAGAGCTAAGGGTATTGTTTGTGTCAGGGTCGTCATTAGGGTTTAGGATAGGTTAAGGTTGAAATTTAGGGCTCAAATTACCATAGGGTTAGGATTAGGGTAATGATATGGTTAGGTTTATGTTTTCAGTTAGGTTTAGGGTAATTGATAGGGTTAGGATTAGGGATATGGTAAGGTTTAGGTCTAGGGTTCACATTATGGTTATGATTATGGTTAGGGTAATGGATAGGTTGAGAGCTAGGGTTAGAGCCAAGGTTATAATTAACCTTAGTGCTAGGTTTAGGGTTAAGTTCAGGGGTAGGTTTAAAGCTCGGTTTAGGGCTCAGCTTAGGCTAGGTGTTGGGTTAAGTTAGGGATAGGGTTAGGATTATGGCTAATGTAAGTATTAGGTTACAATTAGGGCTAGTTTTAGGGTTAGGGTTAGGGTTAGGGAAAGGTATAAGGTTATTTTTAGGGTTATGTTTAGGGTGATGTTTAAAGCTAGGGTTAGTGTTAGCATCAGTATCAGGGTTAGGGTTAGATTTAGAGTTCTGCTTAAAATTTGAACTAGGGATAGGTTTAGGGTTAAGGTTTGGTTTAGCTTAAGGGTTATGGTTAGGGCTATGGCTCGGTTTTGTATTAGGGCTAAGACTAGAGTTAGGGCTAGTTTAAGGAGTAGCATTAGTGTTAGGGTTCGGGTTAGTGTTAGGTTTAGGCTTAGGCTTTGCATTAGGGTTAGGTTTTGAGTTAAGTTTAGATCTATGGTTAGGACTAGGGTTAAGAAAATGGTTAGGTTTAGGCCTTGGTTTAGGGCTAGGTTTAGAGTTCCAGAAAGAAATAGGGTTAGATCTAGTTTTAGGGCTAGGGAGAGAGTATGACTTGTTTTAGGGCTAAAGTTAGGATTAGAGTTAGGGTTAAGGATAGGGCTAAATTAGGTCTAAGATTAGGGATAGGTTTGGTTTTAAGTTAGGCCTAGATTTAAGGTTAGGGTTATGCTTAAAGCTATGTTTAGGGCTAATATAGGCTAGGCTTTGTGTTTGGGTTAGGGCTAGGATTATATCTTGGGCTAATGTGAGGTCTGGGGCTATTGTTATGGATAGTTTTAGGGTTAGGTTTTAGCTCGGTCTAATTTAATGATTAGGTTTATGGTAAGGGTTAGGTTAGAGCTAGGGGAATTATTAGGGTCAGAGTCATTGTTACGTTTTTTTTTTTTTTTGGTTTGAGTTTAGGGTTAGGGTTCAAATTAGCATTAGGGTTAGAATTAGGGTAATGATAGGGATAGATTTAGAGTGCAGGTTAGGTTTAGGGTAACTGATAGTGTTGGGGTTAGTGACAGGTTTAGGGTTAGGCCTAGGATTAGCATTAGGGAAAGAGTTATGTTTAGGGTAATGGATACAGTTAGATTTAAGGTTAGGGCTAGGGTTATGGTTAGCATTAGGTCTTGAGATAGGGCTAGGCCTAGAGTTAGCAATAGGGTATTGGTTATGATTAGGGTAATGGATACAAATAGAGCTAAGTTTATAGCTAAACTTATGGTTAGGATTAGGTCTTGAGTTAGTGTTAGGGTATGGGTTAGAACTAGGATTAGTGTTAGTATTATATTTAGTGTAAGAGTTAGGTTTTGAGCTATGATTAGGGTTAGAGCAAGGGTTAGGTTCAGGGTTATTATTAGGGATAGGATTACGGCAGGTTTACGGTTAGGGTAATCGTTAGGGAAATGGTTATAATTAAGTTTAGGGTTAGGGTTAGGGTAATAAATACGGTTAGATGTAGTTTTAGGGTTAGGGACAGGTTTAGATTTTAGTTTAGGGATAAGTCTATGGTTATGTTTAGGTTTAAGGTAAGGGTTAGTGTTTGATTTATGGTTAGGGCTATAGTGAGTATTAGTTTAGGGTTAGGTCTAGCATTATTTTTCTGTTTAGGGTTAGAATTATGGTTAGGGTTCAGGCTAAGTTAACAATTAGGCTTAGGGTTAGGGTTAGGGTAATGGGTTTAGAGCTAGGATTAGGGCTCGTGTTAAGGTTAGGATTAGGACTAGGTTTATGGTTAGATTTAGGAATAGTTCTAGGTTTAGGTTTACAGTAAGTGTTAGGTATTGAGCTAGGTTTAGGACAAAGGTGAGCGTTGGGTTTAGGTTAGGGCTAGGGTTAGTGTATGTTTATGCTTAGGTCTAGGTTAAAGACTAGGATTAGCTCTAGATTTTGTGCTAGGTTTAGGCCTAGGATTAAAGTTGTGGGTAATGTAAGAGCTAGGGTATTATTAGGGCTAATTTTAGGGTTAGCGTTATGCCAAGATCTAGAGTTAGATTTAGATTTTCAGTTAGGATCAGGTTAAAAAGTAGGTTTAATGTTAAAGGCAAAGTCAGTGTTTGGGTTAGAGTTAATGTAGGGTTACAGCCAAAATTAGAACTAGGTTTAGGTCTAGGTGTAGGGTTAGTGTTTGTGTTAGGATAAGGGTTATTGTTAGGCCTAAGATTAGGATTTTGTTTAGGTCTAGGGCTAGTTAAGGCTAGATTTAGGATTAGGTTTAAGTCCAGGGCTAGTGTTAGGCTTTAGTCTAATGTTAGGGTCAGGTTTAGAACTAGGGTTTGTGTTAGGATCAGAATAAGGGTCAGGGATAGCATTCGGGTTTGGAATAGCATTAGATCTAGAATGAGGGCTAGGGTCAGGACTCTTTATAAGGTTAGGATTTTGGTTAGCCTAAGGATTAGGCATAGGTCTAGGGCTACCATTAGGGTTAGGGATATTCATAGGGTAAAGGATAGCCTTAGAGCTGGAGTTAGGGCTAGAGTTAGGGTTAGGGTTCAATCTAGGTTTAGGGCTTGGATTAGGACTAGTTTTGGGGTTAGATTTAGGGCTAATGTTAGGGCAATGGCTAATGTAAGAACTAGGGTTACAATGAGAGTTATTTTTAGGGTTATGGTTAGGGTTAGGGGTAGGTTTAGTGTTAAAGTTAGGGTTAGGTTTAGGGGTATAACAAAAATAATGAAATAGAAAGTGTTGGTGAGGATTTGGAAAAATTGGAACTTTCATATATACTGCTAGGAGGAATGTAAAACATGGTAATGATTATGGCTAGTTTTAGGGTTAGGTTTATGGCTAGGTCTAGTGTTAGGTTTAGATATTCAGTTAGGGTAAGGGTTTTGGTTAGGACTCGAATTAGGAATAGGTTTACTTTTAGGTTTCAGTTTAAAGTTAGGAGGGTGTGTAGAGCTAGGGTGAGTGTTAAGATATGAGTCAGCGTCAGAGTTAGATTTAAGGTTAAGGTTAGGCCTAGAATTAAGGCTATGGTAAGGTCTAGGTGTAGTGTTAGAGTTTGGTTTAAGCTAAGGTTTAGGGTTAGGGCTATCACTCACTTTGTTTTACTGCTAGGCTTAGGATTAGGGCTAGTTTTATGATTAGCAGTAGTTTTAGGTCTAGTTTTAGTGGTAGGATTAGGGTTAGGGGTGGGGTTAGATTTCAAGTTAGGGTTAGATCTAGGACTAAAGATAGGGCAAGGGTTAGGGCTAGGGTTAGGCCTAGGTTTAGGGTTACTTTGATGTATAGGTGTAGAACTAAGGATAAGGCTAGTGTGAGAAATAGAGTTTAGTTTAGGGCTATGGTTAGGGTTAGATTTAGGTATAAGGTTATCTGTAGGGCCAGTGTTAGGTTTTGCTCTAGGGTTATTGTCAGGGTTAAACCTAGGGTTTTTGTTAGAATCAGAATAAGGTTCAGGATTAGCATTAGGGTTTGGAATGGGATTAGAGCTATATTGAGGGCTAGAGTCAGAACTATTAATATTGTTAGTATTTTGGTTAGCCTAAGGATTAGTCATATGTCTATGGTTACCATTAAGTTTAAGGTTTCACTTAGGTAAAAGATAGGTTTAGAGCTAGGGTTAGGGCTAGGATTAGGGTTAGGTTAAAACTAGGTTTAGGACTCAGATTAAAGCTAGTTTTTATGTTATAGTTAGGGGAAAGTTTAAGGCAATTGCTAATTAAGAACGAGGGTTACAATTATGGTTACTTTTCAGGTTAAGATTAGGGTAGTTCTAGTGTTAGTGTTAGGTTTAAGATTAGGGTGATAATTAGAGCTAGAGTAAGTATTAGGATATGAGTAAGGTTCAGGGTTAGGGTTCGGACTCAAATAAAGCCTAGGGTTACTGTTAGGTTTTTATTTAATTTTAGGATGGTATTTGGAGATAGAGTGAGTCTAAGATATTAGTCAGGGTCAGGGTTATTTTTAAGGTAACTTTTAGAACTCGAAATAAGGCTAGGGTTAGGTAAAGGTGTAATGTTACTGTTTGGTTTAAGTTAAGGTTTACGTTTAGGGCTATCGCTCAGTTTTGTTTTACTGCTAGAGCTAGGGTTAGGGCTATTTTTATAATTAGGATTACGGTTAGGGTTAGTGTTAGTGTTAGGCTTAGGCTTAGGTTTAAGTTTAGATTTAGAGTTAGGGTTATATCTAGGGTTTGGGCTAGCACTAAGGATAGAGCTAGGGTTAGGGCTAGGATTAGGATTATGGTAAGAGATAGGGTTAAAGCTAGCAATGGGGCTAGTGTACGAATTAGAATTAGTCTTCGAGCTAAAGTTAAGGTTATGGTTAGTGATGGAGCTAGAATAAGGGCTGGGATTAGGGTTAGGGTTAGTATTCAGCATAACATAGAGTTAGAATTAGATGAAGGATTAAGTTTAGGGTAAGGGATGATGTTATAGCTGGGCTGAGAGGTAGGGTGATGTTGGGAATTATGGTTAAGCCTATGGTTAGGGTTAGGGTATTGATTAAGTTTAGGGTTAGGGAAATATAAGGGCTATTGTTTGTTTTACAGTTAGGCCTAGGATTAGAATTTTGGCTAATTTCAGCTCTAAAATTATGTTTAAAGAGAGTTTTAGATTTAGGATTGTGGCTACATTTGGTGTAAGGTTTAGATTAGGGTCAGGTTTAGGGATAGGCATATTATTAAGATCAAGGTCTGGGTTAGGGTTTGTGATAGGTTAAGGCTTAAATTTTGGGATAGAATTAGCTACAGGTTTAGGGTTATGATAATGCTAGACTTAATATTAGGATTCATGTGAATTTTAGGGAAATGTATAGGAATAGGTTTAGAGATAGTGTTAGGTTTAGGCCATGGATTAGCATTAGGGTTGTGGTTATGGTTAATATAATGGATAGAGTTAGAGATAGTATTACAGCTAGGCTTAGGGTTATGATTAGGGCTAGGTTTAGGGTTAGATTTAAAGCTCGGGTTAGTGCTCAGATTAGGGCTAAGTTTTGTGTTAAGTTAGTGTTAGGGTTAGGGTTATGGCTAATGTAAGTACCAGGGTTAGAATTAGAACTAATTTTAGGGTTGAGATTAGGGCTAGGTTTAGTGTTAGTATTAGGTTTAGGGTTAGGGTGATGTTTAGAGCTAGGGTTAGTGTTAGTGTCAGAGTCAGGGTCAGGGTTAGTTTTAGGGTTTGACTTAAAACTCGAAATAGGGCTAGGGTTAGGGGTAGGTGTATGGTTAGGCTTTGGTTTAGTTTAAGGGTTAGTGTTAGAGCTATGGCTCAGTTTTGTTTTAGGACTAAGGCTAGGGTTAGGGCTAGTTTTAGGGTTAGTATTAGGCTTAGGGCTAGTGTTAGGTTTAGGCTTAGGCTTCGGTTTAGGGTTAGATTTAAAGTTAGATTTTGATTTAAGGTTAGTGTCAGGGCTATGTAAAGAGCAAGGGTTAGGACTAGGTTTAAGGCTTGGCTTAGGGTTATGGTAAGGGATAGATTTAGAACTAGTGATAGGATAGTGTGAGAGTTAGAGTTAGTCTTAAGTCTAGGGTTAGGGTTAGGAAAATGGTGGAATTAGGGCTAAGATTAGGGCTAGGTTTAGTATTAGAATTAGGGCTAGGGTTAGGGTTAGGATTAAGGCTAGGTTTAAGGATAGGATAATGACTGGAGTTTTTGTTAGGGCTAGGGCTAGAATTAGGGCAAGGGCTAATGTCAGGGCTAGGGTTACAGTTGAGAATAGTTTTAGTGTTATGTTTGTTGCTAGGTCTAATATAAGGTTTAGGTTAGGGTAAGGTTCAGGTTTAGTGCTAGGAGAATTATTAGGGTCAGGGTTAGAGTTTCATTGAGTATAGGGTTTAGGCTTTAGGGTTCGAATTAGCTTTAGGGTCAAGTTTAGGGTAATGATAGGATTTTGTTTAGGGTTCAGGTTAGATTTAGGGTACTTGATAGGGTTAGGTTTAGCAATAGGATTAGTGTTAGGGCTAGGGTTAACACTAGGGTAGGGGTAATATTGAGGATAATGGATAGGGTTAGAGCTAAGTTTAGGGCTAGGGTTATGGTTAGAAATAGGTATTGAGTTAGGGTTAGGGTTAGGTTTAAAACTAGGGTTAGTTTTAGTGTTGTGTGTAGCATAAGGGTTAGGTTTTGAGCTAGGGTTAGGCCTAGGGCGAGTGTTAGGTCTAGAATTAGGTCTAGGGATAAGATTACAGTACAGTTAGTGTTAGAGTTAGGATTAAGGCTAGAATCATCATTAGGGGTAGGGTTAGGGTTAGAGTAATGGATATGACTTAATGTAGGTATAGGGTTATGGGTAGTGTTAGATTGAGGTTTAGGTTTAGGGTTAGGGCTATGGTTATGTTTAGGTTTATTTAACAAGTTAGGATTTGAGCTAGAGTTAGATCTATGTGGAGTGTGAGGTTTAGGGTTAGGTCTAGGGTTAGTTTTCTCATTAGGCTTAGAGTTATGATTAGACCTAGGGTTATCAATAGGTTTAGGGTTAGGTTTAGGGTAATGGGTAGGTTTAGAGCTAGGTTTAAGGCTAAGGTTAAGCTTAGGATTAGGGCTAGTGTTAGGGGTTTATTTAGGGATAGGTTTAGATTTATATTTAGAGTAAGGGTTAGGCTTTGAGCTAGGGTTAGGACTAATCAAGTGTTAGGTTAGGGTTAGTGTTAGGGTTACGCTTAGGGCTAGGTTTAGGCCTAGGATAAGCCCTAGGTTTTGTGTTAGGTTTAGGCCTAGGGTTAGGGCTGTGGGTAATGTAAGAGCTAGGGTAATGATTATGGCTAGTTTTAGGGTTAGGGTTATGGCTAGGTCTAGTGTTAGGGTTTGATATTCAGTTAGGGTCAGGTTTAGAGGTAGGTTTACTTTTATAGGCAAGGTTAGTGTTTGAGATATAGTTAGAGTTAGGGTTACAGCCAGAATTTGATTAGGATTTTGTTCAGGTCTAGGGCTAGAGTTAAGGATAGATTTAGGATTAGGTTTAGGTCGAGGGCTAGTGTTAGGTTTTTTTTCTAGGGTTAGTGTCAAGTTTAGACCTTGTGGTAAGCCATTGTTGTAGATTGTGGCCGCCATTAGAAGATGGCGCCGGCTTCCACTGTGGCCTGTGATAAACAAATTCTTTTGTGGAGAGTTGGCACGCTATCTCTTGCCACCCTATAAGAAAGATCCACGCGGCGGCTTAAGATTGGTACGTGGGGGGCTTTATTAGGCTGTGCTTGGGCTCTCGGAGGGAGAGAGAAAGAGAGAGGAAGGTCACTAAAAGATACTTTAATCAAGGCCTGAATAAACTGCTGAAAGAAGATTCCTGAGTTGTGTCTTCCTTGCGGGCAAGGGGTCGCGACAAGTGGTGCCGAAACCCGGGAACCAGAACTTTCAGCAGTCAGGGGTGGTGCACCAATTAGTCCCAGGTAAGTTGGGACCCGCAGGTAAAGCGGAGATCAGTCCCAGATTAATTGGGACCCGCGGTCAAAGCGGAGATCAGTCCCAGATTAATTGGGACCCGCTATCAAAGCGGAGATCAGTCCTAGATAATTGGGACCCGCGGTTAAAGCGGAAATTAGTCCTAGGTAATTGGGACCCGCTGTCAAAGCGGCAGCTCCTCTGTAAAGCCAGAGAGAGCATTAAATCTTATTGCAGCTGCACTGTGTACTTTCGCTCTTACTTTCACTTTTGTTTTTTGTGTGTCTTTTGTTGTGTCATGGGTGCCGTATCTTCAAGTCCGCTTCTCCTGGCCCTAGATAACCTGTTACGTTCCAAGGGCCTAAAAGTGAAACGTAGTACTTTACAGAGATTTTTACAGAAGACAGATATTGTTGCACCGTGGTTCGCATTTTCTGGCAGTCTTACTCTGCCTAGCTGGGATAAGTTAGGCACAGACCTTGACTTTGCTTCTGAGCAGGGCATATTAGAGGGTGGGGTGATACCCCTTTGGAAGATGATTCGTAGTTGCCTCGCAGATAGCAGATGTCAGGAAGCACTTACTAAAGGACAAGAAGTTTTAGAGCAATTACATGAAGAAAGATCAGAAATGGCAGGCAGTGAGGTATTTCAGGAGGGTGGGAGTGTGCGGAGCGAGAAACAGGGGAGGAAACAATTATCTCCGGCAGGCAGTGACGTATTTCAGGAGGATGGCAGTGTGCGGAACGAGAAACAGGGGAGGAGGCGATTGTCTCTGGCACAGAGTGAAATATTTCAGGAGGAAGGGAATGTGCAGAGCGAGAAACGGGGGAGGAAACGCTTGTATCCAGATCTCAGTACACTGCGCACACTCCCATGCAAAAGTGGGTCAGAAGAGGAGGAGAATGAGGAGGAGGAGCTCGGGAGACTGTCTCGGCAGCTAGGGAGTTTAACTATGGGAGAAGGGAACAAAAATAAACAGGAGCTCAAGAAAAATGATCCTCCGGACCCGCCGCCGTACGGTGAGGGTGTTTCGAGGAGAGCTTTCCATGCCCAAACATGGAGGGCTATTAACGCTGAGATGGGTCTTGCTTATCCAGTTTTCCAGGATGACAATAGGGGGAGATTCCATGAGCCCTTAGATTTCAAAATTGTGAAGACCCTGGCAGAGTCTGTGCACACTTATGGGGTGGATGCCGCCTTCACATTAACTCAGGTGGAGAGTCTGTCTAGATACTGTATGACTCCCTCTGATTGGGCTAGCCTTGTTCGGGCTTGTGTTTCTCCAGGCAAATATTTGGACTGGAGAGCCTTTGTGCTAGAGGGTGCTGTAGAGCAGGCTGCCCAAAACTATGCGGCGGGACACCCCCATTGGGACAAGGAAATGCTTTTGGGACAAGGCAGATTTGCTAATCAACAAACAGGATACCCCCCTGAGGTATATGAACAGATCAATAACATTTGTATCCGTGCATGGAAATCACTCCCAAATAGAGGAGAAGTGTCTGGCAATTTAACAAAAATCATGCAAGGTCCCACAGAACCTTTCTCGGACTTTGTTGCTAGGATGGTGGATGCCGCAGGAAAAATCTTTGGTGACCCTGATAGAGCAATGCCCTTGATTAAACAACTTGTTTTTGAGCAATGCACCAAAGAATGTAAAGCAGCAATCGCTCCTTATAAAAACAAGGGCATAGAAGCTTGGATGAAAGTGTGTAGAGAGCTTGGAGGACCTTTAACTAATGCAGGTCTTGCAGCTGCTGTCCTTCGGATTGCAAAAGGGGGCGGTCCTGGTGCCGGAACATGCTTCCGTTGTGGTCAATCCGGCCATTTCAAACGTGACTGTCCCAAAAAAGGCAATTTTACTGGACCTCCTCGCGGTGGCCCTTCTAATGGCCCTCGTCAACCGGGGCTGTGTCCAAAATGCAAAAAGGGGAAGCATTGGGCAAGAGAGTGTAGATCAGTGAGGGACATCTATGGACAGCCTATTTCAGCTGGGCCAAAAAACGGCCGAAGGGGCCCCCGACCCCAGGGCCCACGAATATATGGGGCAATGGAGAATGTCACACCCGAACCCGAGACATGGCCTTCTCTGCGCCATCCCACGAGATGCGGAGAGCCACTACAGGTGCCGCGGGATTGGACCTCTGTTCCACCTCCAGACTCGTATTAACACCTAAGATGGGAGTCCAATTGGTGGAAACTGAGTTCAAAGGGCCTTTACCCCCTGGCACTGTAGGTTTGTTGATTGGACGTGCATCCTCTATCCTACAAGGTCTTCATGTTTTCCCCGGAGTTATAAACCCTGATACTGTAGGGGCAGTAAAGGTTATGGTGGAAGCTCCAAGGGGCATTGTGTCTATCTCCCCAGGGGATCGGATTGCTCAATTGCTAATTTTGCCTAGTTTGCATAATTACTTCCCTGCTGACTCAAGGTCACGGACAGGAAATCAGATTGGTACCACCGGAGGAAATTGTGCCTATTTATCACTGGATATGAGCAATCGCCCCACTTTGGAATTAAGCATAGAAGGTAAATCTATTGTGGGATTGCTGGACACAGGAGCAGATCGTAGTATCATAGCCCTTAAGGACTGGTCTAGGGGATGGCCAGTGCAGGCTTCTGATCAATCCTTAAGAGGACTTGGATATGCCCAAGCCCCTCAAATCAGCTGTAGACATCTATCTTGGAAGGACTCGGAAGGACATGATGGTACCTTTCAGCCTTATGTACTTGATTTACCTATTTCTTTATGGGGCCGTGATCTGATGAAAGACATGGGGTTCACTCTTAGTAATGACTATTCCCCAGTTTCTCAACATATCATGCAAAATATGGGGTATAGGCCAGGTCTAGGACTAGGAAGGCACCTACAGGGACGTAAGCATCCTGTGCAAGGTCATCAAAAGCTTAACAGGTTTGGTCTGGGTTTTTCCTAGGGGCCACTGGGGCTCAAATGCCCATAACATGGCTCACCGAGGAGCCTGTTTGGGTGCCTCAGTGGCCTCTTCCCTCGGTTAAACTGGCAGCAGCCCATGATCTAGTCAAAGAACAACTTGATTTGGGTCACATCCAACCTTCTACTTCTCCATGGAATACTCCCATATTTGTCATTAAGAAAAAATCAGGAAAGTGGCGCCTACTGCATGATCTACGAGCAGTTAATGCTCAGATGCAGCTTATGGGGCCCATTCAAAGAGGGCTGCCTCTGCTCTCCTCTGTTCCTCAAGGCTGGCATATAATTGTTATTGACATTAAAGACTGTTTCTTTTCCATTCCTTTGCATCCTAGAGATTCACAACGTTTTGCTTTCACCCTTCCCTCGTGTAATCACGAGGAACCAGATCAAAGGTTTGAGTGGGTGGCGTTGCCACAGGGGATGGCTAACAGTCCCACGATGTGCCAGATGTATGTGGGGAAGGCACTCGCACCTCTCAGACATAAGTATTCCTCCACCAAGATCATTCACTATATGGATGATGTGTTATTGGCCGCAAAATTAGAACAGACAGTTTATGAGGCTTATAAAGAACTCGTGATGCTGTTGGCTCAACATGGACTGCACATCGCACCTGAAAAGGTTCAAACTGGGGATTCTATCAGGTTTTTGGGAGCGACAATTGGGTATGACAAATTAAAACCACAAAAAATTACCATCAGGACTCAAGATCTCCGAACTTTAAATGATTTTCAAAAATTGCTGGGAGATATTAATTGGATAAGAGGATATTTACATATTCCTAACATTGTGCTCCAGCCTTTGTATGCTACTCTTAAGGGTGATCCAGATCTTGCTTCCCCTCGTAGCCTCACTACTGAGGCTAGAGCGGCCCTTATAAAAGTAGAACAAGCTATACAGCATGCCACTCTATGCAGGCTCCAGAGTGATAAACCTTTCCAGTTATGTGTGCTTGCCACTATGCGGCAGCCTACTGGAGTACTGTGGCAAGATGGGCCTTTACTATGGATCCACCCACATGCATCCCCAGGAAAATCCTTAGAATATTATCCTGATGCTGTTGCAGCATTGGCACTTAAAGGGATTCAACAAAGCATCCAATTTTTCGGCCAATCACCTTCTTCTCTTATCATACCCTACACTAAAGCTCAACTTAATGTTTTATGTGCTACTCTAGACAACTGGGCTATTCTGTGTTGCTCGTTTCAAGGGAGTATTGATAATCACTACCCTTCTCATCCATTACTCCATTTTGTTAAAGAACATCCCATCATTTTCCCTAAGGTGACTTCATCCAGTCCAATTCCGGGGGCTGTTAACATTTTTACTGATGGTTCCAAGTCTGGAATGGGAGCTTATGTAATTAATGACTCTCCCCCTATCCAGCATCAATTTGCTCCTGGAAATCCACAATGGGTAGAACTACAAATTGTTATTGAAGTTTTTAAACAGTGTTCTTTTCCTTTTAATCTTATTTCGGACTCCAGCTATGTGGTACAAGCACTAAAAGTCCTGGAGGCCGTGGGAACTATTAGTGATGCCCATAATGTGTCTGTTTACTTTACTCAGCTTCAACAGCTTATCTCTAACCGCACTGCTTCTTTTTATCCAATGCACATCAGGGCTCACACCTCTCTTCCTGGTCCGTTATCCCAAGGTAATGCCTGTACAGACTTAGCCACTAAAGGTCAATTGATATGCTTGGCTTCCTCCTTAGAGAGGGCTAAGTTGTTTCACCAAAACTTCCATGTTAATGCATTAACGCTGCGCAGGCGTTTTTCCATTTCAAGAGCGGATGCTCGGCAGATAGTATTGCAATGTCCCCATTGTGTCACATTTCTTCATCCCCCTAATTATGGAGTAAACCCACGGGGATTAAAGCCATTGATTGTTTGGCAAATGGATGTGACACATATACCTGACTTTGGTAACCTTAAGTATGTGCATGTTTCCATTGATATGTGCTCTGGAATTATCCATGCTTCTGCTTTATCGGGAGAAAAGGCACGTAGTGTCATTACTCACTGTTTAGAGGCATGGGCAGCATGGGGTGCACCTGCATCCCTTAAGACTGATAATGGACCTGCTTATACTGGCAGACAATTTACAGCTTTTTGTTCAACTATGGGAGTGCAACTTACTCATGGTTTGCCTTATAATCCTCAAGGACAAGGCATTGTTGAGCGTGCTCATCGCACCTTAAAGGAAACTTTACAAAAACAAAAAGGGGGAATAGGAGCTGAACACACTCCTAAAGAACGCCTGTCCTTAGCTCTCTTTACCATTAATTTTTTGAATTTGGATATTCATGGTCGCTCTGCGGCCGATAGACATGTGTCCCCTCAGCCCTCTGTGATTGGCTATGTTAAGTGGAAGGATGTTCTCAAGGGCCAATGGAACGGCCCTGATCCCGTGCTGACATGGGCACGAGGATCTGTATGTGTTTTTCCCCAGGATCGTACGGAACCATTGTGGGTCCCTGAACGCTTGACAAGAAGAGTCTCGACATCAGCTGACCAGCAACAAGAGATACCACAACAATCCTGTGATGAAGATCTTCATTCTGCTAAGTGCTCTGGCTCTGGTGCTGGTGCCGATGGCACAGGCGACACCAATGCGGTGGTGGGCAGTGGCACGGGCATGGCCAATGCCGATGCCGGTTCATGGTAATTCTAGTGTCCTCCCCACTCTTTTTTCAACCTCATGTGAGATGTCTGCTCCCTGTGCCTCTCCTAGAGGGGACATGGAGAGAATTTTTAATCAATCTCAAGTTAATCTCACAGGAGTTTTTTGTTTCAGCCTTAGAAACGCTAATTGCATTAGCCTTAAGACCAAAAATTTGACTAACTGGGAGGACCCATTGCGGTCCAATCAGGTCTCAGGAAGCATTATCAGTGATGTATTGAGCAAGGTAGCTTCGGGGAAGCAATCAGGCTCAGGGACCCCCGCAAACAGCAGCTCTGCTCTTAACATAACTACCTTGGCTATTATCTCCGAGGTACTAATCCCAGTGCCTCCTTTTTCTAGTAGTATTTATAATGCCACTCATTTCAAGGCCTCTCCTTACTGTTCCCCTAATCTTGATTTCCCCCCAACATTTACGCCTTGTCAGGATCATTCTTGGGAGAAACATCAAATTGCTAAAGGTTTCTCCCTTTCCCCCTCTCTTAATAGGTATGTTTATAACTTTAACAATAGTGCCAGCTCCTCTACAGGAGTAGGTTGGTCCTGGTTTCAGTGGCTGATTTCCAATGAAAAGGGGGCTTCAGCCGATATTTCTGCATTGGCTCAGTTGCTAGGAGCCAAAAGTTGGCTGGCTAATATTTCTGGTACTGTTAGGGAAAGTGAACAAGGTAATAGACTTACATCTGTTTCATTCAACTCTCTGTTGTATAATGCCACATTGCCTCCTGCAATTGTCTGTGTCCAATCCCCCTTCTTATTCCTTTTGGCTAAGGCCACCTCATCGGGGATGCTGGATTGTTCTCATACTACCTGTCTCTTATCTGAGTGTTGGAATGGTTCCTGGACTGTAGCAGTGGTTATGAAAATTCCAACTTTTGTCCCAATCCCGGTCACTGCAGATCCTGATAAATTCCCTATTGTTGAGCTACATAGAGTCCGCAGAGATTTTGGGATCACAGCGGCTATAGTGACAGCCGTGGCGATATCTGCTGCTGCAGCGGTTACGGCCGGGGTGGCTATGGCCAATCAAGTACAAACTGCTGCCACCATTAATCAAGTTGTCCAACAAACTTCCACCATACTTGAATCCCAAAATACAATTAATCAACATATTTTGTCAGGGATTTTAGCTGCCAACCAAAGAATAGACTTACTCCAAGCTCAGGTAGAAGAATTGGCTGACTTAGTACTTTTGGGTTGTGTTGACCAACGTGCACATTTATGCATAACCTCTGTCAGATTTAATGATTCCAGGAATGCTTCCCGCATCATTGGCGAATATTTGGCTGGAAATTGGTCCATGGAAGCGGAAGACATGATCCAGTCTCAACTAACCCAGATAGCTGTCTTAAATAACACCTGTGTTGATCCCGTGACTTTGGGTCAATTCACCGATTGGATATCTTCTGCTTTTTCCTTTTTTAAAGAGTGGGTGGGGGTAGGCATTTTTGGTGCAATGTGTTGCCTCGGTATGTTTCTCTGTTTGTGGTTTCTCTGTCGCCTCAAGGCCCGCCATGCTCACGATAAGGCTATGATCATCCAAGCTCTTGCAGCTTTAGAAAATGGCAATTCACCTCAAGTCTGGCTTGCGCAGCTTAAACAGTAAATCTTTGACATGGTCGTTGCACCCCAAGTTATTATAACATTGCACTGGGATCGGCATGTCTTTCCTCGTTATTCTCTTAGTGTTGGAAAGCCCTTGCACTCTGCCGGTCTTGCTGCCATTGCACGCAGGTGGGTTTCCACACTAATGCTTCTCTATCGCCTTAAAGTCCATGCCTTTCTTTCAGGGTGCTGTCAACTCGTTTGTCGTTGTGTGCAGCCACAGTTCAGCCTCAGCTGTCCCCCTTCGTCCACCTTCGTCACGATACAGGATGCGAGGCAAGGCACTGCACTTGAGTGATCCTTGAAGTGGACCTCAAGGAGAGCATGTCCTATTGCATGCGGGTTTGATGTCCACGCCCCGCCCCACGAAAAAAGGCGTCGGCTGATATGGCTTCAGATCTGGGGAAGGGCCCTCCTTAGGACTGAGCCATACTATGCAGCCACTTCTGCACAGTGGGATAGGACCTCTACTCTCGCCTGTATTGTTTTCAGAAAACAGAAGGGGGGAACTGTGGTAAGCCATTGTTGTAGATTGTGGCCGCCATTAGAAGATGGCGCCGGCTTCCACTGTGGCCTGTGATAAACAAATTCTTTTGTGGAGAGTTGGCACGCTAACTCTTGCCACCCTATAAGAAAGATCCACGCGGCGGCTTAAGATTGGTATGTGGGGGGCTTTATTAGGCTGTGCTTGGGCTCTCGGAGGGAGAGAGAAAGAGAGAGGAAGGTCACTAAAAGATACTTTAATCAAGGCCTGAATAAACTGCTGAAAGAAGATTCCTGAGTTGCGTCTTCCTTGCGGGCAAGGGGTCGCGACAAGACCTAGGATTAGTTTTGGGCTCAGAATAAGGGTCAGGGTTAGAATTAGGGTTTGGGATAGGTTTAGAGCTATAGTGAGGTCCAGGTTTAGAACTGTTAATAGAGTTAGGGTTTTGATTGGCCTAAGGATTAGGGATAGGTCTAGGGTTACCATTATGGTTGTGGTTTTACTTACAATAAGGGATAGGCTTAGAGCTAGGGTAAAGACTAGAGTTAGGTTTAAGGTTATGTTTAGGTCTCAAATTACGGCTAGTTTTTGTGTTAGCTTTAGGAGTAGGGTTAGAGCAATGGCTAATGTAAGAACGGCAGTTACATTTAGAGTTAGGTTTTGGGGTAGGTCTAGTGTTATGGTTAGGTTTAAAGTTAAGGTGATATTTATAGCTATGGATAGTGTTAGGATATGAGTCAGGGACAATGTTAGTTTAGGGTTAGGGTTAGAACTCAAATAAGGACTAGGATTACTGTTATGGTTCAGTTTAAGTTGAGGTCAGTGTTTAAAGGTAGGGTGACTTTTAGGATATGGGCTGGGTCAGGGTTAGTTTTAAGGTTAGGGTTAGGACTCAAACTAAGACTAGGGTTACTGTTAGGGTTCTCTTTAAATTTAGGTTGGTGTTTAGAGCTAGGGTGAGTGTTAGGATATGAGTCAGGGTAAGGGTTATTTTAAGATTAGAGTTATGTCTCCAAATAGGGCTAGGGTTAGATCTAGTTTTGTGTTAGGGTTTAGATTAAATTAAGGTTTAAGGTTAAGACTATTGTTAAATTTTGTTTTAGTCTTAGGCTTAGGGTTAGGGCTAGGTATTAAATTAGTATTAGGATTAGATGTAGTGTTACTATTAGGCTTTGGCATATGCTTAGGTTAAGATTTGGAGTAAGGGTTAGATCTAGGGTTAAAGTTAGGTTTAGGGTAATAGATAGAGTTAGTTTTAGGGTTCAGTGTAGGTTTAGGGTAACGGAAAGATTTAGGGTTGCAATGGGTTAAGGGTTAGGCCTAGGGTTACCATTAGAAATAGGGTTATCATATGTGTAATGTATAGGGTTAGAGCTAGGTTTATGGTTAGGATTAGGGCTAGGGTTAAGGCTAGATATTGGATTAGGGCTAGTAACCCTAACTTAGAGTAGGGTTATAATTAGGTTTAGGGTAAACGTAAGGTTTTGAGCAAGGGTTAGTTCTAGGGTGAGGGTTAGATTTAGTGTTAGTTCTAGGGTTAGGGTTAAAATAATGGTCAGGGTTAGGTTTAGGGTTAGTGATAGGGTTTTCATTAGAATTAGGTATAGGTTTAAGGTAATAGATTGGATTAGATGTAAGGTTAGCTATAGGGTTGAGTTTAGTTTTAAAGCTAGGTTTACTATTGGATTTAGGGTAAGGGTTAGGGTTTGAGTTAGGGTGAGGGTTATGGCAAAGATTGGGTCTAGGTTTAGGTCTAGGTTTAGGTTTATGGTTTGGATTAGGGTTTCAGTTAGGGTTTTCATTAGAGTTAGGTTTAGGTTTAGGGTAATATATTGAATTAGATTTAAGATTTGCTTTTGAGTTGAGAGTTTAGTTGTAGGGCTAGGTTTACTACTGGGTTTAGGGTAAGCATTAGGTTTTGAGTTAGGGTGAAGGTTATGGCAAAGATTAGGTTTAGCTTTAAGTCTAGGGTTATGTTTATGATTGGGATTAGGGTTTCAGTTAGGGTTAGGTATAGGGTTATCATTAGGGTTAGGGTTAGAGTTAGGGTAATTGTTCGGGTTAGGGCTAGGGTTAAGGTTAGGATTATGACCATGGTTAGAGTTTTGTTAGTGATAGGGCTAGGATTATCTTTAGGCTAAGGTTTATGCTTTGAGCTAGTTTTAGGACTAAGGAGATGTTTAGGGTTAGGATAGGTCTAGGCTTATAGTTAGGGTTATTCTTAGGGTTGGTTTAGGCCTCTGATTAGGACTAGGTTTTGTGTTAGGTTTAGGCCTAAGGTTAGTGCTTTGGGTAATGTAAGATCTAGGGTTCTAATTGTGGTAGTTTTAGGGATAGGGTTATGGCTAGTTCTAGTTTTAGGTTTATGTTTTGGTTTAGGGTAAGGTTTATAGCTAGGTTTATTGTTAGTTTCATTGTCAATGATCAGGTTAGAGTTCGGGTTAGGGTGAAAGCTAGAATTAGGACTAGGGTTTGGTGTAGGGGTAGTGTTAGTATTTGGCTTAGATTATTGGTTATTGTTAGGGCTAGGACTAAGTTTTTGTTTAGGACTACGGCTAGAGTTATTGCTAGATTTAGAATTAGGTTTAGGTCTAGGGCTAGTGTTAGATTTAGGTTTATGTAAAAGTTTACTGGTAGGGATAGATTCAGAGTTCAGATTAGGGTAAGGTTCAGATTTAGACCTATAATTAGTGTTATGGTCAGAATAAGGGTGATAGTTAGGGTTAGGTTTTGGGTTAGGGTTAGAGCTAGAATGAGGGCTAGGGTTAGAACTAGTAATAGGGTTAGTGTTTGGTTTAGGCTAAGTATTAGGATTAGGACTAGGATTAGCATTGTGGATAGGGCTTGGCTTGGGTTAAGGGATAGGGTTAGAGCTAGGTTTAGGGCTAGTTTTGGAGTTAGGTTTAGAGTTAAATCTAACTAACTTAGGTTAAGGGATAGAATTAGGGCTAAGATTAGGGCTATTTTTCTGTTAGGGTTAGAGCTAGGGTTAGAGCTATGACTATTGTAAGAACTAGGGTTATGATTAGGGTTAATTTTAGGGTTAGGGTTTGGACTAGGTCTAGTGTTAGCATTAGCTTTAGGGTTAGGATGATATTTAGAGCTAGGGTTAGTGTTTGGATATGAGTATGGGTCAGAGTTAGTTTTAGTCCTAGGAGTCAAATTTGAGCTAATGTTATGGCTAATTGTTGGGTAAGTCTTTGATTTAGGTTAAGGTTTAGGGTTAGAGCAATGGCTTGGTTTTGTTTTAGAGATAGGGCTAAGGTTAGAACTAGTTGTAGGACAAGCAATAGTGTTCAGCTAGTGGTATGGTGAAATTTAGGCTTAAGGTCAGGGTTAGATTTAGAGTTATGTTCAGATCTAGGGTTAGGGTATGCCTTGTTTTAAGGCTAAGTTTAAGACTAATGTTAGGGTTACAGTAATGGATAAGGTTAGAAATAGAAATAGGGCTAGTTTGAGAATTAGAGTTAGTCTTAGGGCTACGGTTAGGAGTTTACTTAGGGTTAGCGCTAAATTATGGCAAGAATTAGCACTAGGTTTAGTGTTAGGTTTAGGCCTATGGTTTGGGCTATGGTTAGTGTTAGTGTTAGTGTTAGTGTTAATATAGGGTTAGTTTTAGAGGAAGGCATGGTTATAGGTGGGTTCAGGGCTAGGGCGAGTTTTAAAATAAGGGATAGGGCTAATGTGAGGGTTTGGGTTAGGATTAAGGCTAGGTTTAGGACTAGGATGAGGGCTAGTGTTTGTGTTAGGGTTAGGACTATATTAGGGCGAGGGTAATATGAGGTTTAAGGTTATTATGGTTAGAGATAGTTTCAGGTTTAGGTTTATGGCTAGGTATAGTGTAAAAATTAGGTTGAGGCATAGGGTCACTTTTAGAACTAGGGTATTGTTAGGGTAAGGGTAAGGGTTAGGGTTTGTTTCACTTAAGGTTTAGTGTTAGGGCTCAAATTAGCGTTAGGGTTAGGTTTAGGGTTAGGGTAATGGATATGGTTAGGCTTAGGGTTCAGATTAGGCTTAGGGTAATGGATAGCGTTAGGGTTATAGATAGAGTTAGGGTTATCCTAGGGTTAGCATTAGGGTTAGAATTAGGGTTAAGATAATGGATAGGATTAGTGGTAGGTTTAGGGATAGGATTATGGTTTGTTTGAAGGCTAGGTTTAGGATTACGTTTAGGTTTAGGGTTAGCATTAAAGCAAATGTTAGGGCTTGGATTAGAGCTAAGATTTAGATTAGGTTAGGGCTAGGGTTAGAGCTATGGCTAATGTAAAATCTATGGTTATTATTTGGCTTAAATTTAGGGTTAATGTTTCGCCTAGGTCTACTGTCAGCATTATCTTTAGGGTTAGTGTGATATTTATAGCTAGAGTTAATATTAGGATATAAGTCAGGGTCAGGGTTAGTTTTAGGCCTAGGAATCTAATTAGAAAAGAGGTTTTGGCTAGGTGTAGGGTTACAGTATATGGTAAGGTGCTGGGTTAGTGCAATGGCTCTGTTTTGTCTTACAGCTAAGGCTAGGGTTAGGGCTAGTTTCACGATTAGCGATAGTTTTAAGTCTAGTAGTAGGGTGAACTTAGATTTAGGGTTAGATTTAGAGTTATGGCTAGATCTAGGGATTGGTCTGGGACTAGGATTAGGGCTAAGATAAGGGCTTGTGTTAAGGTTATGGTAACTGATAGGGTTAGAACTAGAAATAGGGCTAGGGAGAGTGTTAGAGTTAGTTTTAGGCCTAGGGTTAAGGGAAGGGTTAGCGCTAAATTAGGCCTAAGATTAGCACTAGGGTTAGTGTTAGGGTTAGGCCTATGGTTAGGGCTAGAGTTAGGGTTAGTGTTAGGGTAAGCATTAGGGATAGAGTTGGGGGAAAGGATAGGGTTATAGCTAGATTCAGGGCTAATGAGAGGGTTAAAATCAGGTTTAGGGCTAGTGTTAGAGTTCAGGATAGGATTAAGGCTAGGATGAGGACTAGGGTTTGTATTAGGGTTAGGGCTAGTATTAAGGATAGGGCTAATATATGGTCTAGGTATATGGTTAGGGTTAGTTTTTTGGTTATGTTGTGGCTAGGCTTATTATAAGGGTTAAGTTTAGGATAAATGTCAGTCTTAGAGCCAGGTATATTTTTAGGGTAAGGGCCCGGGTAGAGTTGGGTTTAGGTTAAGGTTTAGGATTAAGGCTTGATTTAGTGTTAGGGTTAGGTTTAGGGTTCAAGTTAGGTTAGAGTAATTAAAAAGGTTAGTGTCAGGGATAAAGTTAGCTTTAGGCTTATAGTTAGCATTTAAGTTAGGATTATCTTTAGGGTAATTGATAGGATTAGAGCTAAGGTTAGGACTAGGGTTAAGGTAGGATTAGGGCTTGTATAGGGTTAGGCCTAGGGTTAATGTTAGGGTTAGGTTTATGGTAAGTGTTAGCATTAGAGCTAGGGTTAGGGCTAGGGCAAGTGTTAGGGTTAGGGTTAGATCTAAGTTTACAGTTAGTGTTACAATTAGGGCTAGGTTTAGGGCTAGCATTAGGGCTAGCATTAGGGCTATGGGTAATTTAGAGCTATTATTAAGTCTATGACTAGATTTGGGGTTAGGGTAATGCATAAGTCTAGTGTTAGGGTAAGGTTTTGGGTTAGAATAATGTTAGAGCTAGGGTTTGGTTAATGGTAAGGATCACTGTTTAGGTTAGAGTTGGGTTTATGGTTAGGGACAGAATTAGGACTAGCATTGATTCTACGAATAGGGTTAGTCTTTGCTTTAGGTTAGGGGTTATTGTTAGGCTACTGCTAGGATTTTTTTAGAAATAGGGCTAGATTTATGTCTCTATTTAGGATTAGGTTTGGTCCCGTGCTAGTGTTATGGTTAGGTTTAGGTATAGTTTTAATGGCATGGGTTCTGGTAGAGTTCCATTTAGGATTGGGATCAGGTTTAGACCTAGGGTTAGTGTTAGCGTCAAAATAAGGGTCAGGATAAGGGTTTGGGTTTGGGTTAGGGTTGGAGCTAGAATGAGAGCCAGGGTTAGGACTAGTAATAGAGTTAGGGTTTGGGGTAGGCTAACGATTAGTGTTAGGACTAGGGTAGCATTAGGGTGAGGGTTTGGCTTAGGGTAAGAGATAGTTTTAGAGGTAGGGTTAGGGATTCTGTTAGGGTTAGGTTTAGGGCTATGGTTAGGGTTGGGTTTTAAACTGGGGTTAAGGCGTGGATTAGAGCTAGGATTTATGTTGGCTTAGGGTTAGGGCTAATGTAAGATCTACGTTTCCAATTAGAGCTAGTTTAGGGTTAGCATTGGGACGATGTTTAGAGCTAGGGTTAGTGTTAGGGTCCGAGTCAGAGACAGGGTAATTTCCAGGGTTAGGGCTAGGGCTCAAATTAAAGCTACATTTAGGTCTAGGTTTAGGGTTATTTTTTGTTTTAGGTTAAGGGTTAAGTTTATGGTTATGGCTCAGTTTGTTTTAGGGCTAGGGTAGGGTTAGAGCTAATTTTCCAATTAGGATTTGTGTTAGGGCTAGTGTTAGGGTGAGGATTATGCTTAATGTTAGGGTTAGATCTATGTTTAGGGCTAGGGTGAATGTTAGGGCTAGGGTTTTGGTTTTTGGTAAGGGATAGGTTTATAACTAAGACTAGGGCTAGGGTGAGAATGAGACTTAGTATTAGGGCATGGGCTAGGTTTGCATTTAGGATTAGGCAAAATTAGGGCTAGGATTAGTGCTAGGGTTATTGTTAGGTTCAGGCCTAGGTTTAGGGTAGTGTTAGGGCTAGCTATAGGGTTAGGGTAAGATATGAAGTTACAGCTAGATATAGGGTTAGGCAAGGGATAAAATTAAGGTTAGGGATAGGGTTAAAATTAGTATTAGAATTAAGCCTAGGCTTAGACCTAAGATTAGAGCTAGGGTTTGTGTCAGGTTTAGGGCTAGGGCTCATGGCAGGTCTAGCGTCATGTTTAGGAATAGTTTTATGGTTAGGTTTAGACTAGGTCTTTTGTAAGTGTGAGGTTCAGTGTTGGGGTCAGGATTACAGCTAGTGTATTATTAGGGTCAGAGTCAGAGTTATGGTATGGTTTAGTTTCACGTTTAGGGCTAGGGCTCAAATTAGCATTAGGGTTAGGGTTAGGGTTAGCGCAATGTTTATGGTTAGGTTTAGGATTCAGGTTAGTTTTAGGGTGATGGATAGGGTTAGAATTAGTGATAGAGTTAGGGTTAGGACTAGGGATAGAATTTGGTTAGGGTTATGGTTAGGCTAATGGATAGGATTAGAGCTACAGTTAGGGCTAGGGTTATGGTTAGGTTATGGCTATGATTACGGTTAGGCCTTGGGTTAGAATTTGGTTAGGGTTATATTAGGGTAATGGATAGTATTCAAACTACGGTTAGGGCTAGGGTTATGGTTAAAATTAGGGTTATGGTTCAGGTTAGGTCATGGTTAGTGTAACAAATAGGATTAAAACTGCGGTTAGGGCTAGGGTTATGGTTAGGTTAAGGCTATGATTAGAGTTAGGCTTTGGATTAGAATTCAGTTAGGGTTATAGTTAGGATAATGGATAGAATTCGAGCTAGGGTTAGGGTTAGGTTATGGTTAAGATTATGGCTATGGTTAAGGTTAAGTTTTAGGTTAGGACAGGTTTAGGTTTAGGGTTAGGTTCAGGTTCAGTGCTAAGGCCCAAGTTAGGGTTAGGGCTAGTATTGAAGCTAGAGTGAGGGCTCAAATTAGAGCTAGGTTTTTGGTTAGGTTATGGCTAATGTTGCACTATGTCTAATATAAGACGTAGGGTTATGAATAGTGCTAGTTTTAGGATTAGCATTAAGTCTATGTCTTGTGTTAGGGTTATATTTAGGTTTAGGGTGATGATTAGAGATAGGGTTAGTGTTAGGGTCAGAGAAAGAAACAATATTAACTTTCCGGTTAGAGATAGGACTTGAATTAGGGCTAGGGTTAAGGCTAGGTGTAGGGTTAGCGTTTGTGTTAGGGTTAGGTTTAAGATTTAGGGATAGGGCCAATATCAGGTCTAGGGCTCGGGTTAGTACTATGGCTCAGTTTAGTTTTAGAGCTAGATCTAGGGTTAGGGATAATTTAGGATTAGCAATAGTGTTAGGGCTAGTGGTAGGCTAAGATTTAGAATTTGATTTTTTGTTATGGTTAGTTCAAGATTTAAGGGTACGGCTAGGATTAGCACTAAGATTAAGGCTAGTGTTAGGTTTATGGTAACTCTAGGATTAGAACTAGAAATATTGCTAGGGCTAAAAGTACAGTTATTCTTTGGGCTAGGGTTAAGAGTAGATTTAGGGTTAGGGCTAAATTAGAGCTAGGATTAGTTCTAGGGTTATTGTTAGCATTAGGGCTGGAGTTAGGGTTAATGTTAGGTTAAGGGTTAGGTTTAGAGTTAGGGGAAAATGGGGTTATAGCTACGTTTAGGGCTAGGGTGTGGGTTATACATAGTGTTAAGGATAGGGTTAGGGTACAGTTTCGGATTTAGGCTAAGTTTAGGGCTAGAATGAGGGTTTGTGTTAGGGATAGGGCTAGAATAAGGGCTAGGGCTAATGTCAGGTCTAGTATTATGGTTAAAGAGAGTTTTAGGGTTAGGTTATGGCTAGGTCTAATATAAGGTTTAGGTTTAGGGTAAAAGTCAGGTTCAGAGCTAGGTGTATTATTAGGGTCAGGATCAGGATAAAAGGGTTAATCTTTTAGGTTAAAAGAGTCATCTTTTACCTAGCCTTAATATGCTCCCCATGTTTGGGCCTTCTTGTTTCCAAGGTTAAACTATCAGGAGCACTCTGTATTTTAAGGTTTCACTTCATATTAAAAATATGAAGTATAGGTAAATGAAAATGGAGGTTGAAATCAATCCGGGTTGGTGATAGCTGCTTAAAACTTCAGACTCTGAATCAGTTTTCTGTGGGTACTCTCTGGTTAGTTCCTTGTGAAAGTAGCTTTAAGATGAAGATGGCAAAAACAACTTTATCCGAGAGCGCTTTAGCAGAAAACAGGGAAATATGCATGAACTGAAATACCACCCCAATTATTTAGTCATATTTCTTTTACAGAGCATAGGATTCCTCTGCTAGCTTAGCCCACTAGGCTCCCCAAGTTTGTTACTTCCAGGATAACCATTTGTTTAAACAGGTTAGGGTTTGTATTAAGGTTAGTGTTAGTGCTAGTGTTAGAGCTAGTATTACGGTTAGCGTTAGTTTTGTTCAAATATTTTTGATACTGGGCAGGATTAATTATTCTTCTATTCTTACTATACTCCACATGTTTGGGCCTCCTAGGATCAATGGTTCTTTGTAAGGAATAGTTGTTTGTACTTTAAAATTTCAGTTCATTTTTTTCTGTACAGGTAAATGGAAATGGAGCTGGAAATCAAAGAGCGTTGGTTCTAGCTGCTTGAAACTTCACACTCCATCAATTCTCTGTGGGCAATCTCTGGTTTGTTCTTGTGAAAGTAGGCCTAAGCTTTAGCATGTAAAAACAACTTTATACAAGTGTTCTTTAGGAGATAACAGGGCAATATGCATGTACTGATATACTCCATCAATTTTTTGGTCAGATTTTTTTGATACTGCACAGCATTCATCCCTTAGCTTTCCCTACTATGCTGCCCAGGTTTGGAACTTCTATGTTCAAAGGTTCCATAGAAAAATTAGGTTTAGGGGAACAGTTAGGGTTAGAGCTATTTTGAGGGTTAGAGTTCGTTTTATTCAAAATCAAACAGGGTTTGTGCTATTTGAAACATCACACACTCCATCAGTTCTCTATAGGGACTCTGGTATGTTCTTTGTGAAAGTAGGCTTAAGTTTAAGCATGCAAAAACAACTATATCCAAGAGCCCTTTAGGAGAAATCAGAGAAATATGTATGTATTAAAATACCTCCTATAATTATTTGTCAGATTTATTTGATGTTGCATAGGATTCATTACTTAGCTTTCCCTACAAAGCTCCCAAGTGCGGGACTTCTGGGATCAATGGTTCTCTAATCACGTTAGGGTTATGGTTAGGTTTAGTCTAGGACTAGGGTTAGAGGTAATGTTAGGGTGAGAGTTAGTTTGGTACAAATTTCTTTGATACTGGGCAGGTTTTATCTTTTATCTAGCCTTAGTATGCTCCCAAGTTTGGGCCTACTTGAATCAATGGTTCTTTATCATGAACACTTTGTATTTTAAGGTTTCACTTCTTTTGACCTATATGGGTAAATGGAAATGGAGGTGGAAATCAAACAGACATCCCTTCCCCTAAACCTAATGCTAACCCTAGCCCTAAGATTAACTCTAACTCTCACCCTAGGCCTATTCCTAGTTCTAACCCTAAGCCTGACCATAACTCAGACACTAGCCCTGACCTTATCCCTAACTCTAGCCATAGCCCTAACCCTAGAATTAATCATAACCCTAAATCTACCCCTAAGCCTAAACTTACACTATCACTAGCAATAACACTAACGCTAATTGTAAAACTACCCTTTACTTTAGCCTTAGCCCAAAAACAAAATCAAGCCATAACACTAACCCTAAACCTTAATCCAAACCAAATCCTTATCCCTCATCTAGCCCTAAGCCTACCCCTAATTCGAGTCCCATCCCTAACCATAAAAAACCCTGATTCTGACTCTGACCCTAACACTAACCCTAGTTCAAAACATCACCCTAAACCTAAACCTAATCCTAAAAATAGACTTAGGCCCTAATGAGATCTCTAAAAATATCCCTAATTGAAAACCTAGTTCTTACATTAGCCATATCTCTAATTCTAGCCCTATCTTAACCCAAAACCTAGCCCTAATTGGAGACCCAACCATAGCTTCAACCCTAACACTATCTCTAAACCTAGCCCTAAACCTTATCCTAAACCTAACCCTAACTAAAACCTTCCACTATCGTTAAACCTAATCCTAAACCTAGCCCTAAACTTATCCATAATCCTAGCCCTCAACCTAGCTCTAACGCCCAGACTAACTCTAGCACTATCCCTAACCCTAACCTGTACATTACCATAAATATAACCTGAATCCTAAACCTAACCATATCCATTACCCTAACTATAACCTTAACTTTAATGCTAATTTGACCCCTAACCCTCAACCTTTACCTACAACAAACCCTAACCATGACCCTGACTCTAATAATACCCTTAACTTTAAAGCTGACCCTAACCCTCACCGTAACCCTTACACTATACCTAGTGATAAACATATCCCTAAAACTATCTCTAACCATAACTGGAGATCTGATATTAAACCTAGTACTAATGATAGCCCTAACCATAACAAAAACTGTAGCCCTAATCCTAGGCCTAACACTAGCTTTAATCCTAACCCTAAACTTAACTCTAGCAATAATTCTAATTTTAACCCTCGCTTTTGCCTTAAACCTAGCTGTAACATCATACCTTACCCTTTCCTAACCCTAAAACTAATCCTACACCTAAACTTAGCCTTAACACTAACAGTAACCCTAGCCCTAATTTTGGTCCAAATTTACACCTATCCTTAACTGTAACCCAAACTCTAGCCCTAAGGCAAACTTTAACTCTCACCTTAGTTCTATTAATAGTTCTAAACCTATCACTTTTCATAACCCCAAACCTAGCCCTAACCCTAGCCCAAACCTGAGACCTAACCTTCTCCCTAGCCCTAACCCTAGATCTAAACCTAACTCTAAATCTAAACCTAAGCCTAAGCCTAAACCTCACCCTAATTCTGGCCATAACCCTAACGCCAATCCTAAAACTAGCCCTAACCCTACACTTAACTTTAACCCTATGCCAAACCCCTAACCCTATTGCAATTTCTAAACCTATCCATTACCCTAACCCTAACCCAAACCCTAACCTAACCGTAGCTCAAATCCTAACCATTACCTTAAAACTAACCCTAATCCTAACCCTCACCTAACCTGACATTTAACCCTATCCAATACCCTGAACCTAATGATAACCATAGCCCTAACACTAATAGTAATCCAGACCCTAACTGTAACTCTAATATAGACATAATCCTAAAACTAACACTCGCCCTAGTGCAAACAAACCTTAGCTCAAACCCTAAACAGTGCCCTAACCCTAAACCTAACCCTATCCATAAGCCTAAGACTAACTCTAACTCTAGGCCTAATAGTAATGATAACCCTAGCCCTAACTCCAGTTTTAACCTTATCCTAATGGATAAATAACCCTTACCCTAATGCTAACCCTATGCCTAACCCTGACCCTATCACTAATTCTAACCTTTGCAATTAACCTAAACCTAACTTAAACCCTAAACCTAACAGTCTCTTAACCCTAACCTATTGCTAATTCAAGCCCTAACCCTTAATCCTAACCTAAACTAAACCCTAAAACTGACAATAACCCTAATAATACATCTAGCTCTAAACCTGACCCTTAATCTAAACCTAATCCTTACACTAGACGTAGCAATAAAGTTAACCCTAAATCTGTCTCTAACCATAACCCTAGACCAGACACTAGCACTAGCCCCAATTATTGCTATAACCCTAAAATAAACGCTAACCCTCAACCTATCCCTAAACCTAGCCTTATTTATAACAAAAACCATAACCCTAGCCCTAACCATAATTCTCATTTTCTACCTAACCCTAAACTTAGCTATAATCCCATCCCTTCCCCTAAACCTCACCTTATCTCTAAACCTAAACCTAAGCCTAACACTAGGCCTAACACTAACACAGACCCTAGACCTCATTCTAGCCCTAATTTATCCCCAAAACAAGAACTAATCAGAGACTTAAAACTACCTTTAACACTAACCATAACCCTAACTCTAGCTCTAACCCTTACCCTAAACCTAACCCTAACCCCAAAACTTGTCCTAACTCTAAACATTACCCTAGCCCTAATCATAACCATAACCCTAGCCCTAACCCTAGCTGTAATCTTATCCATTAGCCAAACCCTAACCATACCCTAATGTTAACTCTAGGATAACACTAAATCTATTCTTAACCCTAAACCTATCTATTACCCTAAAACTAATCGAAACCCTAAACCTAACCATGTCCATAACCCTAAACCTAACCTAAAGCTAATTTGAGCCCTAAACTTAATCATTAACCTCACCCAAACCATAACCCTGAATTTGACCCTAATAGTATCCCTAACTCTAGTCCATAACCTAAACCTTAACCAAACCCTTACATTATTTCTAGCCATAATGATAACCCTAAATCTATCCCTAAATCTAACCGGAGACATAACATTAGCCCTAAACTTAGCCTTAATCCTAACCCTAACCCTAACCCTAGCCCTGGTCGTAGCCCTAGCGCTAACCCTATCCCTTACATTAAGTAAAACCTTCATCCTATTTCTACCCTAGTCCAAACCTTAATCCTTAGTCTACCCCAACCCTAACTCTATTAATAGTCCTAACCCTCACCCTCATTCTAGCTCTAAACTTAACCCAACTCTAACCCTAATCATGACCCTTATTCTCACCCTAACAATAACCTTGGTTTAAACCTGACCCTATAGCTAAACCAAAACCTAACAGTACCCCTATAGGTAAACCTATACCTAAATCTACACTAACACTAGCCATGGACCTAAAGGTAATCCTAAATATAGCCATAATTCTAGCCCTCAACCTTACAATAACCTTTAACCTAACCAAAACCCTAACTCACTCTAGACTTAACCCTAGTCCTAATTATGGATGTAACCCTAAAACTAACCCTAACACGAACACTGACCCTTACCCTAACACAAACCCTAACTCTAAACCTTATCCTAACCCCAAAACAAACCCTAACACAAGACTAACCCTAAAACTAACAATAACCATAACCCTATCTCATAGATTACCCATAAACCTAACAGTAGCCCAAAACTTCACACAAAACCTAGCCCTAATTGTAGCCCTAAACTTAACCCTAAGCATAACCCTAAACTTAAACCTCGCCCTAACACTAACCCTAACCTTCGTCCTAGTCCTAACCCAATCTCAAACCCTAAAACTTACCCTAAACATAACCCAAGCCCAAACCCTAAATGTCACCCTAACCCTAGCTCTAACACTATGCATTACCCTAACCATAACCCTAAAGCTAATGCTAACCCTAGCCCTATTCCTAACCTTATCCCTACCCTAGCACTGACTTTTACCTAACCCTCACACTAGCCCTAACCCTAGCTTGATCCCTAACCCTTACCCTTAACCTAACTATAACCCTAAACCAAGGCTTAACTCTAACTCTAAACCTATCCCTAATACTAAAATTAATCCTACCCCTAACTCTAGATAGAACCCTACCCATAACCCTAACCCTAAACCTAACCCTAATGATAAATCTAGACCTAAACCTAAACCTACCCTAATTCTAGACCAAACCCTAGCCCTAATTCGAGTCCTAATTCTAACCTTAACAATAAAATAAACCTAACCCTAGAACTAACTGAAACCTAACCCTAAATCTAAACCTAACTATAGCTCAAATCCTAACCCTTATCCTAAACCTAACCCTACCCTAACCCTAAAACTAACCCTAATTCTAACCTGACATCTATCTCTATCAATTACTCTAACACTGATGTTAACCCTAGCACTAACTCTAACAGTAACCATAACCATAACCATAACCCTAAACCTAACCTTAGCCCAAGAACTAAAAATTCTAGCTCTAACCCTAAACTGTACCTTTATCTTAATCCTAAACCTAACCCTAGCCTTAACCTTGACCCTAACCCTAAATCTAGACCTAATTCTAATCATAACCCTAGCCCTAACCCTATCTTTAACTCTATAAATTACCCTTAATGATAACTTTAACACTAATGTTAACCCTTGGCCTAACTGCAAACCTATCACAAAACCGAAACATATCCATAACCCTAAACCTAGCCTGAACCCGAAACCTAATACCTATCCATTACCCTAACCCTAACTCTAACCTTAATGTTAATTTGAGCCCTAAACCTAAACCTTAACCTAGACCAAACCCAAACCTGACCCTGATTCTAATAATACCCATATCTCTAAACCTTTCTCTAAATCTAACCCTAAAACTATCCCTAAGTATAACCCTAGACCAGATATTAGCCCTAGCTCCAATTCTTGCCCTATACCTAACACAAAACCTAGACCTAATCCTAACCTTAAACATAGCCTTAATCCTAACTGAAAACATACCCTGGCCCTAACCCTAATGCTAATCATAAAACTATTACTAACCCTAACCCTAGCACTAAAACAAAACCAAGCAAGAGGCCAAAACCTAAACCTTTACTTAAACCAAATTCTAACACTAATTCTAGACCAAACCCTAGCCCTAATTCGAGTCCTAATTCTAACCTTAAAAATAACCCTGACTCTGACTCATACCCTAACACTCACCCAATCTCTATACAACCCTAAATTTAAATCAAACCCAAACAGTAATACTAGCCCTAATTTGAGTCTTAACCCTAACCCTAAAACTAACCTTTCCATGAATCATATCCTAACACTAACAATAGAGATAAATATCACCCTAACCCTAAAACTAAAACTACCTCTACCCCTAACCCTAAAACTAACCATAATTGTAACCCTAGTTCTTACATTAGCCATTTACCTAACCTTACCCTTAACCCTAACACACAAAAAACTAGCCCTAATTCGAGACCTAAACCTAGCTAAATCCTAACCCTTGCCCCAAAGCCAACCCTAACAATAGCTCAAAGTTTAATCCTTACCCTAAACATAGACCTAGACCTATGCCTAACTCTAACCCTAACCTTAGCCCTAATCCTAAACTTAACCCTATCCCTAATCCTAGCTCTAAATGTACCCATTACCTTAACCCTAACACTAAACCTATTGATAATTCTAACCCGAACCCTAAAGCTAACCCTAACCCTAACCGGACAATTACCCCTAGACGTAACCCTAAATGTAACACACACCAATAGCTCTAACCCTAGCTTAATCCCTAACCCTTACCATAAACCTAAACATAAACATAGCCCTAACCCTAACCCCAAACTGAAATCTAAGCCTAACCCTAATCCTATATCTATGTGTATTCATTACTCAAAACCTAACCTTAAACTAACCCTGACCATGACTCATATCCTAACACTCACCCAGACTCTAAACACCACTCTAAACTTGATCCGAACCCTAATAGTAACACTAGCCCTTATTTAAGTCCGAACCATAACCCTATCTCTGACCCTGACTCCTATTTTAATAGTAATACTAGCTCTAAATATCAACATAACCTTAAAACTAACTCTAACGCTAGAGGTCTAACCCTTAAAACTAACCCTAAATAAAACTCTAATTTTAACCCTCGTTCTTACATTAGCCAATTTCCTAACCTTAGCCCTAACCCTAACAGAAAATATAGCCCTAACTGAGCCCTAAACCTAGCTTCAACCCTACCCCAAATGCTACCACTAACAATAGCTCTAACACTATCCCTAACTGTAAGCAAAATGCTAACCCTAATGGTAACCCTAGACCTATCCCTAATCCTATGGCTAACAAAAACGCTAACTCAATTAATAGTCCGAAAACCTAGCCCTCATTTTAGCTCTAACCCTATCCCAAACCCTAGCCCTAACCCTAACCCTGACCATTATTCTGACCATAAAACTAACCCTAGGTCTTATCCTGACCCTAACCCTAGACCAAACCCTAACACTAGCCCTACCAATACTTACACCTTAGCCTAACCCTATCACAAGCCCTAGACCTAAACATAATCCAAAATCTAGCCTAAACTCTAGCCATAGACCTAAGGAAAAAACCAATCCCTAGCCCTAACAATAACACTTAACCTAATGCAAAGACTAAAACTAATCCTAGACATAAACCTAATCCTAATTCTGACTTTAACCTTAACTCTATTCTGATCTGAAGAGTGAACCTCCCTTTCACACTAAACCTATCTCTAAACCTGACCCTAAAAGAAAGCCTAAACCTAACCCTACAACTAGCCCTAATTGTAACCCTAGCTCTTACATTACCCATTGCCTTAACCTTACACCTTAACCTAACACAAAATGTAGAGCGAATCCTAGGCCTAAACCTAGCACTAAGCATAACCCTTACCCTAATACTAGCCCTAATCCTAATTCTAACCCTAGCCTTAGTCCTAACCCTAGCTCAAAGCCTAATCCTTACCCTAAATATAAACTTATACTTATCCCTAACTCTGAGGCAAACACTAGCACTAATTCTAACCTTAACCCTAGCCCTAAACCTAGCTCTAAACCTACTCATTACACTAAACCTAATGCTAACCCCATTAATAGTGCTAACCATAGCTCTCAATCTAGCTTTAACCCTATCCTAAACCCTAATGCAAACCCTGAACCTTATTCTGACCCTAATGCTAAACCTAGGTCTAAACCTGACCCTCAATCCAGACCAAACCCTAACACTAACTCTAGACCTAAACCTAATTCTAAATCTAGCCTTAACTCTAGTCCTAGACCTAAACAAGAACATAGCCTTAACAATAATCCATAACATAACCCAAACATTAAACCTACTCCTAGACTTAAACCTAGTCCTAATTCTGGCTTGAAACATAATTCTAACTCTAACCCAAACACTGACCCTGTCGTAAACAGTAAATCTACCTCTAAAACTGACCCTAACAGAAAATATAAACCTAACACTAGACCTAGCCATAACCCTAACCTTAAAAGTAGCCTGAATCATAAACTAAGCTCTCACATTATTCATAGTCCTATCTTTTTTCCTTAACCTAACATAAAACCTAGAGCAAATCTTAGGCCTAAATCTAGCCTTAAGCCTACTCTAACCCTAGCTCTAGCCCTAACCTTAATTCTAATCCTAGCCTTAGTCCTAAACCTAGCTTGAAGCCTAACCTTTTTTTTAAATATAAACTTAGACCTATCCCTAACTCTAAAACTAACCCTAGCCCTAATCCTAAACTTAATCCTAGAATTAAACCTATCTCGAAACCACCCATTACCCTAACACTAATTCTAACCCTATTGATAACCCTAGCCATAACTCTAACCCTAACCCTAACAAAAAAACTAATCCTGGTCCTAACTCTAAACCTCACACTTGCCATAGACCTAAAGCTAACTCAAACCCTAAACCATACCATAATCCTAAACATAATCATAGCCTTAACCCTAACCCTAAAACTAAATCTAAACCTAACCCTACACCTAAACCTATATATAACCATATCCATTACTGTAACCCTAATCCTAACCCTAATTTTAACCCTAGATATAATCCTAACCCTAACCCTAAACCTACCGTAATCCTATCCCTAGACCTAATGCTGAACCTAAACCTCGACCTAGCCCTAGCCTTAACTCTAGTTAATACCCTCACCCTTATCCTAAATATTTACCTATCCCAAACCCTAACCCAAATCCTAGCCCTAACCCTTACCCTAACTCTATCCCTAACCCTTACCCTAACTCTATCACTAGCCATGATTCTAACCCAAACACTCAACCTATCTCTAACCATTAGTCAATCCCTGTTCCTTACCCTTAACCTAACTATAGGACTTACACTAAGCCTAAGCCTAACCTTAACCCTATCCCTAATCCTAAACTTAACCCTAGCCTTAACCCTAGCTCTAACCTCACTCATTACCCTAACTCTAACCTTAAACCTAACCCTAGACCTAACTTAAATATATTTCTTACTTTTGTCCTAACCTTAGCTCAAACTCTAATCATACTCTAAATCTAACCCAACCCTAGTCCTTAACCTAACCATAACCCTAACCTGACATCTAATCCTTTCCATTACCCTAAAGCTAATGATAACCTTAGACCTAACCATAATATTAACCCTAACCATAACCATAACCTTAACCTTAGTCCTAACTCTAAACCTAACCATGGCCTTAGAAATAACCCTAGCTCAAACCTTAAAGCATACCTAAAACTAACCCAAACCCTAGCCTTAAACCTAACCCTAACTCTAGCCGTAATCCTAACCATAACTCTATCCCTAACACTGGCTCTAATTCTATCAATTACCCTAATGATAAACATAACCCTAATGCTAAACATTGGCCTAACCCTAACCCTATCCATTACCCTATACCTAATCTGAACCCTAAACGTAATCTGAAGATAAACCTAACCCTATCCATTACCCTAACCCTAACTCTAACCATAACTCTAATTTTGAGTCCTAACCCTAAATCTTAACCTACCCAAACCCAAAACCTGACCCTGACCATTTTATTACCCTTGGCTCTAAACCTGAACCTTACAATAAACCTTACTCTGACACTAGACCTAGCCATAAATCTTACCCTAAAACTATCCCTAACCGTAAACCTAGACATGATATTAGCTCTAGCCCTAATATTTGTTATAACCCTAACACAAACGCTAGCCCTCATTGTAGCCCTAAAACTAGCCTTGGTTCTAACCTGTAGCCTAACTTAGCCCTTTTCCTAATTTTATCCCTCGAACTAGTTCTGAACCAAGCTGTAACTCCATCGCTTCCCTTAAACCTAACCCCAACCCTAGCCCTAGACCTAAATATAAAAATAACCCTAGACCTAACCCTAGCCCTTTTTAGCACTAATTCTAACCCTAACCCTAACACTATCACTAAGACTAACTCCAACTCTCACCCTAGCTCTATTCCTAGTTCTTACCCCATCCCTTACCAAAACCCTAAAACTTTCTCTAACCTTAGCCCCAACCCTAGTGCTAGCCCTAATCTTAGATCTAAACATAGCTCTAAATCTAACCCTAACCCTAACCGTAAAACTCACACTAACATTAGCCCTAACACTAATGCTAATCCTAAAGCCAGCCCTAAAATAGTTCTAGCCTTAAAACAAAACTGAGGCACAGCCCTAACCATAAACTTAACCCAAAACTTAACCCTAACCCTAGTCCTAATTCCAGTCCTATCTTAATCCTAAAACTATTCTTGACCCTGACTCTGACCCTGAAACTAACATTAACTCTAACATCAACCTAAAAATTAACCTAACCCTAAAACTAGACAGCCCTAAACCTAACATTAAAAGTAGCCCTAATCACAACCCTAGTTTTTACATTAGCTTTAGCCCTAAACGTAGCCCTTACCTAACCCAAAGATTAGCCCTAATCCGAGCCCTATACCTCATTTTAACCCTAACCCTAACACTGGCCCTAGCCCTAAAAATTATCCTAAACCTAACCCTAACCCTAAAATTTGCCTTAACCCTAAACATAACCCTAGCCTTAATCCTAAGCATAAACCTAGACCAAAGCCTCACTCTAACCCTATCCATTACCCTAACCATAACCTTAACCCTAATGTTAACTGTAGGATAACCCTAAACCTATCTCTAACCTTAAATTTATCCAATAACCTAAACCTAACCTGAACCCTAAACCTAACCATATTCATTACCCTAACCTTAGCCCTAACCCTAACTCTTATTAGAGCCCTAAGACTTAACCTTACCCTAACCCAAAACAATAACGGTTACTATGTACCTAATCATAACCCTATCTCTAAAAGTGACCCTAAACTTCAACCTAACACTTACATTAAAACTAGCCATAAACTTCACCCTAAAACTAACCTTAACCATAAACCTAGACCTGATATTAGCCCTAGCCCTAATCCTAGCCCTAATACTAACACAAAACCTAGCCCTAATCTTAGCACTTAAACTAGCCTAATCCTAACCCTAAACCTAGCCCTAAAACTAGACCTAGCCCTAAAACTAATCCTAGCACTAATCCTAGTGCTAATTTTGACCTAATGCTAACCCTAGCCCTAAGACTAATTCTAAATCTCACTGTAGTCCTAACCCTAGTTTTAAAACTATTTCTTAAAATAACCCAAACCCTAGCCCTAAACTTAGCCTCAACTCTAGCCCTAATTTATGGCCTAGACCTAAACTTAGATCTAATCCTAACTCTAAATCTAACCCTAACTCTAAGCCTAAATCTCACCCTAAAACTAGCCATATGACTAATGCTATTTGGAAAACTAGCCCTAACCCTAGCCCTAGCACTCAAATAAAACTGAGTCATAGGCTTAACCCTAAACCTTACCCTAAATCAGACCCTAACCCTATATCTAGTACTAAACCTAGCACTACTTCGAGTCCCAATCCTAACTCTAGAACTTACACGGACCCTGACTTTGACCCTAACACTTACCCGAGCTCTAAACATCACCCTAGCCCTAAATATGACTCTAACCCTTAATCTAATCCTAAAAATAAGCTAATTGGAACTCTAGGTCTTAAATTAGCCATGGCCCTGCCCTAACAGAAAACCTAGCCTTAATCTGAGACATAAACCTAGCTTTAAACCTAACCCTAACTTTACTGTAGCCCTATCCCTAACCCTAATTCAATCCACATCCCTAGCTCTAACCCTGTCCCTTACCCTAAGCCAAACTTTCACCCTAATGCCCTAGTCTTAACACTTATGCTTAGCCTACCCCAAACATAACTCTAATACTAATCCTAAAACTAGCTCTCATTCTATCTCTAATCCTAATCTAAACTCTAACCCTAACCCTGATCCTTATTCTGACCTTAACTCTAACCTTAGGTTTAAACCTGACCCTAACTCTAAACCGAAACCTAACATAAGCCGTACGGGTAACACTATACCTAAACCTAACCCTAACACCAGACCTAGAAAAAAGCTTAATCAAAAATCTAGCCATAACTCTAGCACTAGGCCTAAACAAAAACCTAGCCATAGGCCTAACAATAACCCTTAACGTAACTGAAACATTAACCCTACCCCTAGACCTAAACCTAACCCTAATTCTGGCCCTAACCTTAAATGTAACCCTAACCAGAACAATGACACATACCCTAACACAAACCTAGCTCTAAACTTTATTGAAACCAAAAATCTAGACATAACCCAAACACTAGGTCTAGCCATAACCCTAATCATAGCTCATTCAGTAACCACAGCCCTAATGCTAGCCCTAAACCTCACACAAAACCTAGCCCTAATCCTAGCCTTAATCCTAGCCCTATGCCTAAACTTAACCCTAACACTAACCCTCACCCTAGCCCTAAACCTAGGTCAAACACTAACCCTTAACATAAACATAACCCTAGCCCTGACACTAACCCTAAACCTAACCCTAATCCTAGCCCTATTACTAACCATAACCAAGACTAAACTGTAGCTCTAAATTTATCCATTACCCTAAACATAAACCTAACTTTAATGCTAAACTTAGAACTAAACTTAACACTAATCCTAAACCAAGACTTGACACTAACCCTAACCCTCGCCCTAGCCCTAACCATAGGTCAAACCCTAACACTTACCCTAAACCTCACCCTAACCCTAACACTAATCCTAGGCATAACGCTAAATCTACATTAACCCTAGACCTAATCCTAACCAAAACCCTAGCCCTATACCAATCCATTACCCTAAACATAAGCCTAACCCAAATGCTAACCCTAGGCCTAAACTTAAACCTATCACTAATACTAACCCTATCCATTACCTAAACCTAACCTGAGCATTAAACCTAACCCTATCAATTATGCTATACCTACCCCTAACACTGAAACTAATGCTAATTTGATCACTAAACCGAAACCATAACACAAACCAAACTCTGAAAAGCACACTGACTCTAATAATACACCCAACTATAATCCTGACCCTTACCCTAAACCTAACCCTTACACTAGACATAGCTATAAAACTCACCGTACCACTATCCCAAAACAAACCATAGACCTGACATTAGCACTTTACCTAATTCTTGCTCTAAACCTAACACAAACCCTAGCCCGTATCCTAGCCCTAAACCTAGCCTTAATCCTAATCTGAACCGTAACCCTAGCCCAATCCCTGATTTCAACCCTTGCCCTAGATCTTAACCTAGGTATAATCACATCACATCCCCTAATCGTAACCCTAAACCTAACACTATCATTAACCCTAACCCTAGCACTAACACTAGGCCTAACCATAAAAGTAACTCTAGCTTTAATCCTAGCCCTAATTTATCACTAAATAAAACCCTTACTCTAACCCTAACCCTAAGACTAACTCTAACTCTCCAGCTAGACGTACTTCTCATACTAACCTTATCTGTTACCGTAACCCTAATACTAGCTCTAACCTTAGCCATAAACCTTGCCCTAACCCTAGATCTAAACATAATTCTAAATCTAACCCTTACCCTAAGCCTAAACCTCACCCTACTACTGGCCCTAAAACTATTGCTAATTCAAAAACTAGCCCTAAGCCGAGCCCTACACCTAAAACAAAACTGAGCCATAGCCCTAATACTAATCGTAACCTAACTGTAACTGTATACCTCACATTAGCCCTAGCCCTAATTCTTGTTCTAACCTTAACGCAAAACCTAAACCTACACCTACGCTTAACCCTAGCTCTAAATCTAATGTTATCCCTAACCCTAAAACTGTCACTGACCCTGACTCTGACCCTATCACTTGCCCTATCTCAAATCATCACCCTAAAACTAAACCTAATCCTAAAACTAGACCTAGACCTAACCCTAACCTTAAATCTAACCCTAATCATAATGCTAGTTCTTACACAAGCCATAGTCGTACCTTAAACATAAACTAATCTAAAACCTAGCCCTATTCTGAGCCCTAACCCTAGCTTTATCTCTAACCCTAACCCTTACCCTAAACCTAATCTTAAATCTAGCCTTAAGCCTAACCATAACCCTAACCCCAACCCTAGCTAATTCTATCCATTACCTTAATTTTAAACCTAACCCTAATTTTTACACTAAGATAACCCTAACCCTATCCATAACTCAAACACTATTACCTAAACCTAACCTGAACCCTAAACCTAAAAATATCCATTACCCTAACACAAATCCTACCCGTAATGCTAATTTCAGCCCTAAACCTCAATCTTAACCTAAACAAATCCTAATCCTTTTTCTGACCCTAATAATACCCCTATCTAAATCTGACCTAACCCTTAACCTAATCGTTACTCTCTACCTAACCATAAAATTAACCCTAAAACTATCGGTAACCATAACACTAGACCTGACCTTAGCCGTAGTCCTAATGCTAGACCTAACCCTAACAAAAAACGTAGCCCTAATCATGGCCATAAAATTAGCCTTAATCCAAACTCTAACCCGAACACTAGCCCTAACCCTAAATTGAACCTTCACCCTAGGTCTAAACCTAGCTTTAAAATCGTACCATACCCTAACCCTAATCCTAACCCTAGCCCTAAACCAAGGCCTAGCCCTAATACTAACCCTAGCTCTAAACCTATCACTAATTTAGCCCTAATCTTAAACCTAACCATATCCCTAGCCCTAAGACTAACTCTAATTCTCGCCCTAGCCCTATCCCTAGTTCTAAACTTACCCCTTTCTATAAGCTAAAGCATAGCCCTAACCCTAGCCCAAACCTTGCCCTAAACTTAGACCTAGCCATAAACATAGATCTAACCCTAACTCTAAATCTAACCCTAATCCTAAATGTAAACCTCACCCTAACAGGAGCCTTAACCCTAATGCTAATTAGAAAACTTTCCCTAAGCCTAGCCATAGCCCTCAAAATAAACTGAGCTATAGCCCTAATCCTAACCCTTAACCTAAACCAAATTCTAATGCTACATCTAGCCCTAAACCTACAACTAATATTGACCCTGACTCTGAACTTAAAACTAACCCTAGCTCTAAATATCACCCTAACCCAAACACTAGACCTAGCCCTAACCCAAACCAGAAAACTAATTCTAATTGTAAAACCAGTCCTTACATTAGCCATAGCCCTAACCCTAACACATAACCTAGCCCTAATCTGAGACCTAACTCTTGCTTTAACCCTAGCCCTAACAATAATCCTAACCCTAACTCTAAATTTATCCCTTACCTTAAGTCAAACCCTCACCCTAATGCTACCCTGGTTCTAACCCTAATCATTAGCCTGCCTCAAACTTTAACTCTATTACTAGTCCTAACCATAGACCTCATTTTATCTCTAACCCGAACTCAAAGCCTAACCCTAACCCTGACCCTTATTCTGACCCTAACACTAACCTTAGGAATAAGCCTGACCCTAATCCTAAACCAATCCCTCACACTAGCCTTACCACTAAACCTATATCTAAACCTAACTTTAACACTAGTACTAGATCTAAACTTAATCCTAAATATAGCCATTACTCTAGCCCTAGCCCTAAACAAATTCCTTGTCCTAGCCCTAACAATAACCATTAACCTAACACAAAGACTAACACTACCCCTAGACCTAAACCTAGTTCTAATTCTGCACCTAACGCTAAATCCAATACTAACCTGAACACTGACCCTTACCCTAACATAAACTCTAGATCTAAACTTTATCTTAACCCAAAACCTAACCCTAACACAGGATTTATCCATAACCCTAACCCTGAAACTATCCATAACCATAACCCTAACTCGGTGTAGCCATTATCCTAGCTCAAACTCTAAACCTTATTATAAGCCTAAACCTAGCCCTAACTCTAACCCTAATCCTAGCCCGAATCCTAACTGTAACCATAGCCCAAATCCTAGATCTAACATTATCCATTACTTTAAACATAACCTTAAACTTAATGCTATCCCTATCCCTAACCCTAACCCTAACCCTAACCATAGCCGTGACTCTAACCCTAAACCTTACGCTAGCCCTAACCCTAGCTAAAACCCTAACACTTACCCTAAACCTAATCCTAACACCAATCCTAAGCCTAACCCTAATCCAAGCCCTGATTCTAACCTTAACCCAATCCCTAACACAAGCACTAACCATATCCATTACCCCAAAAATAAGCCTAACCCAAATGTTAATGCTGTTCCAAACCTTAACCCTATGCCTAACAATAACCCTATAAATTATTCTAAACCTAAACTGAAGCCTAAACCTAACCCTATCCATTATTTTAACACAAACCCTAATCCTAATGCTAATTCGAGCACCAACCATAAACCTAAACCCAAACCAAACCTAACCCAGACTCTGACCCTAATAATACACCTAGCTCTGATTCTGACCCTTAACATAAACCTAACCCTTACATTAGACCTGGCCAGAAACCAAACCCTAAAACTATTCCAAATTTTAACCCTAGACCTGATATTAGCCTTAGCCCTAATTTTAGCCCTAAACCTAACAGAATCCCTAACCTTCATCCTCACCCTAAACCTAGCCTTAATCCTAACCAGAACCCTCACCCTATCCCTATCCCTAATTTTAGTCCTTTCCCTAGCTCTGAACCAAGCTATATAACCCCATCCTTGCTCCTAAAACTAACCCTAACACTAGCCCTAACCATATGCCTAACCCTAACACTTATCCTAGGGTTAATCCTAACCTAATTTAGCCCTAACCCTAACCCTAGCCATAAGACTACCACTAACTCTCAACCCTAGCCCTATTTTTATTTCTAACCATATCCGTTACTGTAACCCTCACACTAGCCCTAACTTTAGCCCTAACCTACCCATAGCCCTAACCCTAGATCTAACCATAATGCTAAATCTAACCCTAACCTTAAGCCTAAACCTCATCCTACCACTAGTCCTAACACTATTCCTAATCCTAAACCTAGCCATAGCCCTAACCGTAAAGCATAACCTAGCCTTTGCTCTAACCCTAAATTTATATATATATATATATATATATATATATATATATATATATATATATATATATATATACCAAACCCTACCACTATAACTAGCAATAACCCTAGCACTAATTCGACTCCTAGGCCAAAATTCAACCCTGACAAAACTTTTATCCAAACACTAATCCTAGCTCTATATATCACCCTAACAGTAAAGGTACTACTAACACAAGACTGAGCACAAACCCAAACACAAATACCAATCCTAAATGTAACCCTAGTTCTTACATTGGAAATAGCCCTAACCCTAACAAAAAATAGCCCTAATTTTAGCCCTAACTAGATTTAACCCTAACCCTAACCATAACCCTAAACCTAGCCCTAAACCTAATCCTAACCATAGCCCTAACTCTAGCTACATTGTACTAAGCCAAAATCTATCCATAATTCTATACCTAGTCCTAATCCTAATGAAAACCCTAGCCCTAACCCTAACAAAAACCCAAATACAAACCATAAACCTAACCGTAGACCTAACCCCAAACCTAACCCTTGCTGTAGCCCCAACCTTAACTCAAACCCTAAACCTTACCCTAAACCCAAAATAGTAAACCTAGCCCTATAACTAAACTTAACCCTAAATCTAACCTTAACACTAAAGCTAACCTTGCATCTAACCCAATATATTACCCTAAACCTAACCCTAACCCTAATGAAAACCCTAGCCCTAAACCTCAACCTAAACCTGACCATAAGCATAATTCCTAACCCTAGACCTAACACTAAACCTAACCCTTACCTTATGACTAATCCTAGCTCAAAACCTCACCTATACCCTAAACCTAACCCTAACCCTACACTAAGTTATGTTACCAGACTTAACCCAAACCCTAAGCCTAACTCTAGGCCTAATCTTAACAATAACAATAATGTTAGCCCTAAACCTATCTCTAACTTTATACATTATCCATATGATAACCCTAATCCTACTGCTAACCCTAGGCCTAACACTAACTGTTTTGCTAACTTGAAACTTCTCCATTCCCGGAAACGTACCCTCAACCCTAAACCTAACCATATCCATTACTCTAACCCTAACCCTAATGCTCATTTGAGCCCTATCCTTAAATATTAAGGTAAAACAAACCCTAACCCTGATCCTGATCCTAAAAATAAACCTAGCTCTATACCTGACCTTTACCCTAAGCCTAACACTTACACTAGACCTAGACGCAAACCTAACCCTAAATCTACCCCTAACTGTAACACTAGGCTTGACAGTAGTCCTAGCCCTAATTCTAGAACTAAACCTACAACAAACCCTAGCACTCATTCTAGCCCTAAATTAGTATTAATCATATCCTTAAGACTATCCCTATCCTTAAACCTAATTCTAACCCTTGCCCTACCTCTAAACCTAGCTATAACACCACCCCTTACCCTAAATATAACCATAACTCTAGTCCTAATGTTAGGCCTAAGCTGAACACTTAACCTAATTCTAATCCTATCCACAATTTAGCTCTATGCCTAAAACTAACCATAACCCTACCTCTATGACAAACTCTAACTATGGTCCAAGCCCTCTCCCTATTTCTAAACCTATCCATTACCATAATCCTAACCCTAGCCTAATACTTGCCCTACCTTTAGACCTAGCCCGAACCTTGGATCTAATGCTAACTACAAATTTAACCCTAACTCTAAACATAGCCTAACACTACTAACACTAGTCCTAACCCTAATGCTAATCATATAACTAGTGCTAACCCTAAACCTAAGACTAAAACCAAATTGAGCAATATCCCTAACCCTAAACCTTAACTTAAACCAAACCCTAACACTACACCTAGACCTAACCCTAGGCCAATTGGAGTCCTAACCCTAACCTTAAAACTTACTCTGACACTGACTCATATCCTAACAGTCAGCCTAGCTCTAAACACCATGCTAAAGTTAAACAAAACTTTAACAGTAACCTGAGCCTTAATTCATGTCATAACCCTAACCTTAAAACTATCCCTCACCCTAACTCATATCTTAACAGTCACCCTATCTCTAAACAGAACCCTCATTGTAAACCAAACCCTAACAGAAAATGTAGCCTTTATTTGAGTCCTAAATCTAACCCTTAAACAAACTCTGATTCTTACTCAGATCCTAACAATAACACTAGCTCTAAATATTACCCTAATCTTAAACCTAACACTTACACTTATACCTACCCCTAACTATTACCCTAAAAATAACCCTAATTGTAACCCTAGTTTTTACATTAGCCATTTACTTAACCCTAATACAAAAACTAGCCCTAATCTGAGTCCAAAACCTAGATATAACCCTAAACTTAATTCTAACTCTAGCCCTAACCCTAGCTCTAAAAGTATCACTTACCTTAAGCCAAACAAAAACACTAATGGTAATGCTAGACCTATCCCTAATTATTAGGCTAACCAAAATCTTAACCCTTTTAATAGTCCTAAAGAAAGCCATCACTCAAGCTCTAACCCTATCCCAAACCCTAATACTAACCATAATCCTTATTCTGATCCTAACACTAACCCTAGGTCTAAACCTGAACCTTACCCTAGACCAAACCCTAACACTAGCCCTAGACCTAAACCTAATCCTAAATCTAGACTTAACTCTATCCCTAGACCTAACCCAAACCTAGCCTTATCTTTAACAATAACCCTGAACCTAACCCAAACACTAACCCTACCCCTAGACTTAAACCGAGTCTTAATTCTTGCTCTAACCCTAACACTAACTCTAAACCAAACTCTTACCTTGCCTTTACAGTAAACCTCTCTAAATTTGACCCTACCTGAAAATCTAAACCTAACACTATACCTAGCCAAAACCCTAATAACCCTACATTATCCATAGCTCTAACACTAGGCTTAAACCTAACACAAAACCTTGAGCAAATCCCAGGCCTAAAACTAGACTTAAGCGTAATCCTTACACTAACCCTCATCCTAACTGTAACTGAACCCTCAACTTAGTCCTAACCCTAGATAGAAGCCTAACACTTACCCTAAATATAAAACTACATCTATCCCTAAAAATAACCCTAACCCCAGTTCTAATCCTAACCTTAACCCTAGCCCTAAACCTACCCTTTACCCTAAACCTAATCTTAACCCTATTTATAATCCTAGGACTAATGTCATAACTAACCAGAAAACTAACCCTAGACCTAACCCTAAACCTCACACTTGTTATAGACATAACCCTAACTTAAATGCTAGCCCTCATCATATAACTAAATGTAACCATATCTCTAACCCCAAACCTAAACCTCTTTCTTACCCTAACTATAAACCTAAACCTACATCTAAACCTATCCATCACCCTAACCTTATTCCTATCCCTAATGATGACCTAGCCCTAATCCTAACCCTAACTCTAACTGTACTGTAATCTTATCCTTAGACTTAACCCTAAACCTAACGCTCAACCTAGGCATTACCCTAGCTCAAAACCTAAACCTTATGCTAAACATAACCCTGAACCTAACCCTAGTTCTAACCCTAACCATAACTGTAATTCAGAGCCTATTCCTAACCCTAAACCTAGCCCAAAACATAGCCCTAAACTGTCCATTATACTAACCCTAACCCTTTCTCTAATGAAAACCATAGACCAAACCTTAACCCTGATAATTAGCTAAACCTAACCTGAACCCTAATCAAAACCCTATCATTACCCTAAACAAACACAGATGCTAACTCGACCCCTAACACTAAACTCTGACTTTAACCAAACTCTAACTCTGACTCTGACCATAATAAATACCCAAGCTGTAAAGATGACCCTACCTTAAAACTAACACTTACACTAGACCTAGCCATAATGATAATCCTAAAACTATCCCCAAACTTAAGCCTAGATCTAACATTATCCTTAGCCCTGATCCTATCCCTAAACTTAACACAAATCAAAGCCCTTATCATAGCACTAAACATGCCCTTACTCTTAACCCTAACTCTAAAACCAGTCCTAACCCTAACACTAACCTAGCCCTAATTTTAGCCCTAATTTAGCCCTGTTCCTAACCTTAATCCAAGCCATAACCCACGTTTTAACCCTAATCATAACCCTAACCCTAGCCCTAATAATAAACATATCCCTAGCCCTAACCCTATTCATTGCCATTAACATAACCCTAACTCGAATGCTAAATCTAGTTCTAAAACTAGCCCTATCCCTAATCTTAACCCTATCCATTACCCTAATTCAAACCTAGACTCTAAACCTCACCCTATCATTAACCTAGAACTAACCCTAATGCTAATTTAAGCCCTAACTTTAAAACCTAACCTATCCCAAACCCTAACCCAGACCCTGACTGTAAAAATAGTCCTAGCTCTAAACATAAACCGAACCATAAAACTAACCCTTTCACTACATGTAGCCATAAACCTAACACTAAAACTATCTTTAACCATAACCCAAGGCCTGATATTAACCCTAGCCTTCATCCTAGTCATAAACCTAGCTCTAATCATAACCCTAAACTTAACCATAGCCCTAAACTAATTCTAACCCTCACCGTCCCACTATACCTAGCTTTAACACCATCCCTTACTCTAAACTTAATCTTAACCCTAACCCTAACACTAGATCTAAGCTGAACACTAACACGAGCCCTAATCCTAGCCCTAATTTAAACCCATCCCTAATTCTAATGCTAACCATAGCCTTAAGACTAACTCTAACTCTCACACTAGCCCTATCCCTAGTTCTATCCGTTTCCCTTAACTTAACCCTAACCCTAGCCCTAAACATAGCTATAAACCTAGCCATAACACTTGCCTAATTGTTATTCCTAGTCCTAACCCTAGATCTAACTCTAACTCTAACTCTAACTCTAACACTGACACTAAGCATAAGCCTAACATTAGTACTAGCACAAACACTAACACTAATCATGAAACTAGCCCTAACCCTAACCCTAGCAATAAAACAAAACTGAGTAGTAGCCCTAACACTAAACCTTAACTTAAACCAAATCCTAATAATACACCTAGACCTAACCCTAGCCTTAATTCGAGTCCTAATCTTGACCTTAATAATAATCCTGATGCTGACTCATATCTTAACACTCACCCAAGCTCTAAATACCACCCTAACCTTAAATTAAACTTTTACAGTAACCTTAGCCTTATTTTGAGTCCTAAAAATAACTCTAAAATTAACTCTGACCCTGACTATTAACCTAACTCTAAAACTCGCTTTAATATCACCCTAAACTTAAACCTAATCCTAACACTAGAGGTTCAACCCCTAACCATAACCCCCAAATTTTCACCCTAATTGTAACCCTAGCTCTTACATTAGCCATTGCCTAGCCCTAAACCTGACACAAAACTAGCCCCAATCCGAGCCTTAAACCTAGCTTTAACCCTAACCCTTGCCCTAATCCAAGCCCTAATCCTAGCTTTAACCTTATCCCTTACCCTAAGCCAAACCCTAACCCTAATGCTAACCCTAATCCTTAACCTAACACAAACCCTAACCCTTTAATAGTACTAACTCTAGCACTCATTGTAGCTCTAGCCATAACCCAAACCCTAACCCTAAACTTGAACCTTATTCTGACCCTAACACTAGTCATAGGTCTAAACCTGAACCTAACCCTAAACAGAACCCTAATAGTAGCCCTTCCAGTAACCTTATACCTAAATCTAACTCTAACACTAGCCCTAGACCTAAACCTAATCCTAAATCTAGCCTTAACTCTAACAGTAGACTTAATGAAAAACCTAGACATAGCCCTAAAAATAACCTAGAGCCTAATCCAAACACTAACTCTTCCCCTAGACCTAATTCTGGCTTTAATTATAACCATAACACTAACCTGAACACTGACCTTGACACTAATAGTAACCCTAGCTCTAAACACCACCCCAACCCTAAACCTAACCCTAAAACTACAGCTACCCCTAACATTAGCCCTAAAACTTGCCTGAATCATAACAAGATCTTACATTACCTGTAGCCATAACCTATTGCAAAACCTAGCCCTCATCCAAGGTCTAGCCCAACTTCAACCTGAAAGCTAATCCTAATCCTAACCATAGCCCTAACCTTAAGCCTAAATCTAAGCCTAAGCCTAGACATAATCCTTAGCATAACCCTAGCCCTAACCCTAGCTCTAACCTATCCATTACTCTAATGATAACCCCAACCCTTATGTTAACCCTAGGTCAAACCCTATTTATATCCCTAACCCTAACCCTATCCATTACCCTACAATTAACCTGAACCCTAACCGTAAAACTATCATTACCCTATCCTTAACAATATTGCTAATTGGAGCCCTAAACCTAAACCTTAACCTAACAAAAACCCTAAACCTGACCCTAACCCTAAAAATACCCCTAGCTCTAAACTTGACCCTAACCATAAACCTAACCCTTAAAATAGACCTATCTATAAAAATAACCCTAAATTATTCCTAACTTTAACCCTAGACCTGACTTTTTCCCCAGCTCTAATCTTAGTCCTAACCCTAACACCAAACTTAGCTCACATCCTAGCCATAAACTTCACCTTAATCATAAACCTAACCCTAACCCTAATTATAACCCTCACCCTAGCCATAAAACTAGCTGTAATCTCAACCCTTACCCTAAACCTAACCCTAACCCTAAACCTAAAACTAACCCTAGCCCTAAATCTAGGCCTAACCCTAACTCTAACCCTTGCCCTAATATTAACTCTAACTCTCGCCCTAGCTCTATTCTGAGTTCTAAACCAATCCCTTACCATCACCCTAAACCTTGTCTTAAACTTAGCTCTATCCCTAGCCCTATCCTTCACCGTAGCTAAAACCCTATACCTAAACCTAATCTAAATCTAATCCTGAATCTAAGCGTAACACTAACACTAAGACTAACACTAGCCTTAACCCTAATGTAAAACGTTCATTTGACATAGCCCTAACCCACCCCTAGCCCTAAAAATAACCCAATCATAGCCCTAATCCTAACTCTTAACCTAAACCAAACCATTGCTTTACACCTAACCCTACACCTATCTTTAATTTCATTCCTAAATCTAATCTGAAAAGTAATACGGACACTGACTCTGACCCTAACACTAAATAAACCTTGCTCTAAATATTGTCATAACCATAAACCTAACCCGAACACTAGACCTAGTCCTAACCCTAACCCTATAACTAGCGCTAATTATAACCCTACGTTGTACATTACCCGTAGCCTTAACCCTAGCCCTAACCTAACCCTAAACCTAGCCTTAATCCTAGTACAAAACCTAGATTTAACCATAAACTTAAACCTAACCCTAACCCAAACAAATGCCCTAATCCTACACATATCTCTAGCCCTAATCTTAGGTCTAAACCTATCTATTACCCTAACGATAACCCTAACCCTTATGCTAAACACTAGGCCAAACCTTAACCCTATCCATTAAAATAAACCACATCTAAACCCGAAACCTAACCCTGTAATTAACCCTACTCCTAAACTTAATGCTAATTCGAGCCCTAAACCTTACCTCTAACCTAAACCAAACCCTAACCTTGAACCTGACCCTAATAATAACCCTGGTTCTAAACCTAAACCTTACACTAAGCATAACACTTGCACTGGACCCAGCCATAAACCTAACTCTGAATCTATCCCTAACTGAGACCTTTGACCTGGCATTAGCCCTAAACCTAATACTAGCCTGTCCCTAACACAAACACTAGCCTTAATTCTAGCCCTAAGCCTAGCCTTAATCATAACCCTAATCCTAACCCTAGCCCTAACCCTAATACTAACTCTTGCCTTAGCCCTCAACTTAGCTATAACCTACTCCCTTACCTTACATGTAAGCCTAACTCTAACCCTAACCTGAGGTCTAAACCTAACACTAACCCTAGTCCTAATTAAACCCCATCCCTAAACATAACCCTAGCCCTTGCCCTACGACTAACTTTAACTCTCACACTAGCCTATCATTAGTTCTAACTTATCCCTTAACATAACTCTAACCCTAGTCCTAACCCTTGCCCTATCCTTAGTCCTAGCCTAACCATAGATCAAATCCTAACTCTAAATCTAACCGTAACCCGAAACCTAAGCCTTACCATTATAAATACATTTATAAATAGATTCTATGTGTACAGATGTTGGCTTCAATTATTGTTTAGAATATAGCCATTAGTTTCATAATAGGCTATGCTTAGTATTATATTTCGGCCTAGGGTTAGGGCAAGGGTTATGGTTAGGTTTAAGATTGTGGTTAGGTTTAGGGTATGGTTAGGTTTAGGGTAAGGGATGGGGTTAAAGCTAGGTTTAGGGCTAGGGAGAGGGTTAGAATTAGGGTTAAACCTAGGGTTATTTTTCATGTTAGAATTAAGGCTAGGTTTAGGGCTAAGATTAGGACTAGGCCTAATTTCAGGTCCAGCTGTACAGTTAAAGATAGTTTAAGGTTAGTTTAGATGTAGTGTAAGGTTTAGTTTTAGGGTTAGGGTCAGGTTTAGAGCTAAGAATATTGTTTGGGTCAGGGTCATAATTAATGTTTGGGATAGGTTAAGGTTTAAATGTAGGGCTCAAATTAGCATATTTTTAGGATTAGGGTAATGATATAGTTAGGTTTAGGTTTCAAATTAGGTTTAGGATAATGGATAGGGTTAGGATTTGGGATATGTAAGGTTTAGGCCTAGGGTTAGAATTATGGTTAAGGTAATGGATAGGTTAGAGCTAGGGTTAAAGCTAGATGTACGGTTATTATTAGTGCTAGGTTTAGGGTTACGGTTAGGGGTAGGGTTAAAGCTCAGTTTAGGGCTCAGATTAGGCTAGGTTTTGGGTTAAGTTAGGGCTAGGGTTATTGTTATCGCTAATGTAAGTACTAGATTAAAATGAGGGCTAGTTTTACGGTTAGATTTAGGATGAGGGTTAGGGCTAGGTCTAGTGTTATGTTTAGGGTTATGTTTAAAGCTAGGATTAGTGTTAGCATCAGAATCAGGGTTAGGGGTAGATTTAGAGTTCTGCGTAAAACTCGAATTAGGGCAAGGTTTAGGGCTAGGTGTACGATTAGGGTTTGGTTTAGGTTAAGGGTTAAGGTTAGGGCTCTGGCTCAGTTTTGTATTAGGGGTAGGGCTACAGTTAGGGCTAGTTTTAGGAGTAGCATTAGGGTTAGGGTTAGGGTTAGTGTTAGGATTAGGCTTAGGCTTTGCATTAGGGTTAGATTTAGAGTTAAGTTTAGATCTAGAGTTAGGGCTAGGGCTAAGAAAATGGCTAGGTTTAGGCCTAGGGTTTGGGCTAGGTTTAGACTTCCTATAAGGGATAGATTTAGAACTAGTTTTAGGGATAGGGAGAGAGTTTGACTTAGTTTTAGGTAAAGGGTTAAAGTTAGTGTTAGGGATAGTGCTAAGGTAGGTCTAAGATTAGGGATAGGGTTGGTTTTAAGTTAGGCCTAGTTTTAAGGTTTGTGTTATGATTAAGGCTAAGTTTGGGGCTAATATGGGCAAGGGTTTGTGTTTGGGTTAGGGCTAATGTCAGGTCAAGGATTATGGTTACGGATAGCTTTAGGGTTAAATTTTGGCTAGGTCTAATGCAAGGGTTAGGTTTAGGGTAAGGGTTAGGTTAGAGCTGGGGAAATTATTAGTGTCAGTCTTATGGTTGGGGTTTCTTTTAGGTTCGAGTTTAGGGTTAGGACTCAAATTAGCATTAGGGTTATGGTTAGGGTAATAATAGTTTTAGATTAAGGGTTCAGGTTAGGTTTAGGGTAATTGATAGGGTCGGGGTTAGTGATAGGTTTAGGGTTAGGCCTAGGGTTAGCATTAGGGAAAGGGTTATGTTTAGGGTTCGAGTTTAGGTTAGGGCTATGTTTATGCTTAGGATTTGGTCTTGAGTTAGTGTTAGGCCTAGCATTAGCATTAGGATAGGTCTTATGATTAGGGTAATGGATAAGGTTAGAACTAAGGTTATAGCTAGATTTATTTTTAGGATTAGGTCTTGAATTAGTGTTAAGGTATGGGTTAGAAATAGGGTTAGGATTAGTGTTATGTTTAGTGTAAGGGTTAGGTTCTAAGCAATGATTAGGTTTAGAGCAAGGGTTAGGTTCAGGTTTATGTTTAGGGATAGGATTAGGGTAGGTTTAGGGTTAGGGTTAGGGGAATGGTTATATTTAAGATTAGGTTTAGTGTTAGGGTAGTAAATACGGTTAGATGAAGGTTTAGGGTTAGGGACAGGGCTAGATTTAAGTTTAGGTTTAGGGTTAGGTCTATGGTTACTTTTAAGTTTATGGTAAGGTTTAGGTTTTGATTTATGGTTAGGCTATAGCGAGTATTAGTTTAGGGTTCGGTCTAGGGTTAGTTTTCTGTCTATGGTTAGGATTATCGTTACATTTAAGGCTAGGGTTACAATTAGGGTTAGGGTTAGGGTTAGGTTAATGGGTAAATTTAGAGCTAGGGTTAGGGCTTGTGTTAAGGTTAGGATTAGTACTAGGTTTATGGTTACATTCTAAGATAGTTTTAGATTTATGTTCATAGTAAAAGTTTGGTTTTTAGCTACGGTTAGGACTAAGGTGAGGGTCATGTTTGAGTTAGGGCTAGGGTTAGGGTTAGGGATATGATTAGGGCTAGGTTAAGGCCTAGGATTAGCTCTAGGTTTTGTGTTAGGTTTATGCCTAGGGTTACAGCTGAGGGTAATTTAAGCACTAGGATTATGATTAGGGTTAGCTTTAGGGATAGGGTTATGCCAAGATCTAGTTTAGGTTTAGAACATCAGTTAGGGTCAGGTTTAGAATAGGTTTACTGTTGAAGGAAGAGTCAGTGTTTGGGTTAGAGTTCAAGTTAGGGTTACAGCCAGAATTAGGAGTAGGTTTAGATCTAGGTGTAGAGTTAGTATTTGTATTAGAATAAGGGTTATTGTTAGGCCTATGACTAAGTTTTTGTTTAGGTCTAGGGCTAGAGATAAGGCTAGATTTAGGATTAGATTTAGGTCCAGTGCTAGTGTTAGGTTTTAGTCTAATGTTAGGGTCAGGTTTAGAACGAGGGTTTGTGTTAGGGTCAGGATAAGCATCAGGATTAGCGTTAGTTTTTGGGATAGGATTAGAGCTAGAATGCGGCCTAAGGTCAGTACTATTAATAAGGTTAGGATTTTGGTTAGCCTAAGGATTATTCATAGCGTCTAGGGCTACCATTTGAGTTAGGTTTATTCATAGGGTAAGGGATAGCTTTAGAGCTAGGGTTAGGGCTAGACTTAGGGTCAGGGTTAAATCTAGGTTTAGGGCTTGGATTAGGGCTAGATTTTTTTTTTTATGGTTAGGGCTAATGATAGGGGAATGGCTAATGTAAAAACTAGGGTTACAATGAGGGTTTGTTTTAGCATTTGGTTTAGGGGTAGGTCTAGTATTAGGGCTAGTTTTAGGATTAGGATGATATTTAGAGCTAGGGTTAGTGTTAGGTTATGAATCAGGGTCAGGATTAGGGTTAGGACTCGAATTAATATAGGTTTATTTCAGGTTTTAGTTTAAGTTTAGTAGGATGTTTAGAGCTACGATGAGTTTTTGGATATAAGTCAGGGTCAGGGTAGGATTTAAGGTAATGTTAGGATTCTAATTAAGCCTATGGTTAGGTCTAGGTGTAGTGTTAGGGTTTGGTTTAAGTTAAGGTTTATGGTTAGGGCTATTGCTCAGTTTGTTTTACTGCTAGTGTTAGGGTTAGGGCTAGTTTTATGATTAGTCTTAGGGTTAGGGATAGTTTTAGTGTTAGGTTTAGGCTTAGGTTTAGGCTTAGTTTTCGAGCTAGGGTTAGATCTAGGGTTATGGCTAGAACTAAGGATATGGCAAGGGTTAGGGCTACGGTTAGGATTATGGTAATAGATAGGCTAGGAACTAGGGATAAAGATAGTGTGAGAGTTATAGTTAGTCTTAGGTCTTGGGTTAGGGTTAGGTTTAGGTATAAGTTAGTGGTATGGCCAGTGTTATGGTTTGCTCTAGTTTGAGGGTCAGTTCTAGACCTTGGGTTTGTGTTAGGGTCAGAATAAGGGTAAGGGTTAGCATAAGGGTTTGCGATAGGATTAGAGCTAGAATTAGGGCTCGGGTAAGAACTATTAATAGGGTTCAGATTTTGTTTAGCCTAAGGATTAGCGATAGGTCTAGGTTTACCAGTAGGGTTAGGATTTCACTTAGGGAAAGGAAGAGAGATAGAGCTAGGGTTAGAGCTAGAGTTAGGGTAGAGTTAAAGTTAAAGTTATATTTAGGGTTTAGATTAGGGTTAGTTTTGTGTTAGGGTTAGGACTAGGGTTATGGAAATCACTAATATAAAATCTAGGGTTACAATTACGGTTAGTTTTAGGGTTAGGGTTAAGGGTAGTTGTAGTTCTAGTTTTAGGGTTAAGTTTAAGTTTAGGGTGATATTAAGAGCTAGGGTTAGTTTTAGGATAATAGTCAGGGTTAGGCTTAGGGTTTGGACTCAAATGAGGGCTAAGGTTACTGTTAAGTTTTTGTTTAAGTTTAGGATTGTGTTTTGAGCTAGGGTGAGTTTAGCATATGAGTCAGTGTCAGGTATACTTTTAAGGTTAGGGTAGGACTCTAATTAAGGTTATGGTTAGGTCTAGGTGTAGTTTTAGGGTTTTAAGTTAGGATTAGGGTTAGAGCTATTTCTCAGTTTTGTTTTACTGCTAGTAGTAGTTTTAGGGATAGTTTTATGATTAGCGTTAAGAGTAGGTTTAGTGTTAGTGTGTGTCTTAGGCTTAGGCTTAGGGCTAGGACTAAGGATTGGACAAGGGTTAGGGCTAGAGTTAGAGTTATGGTAAGGACTAGGATTAGAACTAGTGATAGGACTAGTGTGAGAATTATTGTTAGTCTTAGGGTAAGGTTAGGGTTAGCGTTAGGGATAGTGCTAAATTTGGGCTAGGATTATATCTATGGTTAAAGTTCAGTTTAAGTATAGAATTAGGGTTAGATTTATGATTTACTTTAGGGTAAGCGATGGTGTTATGCTATTTTTAGAGGTAGGGTGATATTTAGAATAAGGGTTAGGATTAGGATTATGATTAAGCCTGGGTTTAGAGCTAGGATGAGGGCTAGTGTTTGTTTTAGGGTTAGGGCTATGATTAGGAGTATAGCTAATTTCAAGTCTAGAATTATGTTAAAGATAGTTTTAGGGTTAGGATTATGGGTATGTCTAGTGTAAAGTTTAGGTTTAAAGTTAGGGTCAGGTTTAGGGCTAGGGGTATTATTAAGGTGAAGGTCTAGTTTAGGGTTTGGAATAGGTTAAGGTTTAAATTTAGGAATTGAATTAGCATTAGTGTAAGTGTTTGGGTAATTATAGGCTTAGAATTAGGGTTCATGTTAGGTATAAGGAAATGGATAGGGATAGGATTTGAGATAGGGTTAGGTTTAGACGTAGGGTTAGCATAGAATTAGGGTTATTTTTATTTTAGTGTATAGAGTTAGGGCTAGGGTTGAGGTTATGATTAGGGCTGGTTTTGGGCTTGGTTAGACTAGGATTTGTGGTAAGTTAGTGCTAGGGTTAGAATTATGGCTAATGTAAGTACAAGAGTTACAATTAGGGCTAATTTTAGGGTTAAGATTAGGGCTAGTGTTAAAGTTAGTGTTAGGATTAGGGTGATGTTTAGAGCTAGGATTAGTGTTAATGTTAGAGTCAGTGTCAGGGTTAGTTTTAGAGTTCAGCTTAAAACTCGAATTAGGGCAAGGGTTAGGGGTAGGTGTATGGTTAGGGTTTGGTTTTGTTTAAGGGTTAGGGATAGTGCTTATGTCTTGGTTTTGTTTTAGGGTTAGGGCTAGAATTAGGTTTAGTTTTAGGATTAGTCTTAGGGTTAGGGCTAGTGTTAGGGTTGGGCTTAGGTGTCGGGTCAGTTTTAGATTTAGAGATAGATTATGATCCAAGGTTAGTGCTAGGCCTATAGATAGGACAAGGGTTAAAACTAAGTTTAGGGTAGGGTTAGGGTTACATTAAGGGATAGGTTTAAAACTAGTGATAGGGATAGTGTGAGAGTTAGTTTTTTCTTAGGTCTAGGGTTATGTTTAATTTTAAAGATGAGTTGAAATTAGGGCTAAGATTAGGACTAGGGTTAGTATTGGGGTTAGAGCTAGGGTTAGGGTTAGGTTTAGGATTAATCTAGGTTTAGGGCTAAGATAAGGGCTGGGGTTTTTGTTAGGGTTTGGGCTAGGATTAGGACTAGGGCTAATGTCAGGTGAGGGGTTACAGTTGAGGTGAGGACAGTTTAAGGATTAGATTAATGGATAGGTATAGTTTAAGGGTTAGGTTTAGGGTTAAGGGTCAGGTTTAGAGCTAGGGGAATTATTAGGGTCAGGATCAGGTTAGAGTTTGGTTGAAGTTAGGGTTTAGGGTTAGGGCTCAAATAAGCATTAGGCTCAGTGTTTGGGTAATGATAGGTTTTGTTTAAGGTTCAGGATAGGTTTTCTGTAATTGATAGTGTTAAGTTTAGCGATAGGGTTTGTGTTAGTCCTAGGATTAACATTAGGGTAAGGATAATGGTTAGAATATTGGATGAGGTTAGAGCTAAGGTTAGGGCTAGGGTTATGGTCAGGAATAGGTCTTGAGTTATAGTTAGGGTTAGTGTTAGAACTAGGGTTAGTTTTAGGGTTATGTTTCACATAAGGGTTAGGTTTTGAGCTAGGGTTAGAGCTAGGGCAAGGGTTAGGTTCAGAGTTAGGTCTTGTAGAGATAAGATTAGAGTTTGGTTAAAGTTAGAATTGAATTAGGGTGAGCATCAATATTAGGGCTAGGGTTAGGGTTAATGTAATGTATATGGTTAGATGTAGGCATAGGGTTCTGGTTAGTGCTAGATTGGGGTTTAGATTTAGGATTACGGCTATGGTTATTATTAGGTTTATGGTCAGGTTTAGGGTTTGAGCTAGAGTTTAGGTCTATGGAGATTGTGAGGTTTAGGTTGAGGTCTAGTTTTATTTTTCTGGTAAGTTTTAGGATTCGGGTTATTTCTAGGGTTACCAATAGGTTTAGGGTTTGTTTTAGGGTAATGGGTAGTTTAGAGCTAGGTTTAGGGCAAGGGTAAGTTTAGGATTAGGGCTAGTGTTAGGGGTATATTTAGGGATAGGTTAGTTTTTATGTTTAGGATAAAAGTTCGGCTTTGAGCTAGGTTTAGGAATAATCAAGAGTTTGGTTAGGGTTAGGGTTAGGGTAATGCTTAGGCCTAGGATTAGCTGTAGGTTTTGTGTTTGGTTTAGACCTAGGGTTAGGGCTGTGGGTAATGTAAAAGCTAGGGTTATGATTAGGGCTAGTTTTATGGTTAGGATTATGGCTAGTCTAGTGTTAGGTTTAGATATTTGTTTAGGGTCAAGTTTAGAGGTAGGTTACTCTTAAAGGCAGGGTCAATGTTTGGGTTAGAGTTAGAGTTAGGGTTACAGGCAGAATTAGAACTAGGTTTAGGTCTAGGGATAGGTTTAGTGTTTCGGTTAGGTTAAGGGTTACTTTAAGGGCTAGGGATAGGTTTTTGTTTAGGTCTAGGGCTAGAGTTAAGGCTAGATTAAGGATTTGGTTTAGGTCTAGGTCTACTGATATGGTTTGTTCTAGGGTTAGGGCCATGTTTAGACCTAGGGTTACTGTTAGGGTCAAAATAATGATCACTTTAATATTAGGGTTTGGAATAGGGTTAGAGTTAGAGTGAGGATAGGGTGATGACTATGAATAGAGTTAGGGCTTTGGTTAGCTTAAGGATTAGAGATAGGTCTAGGGTTACAAATAGAGTTAGGGTTTTGCTTTAGGTAAAGGATAGGCTTAAATCTAGGGTTAAGGCTAGAGTTAGGGTTAAATATAGGTTTAGGGCTCTGATTAGCGCAAATTTTTGTGTTGGGGTTAAGGCTAGTGTTATGGCAATAGATAATGTAAGAACTAGGTTTACATTAGGGTTAGGGGTAGGGGTAGGTGTAGTCTAAGGTTTAGGTTTAATGTTAGCATGATGTTTATAGCTAGGTTAGTATTAGGATGTAATTCAGAGACAGTGTTAGTTTTAGGGTTAGGGTTAGGACTCAAATAAGGGCTAGAATACTGTTAGGGTTCAATTTAATGTGAGGGCGGTCTTTAGAGCTACGGTGACTGTTAGGATATAAGTCAGCATAAGGGTTAGTTTCAAGTTTAGGATTATGACTTGAATTAACACTAGAGTTTTTGTTAGGGGTTGATTTAAGTTTAGGGTGGTGTTTAGAGCTAGCGTGTGTGTTATGATATGATTCGGGGTCAGAGTTGGTTTAAGGTTATGGTTAGTAGTTGAATTAGTGCTAAGTTTTGGTCTAGGTGTATGTTAGGGTTTGGCTTAAGTTAAGTTTTAAGATTAGGACTATTGCTCAGTTTTTTGTTTTTTTTTGAGAATGAGAGAATGAGAGAGAGAAAGAGAGAGAGAGAGAGAGAGAGAGAGAATTTTAAAAATATTTTTATTTATTTATTTATTTTTTTAGTTTTTGGTGGACACAACATCTATTTTTCTTTAATTATATTTTTATTTCTGCTGAGGATCGAACACAGCAACCCGCACATGCCAGGCCAATGCGCTACCGCTTGAACCACATCTTCAGCCACTATTGCTTGTTTTTGTTTTAGTCCTATGTTTAGGGTTAGGGCTACTGTTTGTGTTAGGGCTAGTGTTTTATTGGTGTTAGGGTTAGGACTAGTGTTTGTGTTTGGCTTAGGCTTAGGTTTATGTTAAGACTTGGAGTTAGGGTTAGATCTCGGTTCAGGGCTAGGTTTAAGAATAGGGCAAGTGTTACGGCTAGGTTTAGGGTTATGTTAAATGATAAGGATAGAAGTAGGGATAAGGCTAGGGTGAGAGTTAGAGTTAGTCTTAGGGCTATGGTTATGATTAGTTTTAGGGATAGGGCTAAATCAGGGCAAGAATTAGAACTAGGGTTAATGTTCAGCTAAGGCTTAGCATTAGGGCTAGGTTTAGAATTAAGTTTAGGGTAAGGGAGGTATTTTAGGTAGGTTTATAGGTAGAGTAAGGGTTAGAATTAGGATTAGGTCTAGGGTTAGGGTTAGGGTTATGATTAAGGCTAAATTTAGGGCTAGAATGAGGGCTAGGGTTTGTTTGAGGGTTAGGTCTAGAATTAGGGCTAGGGATAATGTCAGGTCTAGTGTTACAGTTAGGAATAGATTTAGGATTTGGTCTATGTCTTAGTCTAGTGTAAGTGTTAAGTTTAGGTAAGGGTCAGTTTTAAAGCTAGGGATACTTTTAGGTTCAGTGTCAGGGTTATGGTTTGTATTAAATTAAGATTTAGGGATAGGACTCAAAGTTTCATTAGGGTTAGAGTAAGGGTTAGATTAAGGTATCAGGTAATGATTAGCATTAGATTTAGCATTCAGGGTAGGTTTGGGGTAATTGAGAGATTTAGAGTTTCCAATAGGGTTAGGGTTTGGCCTAGGGATAGCATTAGGAATAGAGTTATCATATGGGCAATATATGGGGTGATGGTTAGGTTTAGGGGTAGGGATAAGGCAAGGGTTAGGTTTAGGCCAAAGGTTAGGCTTTGAGCTGTGCTTAGGTATAAGGTGAGGGTTAGGCTTAGGGTTAGGTCTAGGTTTAGAGTTAGGGTTATGCTTACAATAGGTTTAGGCCTTGGATTAGAGCTAGGTTTTGTGTTAGGTTGAAATCTAGGGTAAGTGTTATGAGTAATGTATAATCTAGGGTTCTAATTAGTGCTAGTTTTAGGGTTAGGATTATGGCTAGGTCTTGTTTCAGGTTTAGATTTTGGTTTAGAGTCAGATTTAGAGCTAGGTTTAGTGTTAATGTGAAGATCAGTGTTCAGATTAGAGTGAGGGTGAAAGCCAGAATCAGGAGTAGGGTTAGGTCTAGGGGTAATGTTATGGTTAGGTTTAGGTAAAAGTTTATTGGTGGGGCTAGTTTCATGGTTCAGTTTAGGGTTAGGTCAGGTTTAGACCTATAATCAGTGTTATGGTTAGAATAAAGGTGAAGGCTAGGGTTAGGTTTTGGGTTATGTTTAGAGCTAGAATGAGGGCTAAGGTTTGGATAGGTAATAGGTTTAGTGTTTGATTTAGGGTAAGGATTATAATTGGGCCTAGGGTTACCATTATGGGTAGGGTTTGACTTAGAATAAGGGTTAGGGTTAGAGCTAGGCTAAGAGCTAGGGTTTGGGTTATGTTTAGGTTTAGGGTTAGGGTTAGTGTCAGGGTTAAATCCAGTTTAGGGCTATTTTTGTTTTTGGGTTTGGACTAGGATTAAGAATATGGTTGATGTAAAAACTAGGGTTTTTTTTTAGAGTTTGTTTTAGGTTTAGGGTTAGGGCTAGGAATGGTATTAGCATTTCCCTTTTGGTTAGAGTGATATATAGAGCTAGAGTTAGTGTTTGGATATGAGTCAGTGTAGGGTTAGTTTTTGTCCTAGGACTCGAATGTGAGCAAGGGTTATGGCTAGTTATAGGGTTAGGTTTTGATTTTGGTTTGGTTTAGGGTTAGGGTAATGGCGCGGTTTTGTTTTAGGGGCTAGGGCTAGGTTTAAGGTTAGTTTTATGATTAGCAATAGTGTTCAGCTAGTGGTAGGGTGAGGTTTAGGCTTGAGGTTTGGGTTAGATTTAGAGTTTATAATCATAATTTAGAGTTATGGTTAGATATAGGGTTAGGGCAGAGGTTAGGGCTAATTTTAGGGTTACAGTAATAGACACATTTAGAAATAGAAGTAGAAATAGGGCTAGGTTGAGAGTTAGAGTTATTCTTAGGGCTAGAGTTAGGGATATGCTTAAAATTAAGGCTAAATTAGGGCTTATGGTTAGTTTTAGGGGAAAGGATGAGATATGGCTAGGTTCAGGGCTAGGGCAAGGGTTAAAATTAGGTATAGAAATAGGGTGAGTGTTCAGGTTAATATTAAAGCTATGTTTAGGGCTTGGATGAGGGCTAGGGTTTGTGTTACGGTTAGAGCTAGGATTAGAGCTAGGGCTCATGTGAGGTCTAGGATTATGTTTAGTAATAGTGTTACCTTTAGGTTTATGGCTAGGTCTAGTGGAAAGTTACATTTAGGGTAAAGGTCAGTTTAAAAGATAGCTGTATTATTATGGTCATAGTCTGGTTTTGTGTTTGGTCTAGGATAAGGTTTAGGGTTAGGGTTCAAATTAGCATTAGGTTTAGGATTAAAGTAATGGATAGTGTTAAATGTAGGGTTCAGGTTAGGTTTAGAGTAATAGATAGGGTAAGGTTTAGTGATAGGATAAGGGTTAGGTCTAGGGTTAGCATTAGGGTTATGTTTATGTTTAGGGTAAAGGATGCGTTAGTGCTTGTGTTAGGGCTTGTGTTTATGTTAGGATTTTGGCTAGGTTTAAAGATAGGCCTAGGTTTAGTGTTAGTGTTAGGTTGAGCAGAAGTGTTAGTCTTTGAGATAGGGTTAGGTCTAGGGTGAGGGTTAGAGTTATATTCAGGTCTACTGTTAGGGTTAGGGTTAGGCTTATGGCTTGGAATAGTATTAGGGTTAAGGTTATTTTTAAGATAATGGATCAAGCATGTGCTAGTATTGTGCAATGGTTACAGTTAGGATTAGGGCTAGGTTTAGGGTTAGGTTGAGCGTTAGGGCTATTGTTAGGTTTAGGGTAAAAATTAGAGTTTTAGTAGGGTTAGGGCCAGGGCCAGTGTTATGGTTAAGGTTAGTGCTAGGGATAGGGTTAGGGTTATGCTTAGGTCTGTGTATTGGGCTAAGATTAGGGCTAGGTTGCGTGTGAGGTTTAGGTCTATGTTCGGTGTATGGGTAATATAAGAGCTAGGGTTATGGTTATGGGTAGATATAGGGTTAGTCCAGTGTTACCATTAGTATTGCAGTTAGGATAAGTTTTAGAGCTAGGGTTTGTGTTGGGGTAAGTATCTAGGGTTAAGTCTAGGGTTACTGTTAGGGATAGATTTAAGGTTATGTTATGGTTACGTCTAGTGTAAGGTTTAGATTTAGGGTAAGGGTCAAGTTTAGAGCTAGATGTATTATTAAGGTCAGGATATGGGTTATGGTTCAGTTTAGTTTAAGGTTTAGGTTTAGGGCTTTAATTAGCATTAGGGTTAGAGTTAGGGTTAGGATAATGAATTGTCTTAGGATTAGGGTACAGGTTAGTCTTAGGGCAATGGATAGGTTTAGGGATTTTGATGGGGTTAGGGTTAAGCCTAGGGTTTGCATTAGGGTTAGGATTATGGTTTGGGTAATGGATAGAATTAGAGCTAGGGTTAGGACTAGGGTTATGGTTATGATTAGAGCTAGGGTTAGGATAGTATATAGATTTAGAGCTATGCTTATGGGATGGTTAAGGTTAGGATTAGGGCTAGTGTTATGTTAAGGTTTGGGACAGCGCTAGGGTTGTGTTTAGGGTAAAGGTTAGGCTTTGAGCTAGGGTTAGGTCTAAGGGGAGTGTTACGTTTAGTTTAGGGTTTTACTTTGGGCTAGGTTTAGGCCTAGGATTAGGGCTAGATTTTATGTTATTTTAGTCCTAGTGTTAGGGCAATTGGTAGTTAAAAGCTAAAGTTATGATTAGGGCTAGTTTTAGGGTTAGGGTTATGGCTATTTTTAGTGTTAGGATTAGGTTTTATGTTAGGGTGAGCTTTGGAGCTAGGTTTACACTGACCTAACCCTCAGTGTTCATGCTAGATTGAGTGTTGAGGTTAGTGCCAGAATTAGGACTAGGGTTAGGTCTAGAAGTAGGGTTAGTGTTTGGGTTGTGTTAAGGGTGAATATTAGAGCTAGGGCAAGGTTGTTGTTCAGGTTTAGGGCTAAAGTTATGACTAGATTTAGGATTAGGTTTAGGTCTAGGACTAGGGTAAGGTTTAGGTTTAGGTATAGGATTGCCAGTAGGGCTAATGTTAGGGTTTGACTTCGGGTTAGGTTCAGGTTTAGACCTACGGTTATTTTTCGGGTCAGTATAAGTTTCAATGTTTGGATAAGGGTTTGGGTTATGCTTAGAGCTAGAATGAGGGCTAGGATTAGGACTAGTAATATGGTTAGTGTTTGGGTTAGGCTATGAAATAGGGTTAGGACTAGGTTTAGCATTCTGTTTAGGGTTTGGCTTAATGTAACAAATAGGATAAGAGCTAGGGTTAGGAAAGTGTTAGGGACTGGCTTATGGCTAGGGATATTGTTTGTGTTAAAGCTAGGGTTAGCACTAAGTTTAGGGCCAAGTTTTGTGTTAGGTTATGGGTAGTGTTAGGGCTATAGCTAATGTACAAACTAGGGTTATGATTAGGCCCAGTTTTGGGGTTAGTGTTATTGCTAGCTCGGTGTTAGGGTTAGGGTTAGTGTTAGCATGATGTTTAGAGCTAGAGTTAGTGTTAGGGTCAGAGTCAATGTTCAGGTTAGGATTAGCTTTAGGGTTAAAGCCAGAATTATCACTAGGTTTAGGTCTACAGGTAGGTTTAGTGTTTGGGTAGGTTTATTATTACGGCTAGAGCTAGGTTTTTGTTTATGTCTAGGGCTAGAGATATGGCTAGATTTAGGATTATGTTTAGTTCTAGGGCTAGTGTTAGGGTTAGTTTTAGGAATAGGTTTATTTCTAGTACTAGTGTTATTGTTCAGTATATGGTTAGGGTCAGGTTTAGACCTACGTTAACCATTAGAGTCAGAGTAAGTGTCAGGTTTGAATTGTGGTTAGAGTTAGAATGAGGGTTAGTGTTAGGACTACTAATAGGATTAGGGTTAGGACTAGGGTTTTCATTAGGGGTAGGTTTTGCTTAGGATATGTGATAGGGTTAGACCTAGGGTTAGGGATATATTTAGGGTAGGGTTAGGGCTAGTGTTAGGATTAGGTTTAGTGTTGAAGCTAGGATTAGATCAAATTAGGGCTAAATTTTGGTTAGAGTTAGGGCTAGGTTTAGAGTTACAACCAATGTTTTCAGAGGAGTTATGATTTCAGCTAGTTATAAAATTGGGGTTAGGACTAGGTCTAGTGTTAGGGTTTGGTTTAATATTAGGATGATGTTTAGAGCTATGGTTAGTATTAGGGTCAAAATTAAGGTCAGGTGTAGTTTTAAGGTTAGGGTTTGGACTCAAATTAGGGCTATGTTTAGGGCTAGTTGTAGCTTTAGGTTTTGGTTTAGGTTAAGTTATAAAGTTAGGGCTATGCCTCAGTTTTGTTTTAGGGCTAGTACTATGGTTAGAGCTAGTTTTAAGTACAGCATTAGGTTTAGGACTAGTGTTAGGGTTAGGTTTAGTCTGAGGTTTACAGTTAGATATAGAGTTAGGGTTAGATCTAGGGTTAGGTCTAGGGCTAAGGATATGGCTAACGTTAGTTTCGAGGTCTATAGCTAGGATTACGGTTATGATAAAAGAGGGTTAGAACTAGAGATAGGGCTAGGAAGAGAGTGAGAGTTACTCTTAGGGATAGGCTTAGGGTTTGTTAAGTATAGGGCTTAAATAGGGCTAGGAATAAAGCTAGGTTTATGTTTATGTTTAGGCCTATGGTTAATTTTGGTTTTAGGGTTAGGTTTAGTGTAAATAATGGGATTAGAGCTAGGTTTAGGTGTAGGACAAAGGTTAGAATAAGGGCTAGGACTAGGGTTTCATTAGAGTTATGATCAAGGGTAGGTTAAGGGCTAGGATCATGGCTAGGGTTTGTGTTAGGGTTAGGGCTAGGATTAGTATTAGGGAAAATGTCAAGTCTAGAGTTATGGTTAGGGATAGTTTTAGAATTAGGTTTATGGTTTTGTTTAGTGTAAGGGTTAGATTTAGTATAAGGGTCAAATTTAGAGCTAGCGGTATAATTAGAATTTGGGTAATGCATAGGGTTTTGTTTAAGTTAGGGTTTAGGGTAGGGCTCAAATTACATTAGGGTTTGGTTAGGGTAATAAAAGGGTAAGGTTTAGGGTTCAGATTAGGTTTAGCATAATGGATAGGGTTACAGTTAGGCATAGGTTTAGATTTAGGCCTAGAGTTAGCATTAGAATTAGGGTTATGTTTAGGGTAATTGGTAGGATTAGAGCTAAGTTTAGGGCTAGGGTTATGGATAGGAGTAGAGCTAGGGTTAGGGTTAGGGTTAGGGTTAGGGCTATGGTTTGTGTTAAGGTTAGGCTAGGATTAGAACTAGGGCAAATATCAGGTCTATGGTTATGTTAGGAATAGTTTTAGGGTTAGGTTTATGGCTAGGTCTAGTATAAGGGTTAGCTTTAGGGGTAGGCTCAGGGTTAGAGCTAGGTATATTATAACGGGAAGGGTCATAGTTAGGTTTGGCTTAGTTTAAGTTTAGGATTAGGGCTCAAATTAGCATTAGGTTTAGGGTTCAGGTTAGTTTTACGTTAATGAATAAGGTTAGGGTTAGCGTTAAGGATAGGGTTAGGCCTAGGATTACCCATAGGGTTATGGTTATGGATAGGGTTAGAGCTAGTGATATAGCTAGGGTTATGGTTAGTATTCTGGCTAGGGTTAGGGTAAGGTTAAGGTTAGGTTTTGGGTTAGGGTTAGGTTTAGAACTAGGGTCTCAAATAGGGTTAAGTTTTCAGTTTGTTTAGTGCTAGGGTTAGGGCTATGGCTAATGTATGAACTAGTATTACAATTAATACTAGTTTTAGGGTTAGGTTTAGGATGATGTTTAGAGCAAGGGTTATATTTAGGGTCATTCTCAGGGTCAGGGTTAGTTTTAGTTTTAGGTTTATGACTCAAATTAGGGATAAAGTAAGAACTAGGTGTAGGGTTAGGTTTTGGTTTAGGTTAAGGGTTACAATTGGGCTATGGCTCAGTTTTGTTTTAGGGCTAGTGCTAGGGTTCAGGATAGATTTTGAATTAATGTCAGGGTTAGGGCTAGTGTTAGAGTGACCTTTAGGTTTAGGGTTAGGTTTTGATTTAAAGTTAGGGTTGATCTAGGTTTAGGGCTTGTGCTAGAGTTAGGGCTAGGGTTAAGCTTATGGTAATGAATATTTTTAGAACTATGGATACATCTATGGTGAGAATTGGAGTTATTCTTACGAGTACGCTTAGTGTGAGGGTTAGTGTTAGGGCTAAAATAGGGCTAGGATTAGGACTACTGTTAGTGTTAGGGTTAAGCCTAGGGGTTGGGCTAGGTTTAGGATTAGCACTGGGGTTAGGGTTAAGTTAGAGGAATGGGTGGGGTTATAGCTAGCTCTAGGGCTAGGGTGAGAGTTAGAATTAGGATTAGCCCTGGGGTTTTGTTTCAGTTTAGGATTAAGTCTAGGGTTAGGGCTAGAATGAGGGGTATGTTTTCTGATAGGGTTAGGGCTAGGACCTGGGCTAGGAATAATATCAGGTCTAGGATGATTAAGGATAGTTTTAGGGTTAGGTTATGGCTAGGTCTAGTGTGAGGGTTAGGTTTATGTTAAGGTCACCTTTAAATTTAGAATTATTATTAGTGTCACGGTCAGGGTCAGTGTTAGCATTTGGTTTTCCTTTAGGTTAAGGGGATAGGGCTGAATTAGCATTATGGTTAGATTTAGAGTCAAGGTAATGGAACAGTTTACTTTAGGTTTTAGTTAAGGTTTAAGGTAAGGAATGGGTTAGGTTTCAGCCATCGGGTTAGGGTTAGCATTAGGGTTGGGGTTACGTTTAGTGCAGTGGATAGTTTTAGAGTTAGGGTTTGGCTAGTTTATGGTTTGAATTAAATCTATGTTTAGAATTAGGTTTAGGAATAGGAATAGGGTTTGTTTTAGGGTAAGTTTCAGGGTTAGGGTAAGTGTTAGTTTAGGGTTAAGGTTAGGGTTAAGTTAGGATAAGGGTTAGTGTTTGAGCTAAGTTGAGGACTAGTGTGAGTGTAAGGTTTAGGTTTACTTCTGCATTCAAGATTATGGTTAGAGTTAGATTTAGTGTTAGGGATAGTGTTATACATAGGGTTAGGGTTAGGTTTAGTGTAATGGATATGTTTAGAGCTAAAGTTAAAGCTAAGGTTAAAGTTAGGATTAGGGCTAGGATGAGGATTAGTATTTAGGATAGGTCTAGTTTTATGTTTAGTGTAAGGGTTAGGCTTTAAGCTAGGGTTTGGTCTAAGGAGAGGTTTAGGGTTAGAGTTAGGATTAGGGTTAGGCCAAAGATTAGATTTATGCTTAGAGCTAAGTTTAGGCCTAGGATTACCTCTAGGTTTTGTGTTAGGTTTAGGGCTAGGGTTAGGACTATGGTAATGTAAAAGCTAGGGTTATGTTTAGGGCTAGTTTTAGGTTTAGGGTTATAGCTAGGTCTAGTGTTAGGTCTAGGGTTTTGGTTAGTATAAGGTTTAAAGTTAGTTTAAGTGTTAGGATCAGGGTCAGTGTTCAGGCTAGGTTTAGGTTTAGGGTTAGAGCCAGAATTAGGTCTAGGTTTAGGTCTAGAGATAGGGTAAGTATTTGGTTGAGGTAAAGGATTATTGTTATGACTAGTGCTAGAAATTTGTGTAGGTCTAGGGCTAAAGTTATAGCTATATTTAGAATTAGCTTTGAGTCTAGGTCTAGTGTTAGGCTTAGGTATAAGTATAGGGTTACTGGTAGTTCTAGTGTTAGGTTTTGGTTTAGATTTAGGGTCAGGTTTAGATCTAGGGTTACTTGTAGGCTCAGATGAGGGTCAGGGTTAGGTTTAAAGATATAATGAAGGCTAGCATTAAGAGTAGTAATATGATTAGAGTTGAAGTTAGGCTAAGAATTAGGGTTATGACTAGGGTTAGCATTTGGTTTAGGGTTTGGCTTAGGGTAAGAGATAGGGTTAGAGCTATGATTAGGGTTAGGTTTAAGGCTACTGTTAGGGTTAAGATTAGGGTTAAAGCTAGGTTTAGGGCTCGGATCCAGGGTAAAATTACTGTTAATGTTAAATCTAGGGTTAGGACAATGACTAATGTATGAACTAGGGTTACAATTAAGACTAGTTTTAAGGTTCCCGTTAAGGCTAGGTCTAGTGTTAGGGTTAATTTCAGTTAGGGTGATGATTAGAGCTAGGATTAGTGTTAGGTTCAGAATCAGGGTCAAAGTAATTTTTAGAGTTAGAATTAGAGGTAGATGTAAGGTTTGGGTTTGGTTTAGGTTAAAGGTTTGGGTTAGAGATATGGCTTGGTTTTGTTTTATGGCTAGGGCCAGGGCTAGGGCGAGTTTTAGGATTAATATTATGGTTAGGTGTAGTGTTAGGGTTTGATTTGGGAATGATTACAGTTAAATTTAGAATTAGGTGTAGATTTAGAGTTAAGTTTACTTCTAGATTTAGGATAGGGATAAGGATAAAACTAGGGCTAGGGCTAGGACAAGAGTTATAATTAGTCTTAGGGCTAAGGTTAGGGTTAGGATAGGATTCAATTAGGCCTGGGATTAGCAAGAGACTCAGTGTTAGTATTAGGCCAAGGGTTAGGGCAGGGTTTAGGGTTAGGTTTAGGGTTATGGTTAGGTTTATCGTAAGAGATGAGGTTATAGGTAGTTTTATGGCTAGGGTGATGGTTAGAATTAGGGTTAAGGGTCAGGTTATGATTTGGGTTAGGATTGAGGTTAGGTTTAGGGCTATGATTATGGCTAGGGCTAATTTCTGGTCTAGGATTATGGTTAAATATAGTTTAAGTTTAGTTTTATTGGTACACCTTGAGTAAGTGTTAGGTTTAGGGTTAGGGTCAGGTTTAGACCTAAGGGTATTATTAAACTCATGGTCATGATTAGAGTTTTGGATAGGTTAAGGTTTAAAGGTAGAACTCAGATTAATATTTAGGTTAGGATCAGCGTGATGATAGGGTTAGGTTTAGGTTTCAGGTTAGATTTAGGGTAATGGATATTGTGAATATTAGGGATAGGGTTAGTTTTAGGCCTTTGGTTAGCATTAGGGTAAGGATTATGATTAGAGTAATGGATAGGGTTAGAGCTAGGGTTACAGCTCGGGTTATGATTACAATTAGTGATAGGGTTAGAGTTAGGTTAAGGATTAAAGCTAGGGTTAGGGCTCGGAATAGGGCTAGAATTTTGGTTAAGTTAGGGCTAGAGTTACAGTTACAGCTAATGTAAGTACTAGGTTTATGATTAGGGCTAATTTTTGTAGTAGGGGTTAGAACTAGTTCTAGTGTCAGGTTTAGAGACAGGTTAATGTTAGCACTAGGTTCAGTGTTATGGATAGGATTAGGGTTAGGTTTAGGGCCGGAATTAGGACTAGTGTTAGGTCTATGGGTTGGGTAAGTGTTTAGTTTACGTTAAAGGTTATTGTTAGGACTAGAGCTAGGATATGTTTAGGTCTAGGGCTAGAATTATAGCTATATTTAGGATTAGTTTGGGGTTTAGATTTATGTTAGTGTTAGGTGTACATATAGGCTTACTGGTAGGGCTAGTGTTAGGGTTTGGTTTAGGGTTAGGGTCAGGTTTAGACCTAGGGTTACTGTTAGGATCAGAATAAGGGTCAGGGTTAGGGTTAGAACTAGAATGAGAGCTAGTGTTAGAACTAATAATACTGTTAGTGTTTAAATTGGGCTAAGGATTAGGGTTAGGATTAGGGTTAATATTTTGTTTAGGGTTTGGCTTAGGGTAAGGAATAGGGTTAGGGCTCGGGTTAGGGTTATTTTAGGGCTAGTGTTAAGGTTAAGATTAGGGTTTCAACTAGGGTTAGGACTAGAATTAGGGGTAGGTTTTGTGTTAGGGTTAGGGCTAGGGCTATGACCATGACTACTCTACGAACTAGGGTTATGATTAGGGCTAGATTTAGGGTTAGGGTTAAGGCTAGGTCTTGTGTTAAGGTTAATTTTAGGTTAGGGTGATATTTAGAGCTAGGATTAGTATTAGGATCAGTGTCAGGGTCAGGGTTGTTTGTAGAGTTAGGGATAAGACTAGATGTAGGTTTATGGTTTGGTTTAGGTTAAGGGTTAGGGTAAGGGATATCCCTTGGTTTTGTTTTAAGACTAGGGCTAGGGGTAAGGCAATTTTTAGAATTAGCATTATTATTAGGGCCAGTGTTAGGGTTTGGATTAGGATTATGGCTATGGTTAAATTTAGATTTTTGTTTAAATTTAGAGTTAGGTTTAGTTCCAGGGTTGGGCTAGCGCTAAGGATAGAACTAGGGATAGGGATAGGGCAAGAGTTAGAGTAAGGCTTAAGGCTAGATATAGGATTAGGTTAGGACTAAATTATTGTTAGTGCTAGGCTTAGTGTTAGGGTTAGGCCTAGGGTTAGGGCAAGGGTTATGGGTTAGGTTTAAATTGTAGTAAGGTTTAGGTTTATGGTTAGGTTTAGGGTAAGGGATGGGATTATAGCTAGGTTTAGGGCTAGGGTGAGTGTTAGAATTAGGGATAAACGTCAGGTGATGGTTCGGGTTAGAATTAAGGCTAGGTTTAGGGCTAGGATTAGGGCCAGGGATAATTTCAGGTCCAGCTTTACAGTTAAAGATAGTTTAGGGATAGGTTAGATGTAGTATAAAGGTTAGAATTAGGGTTAGGGTAAGGTTTAGATCTAAGGGTATTGTTTGGGTCAGGGTGGTGATTAGTGTTTGGGATAGGTTAAAGTTTAAATATAGGGCTCAAATTAGCATAGGTTTAGGATTAGGGTAATAATATAGTTAGGTTTAGGTATCAAGTTAGGATTATGATACTTGATAGGGTTAGGATAAGAGATATGGTAAGGTTTAGACCTAGGGTTAGCATTACGGTTAGGATTATGGTTAGGGTAATGGATAGTGTTAGAGCTAGGGTTAGAGCTAAGATTATGGTTATTATTAGTGCTAGATTTAGGGTAACGGTTAGGGTTAGGGTTAAAGCACGATTTAGGGCTCAGATTAGGCTAGGTTTGGGTTAAGTTAGGGCTAGGGTTAGGGTTATGGCTAGCGTAAGTACTAGGTTACATTTAGGGCTAGTTTAGGGCAAGGATTAGTGTTAGGGCTAGGTCTAGTGTTATGTTTAGGGTTATGTTTAAAGCTAGGGTTAGTGTTAGCTTCAGAATCAGGGTTAGGGTTAGTTTTAGAGTTCTGCTTAAAACTAGAATTAGGGTTAGGGTTAGGGCAAGGTGTAGGGTTAGGGTCTGTTTTAGGTTAAGGTTTAGGCTTAGGGCTAACTCTCAGTTTTGTATTACGGATAGGGCTAGAGTTAGAGCTAGTTTTAGGAGTAGCGTTATGATTAAGGTTATGGTTAGTGTTAAGTTTAGGCTTAGGCTTTGCATTAGGTTTAGATTTAAAGTTAAGCTTAGATCTTAGGTAAGGGCTAAAGCCAAGGAAATTGCTAGGGTTAGGCCTAGGGTTAGGGCTAGGTTTAGAGTTCCAGTAAGGGAGAGGTTTAGAACTGGTTTTATGGCTAGGGAGAGAGTTAGTTATAGGGCTAGGCTTAGGGTTAGGGTTAGGGATAGGGCTAAGTTAGGTCTAAGATTTGGGATAGGCTTGGTTTCAAGTTAGGCATAGGTTTTAGTTTAGGGTTATGATGAAGGCTACATTTAGTGCTAATATGGGCTAGTGTTTGTGTTCGTGTTTGGTTAGGATTATATCTAGGGCTAATGTCAAGTCTAGGGTTATAGTTATGGATAGTTTTAGGATTGTGTTTTGGCTGAGTATATGTAAGGATTTGGTTTATGGTAAGGGTTAGGTTAGAGCTAGGAAAATTGTTAGGGACAGGGTCATGGTTAGGGTTTCTTTTAGGTTTGAGTTTAGGGTTTGGGCTCAAATTAGCATTAGCGTTACCGTTAAGGTAATGACAGGGTTAGATAGGGTTCAGGATAGTTTTAGTATAATTGATATGGTTGAGGTTAATTATAGGTTTAGGGTTAGACCTAGAGTTAGAATTAGGAAAAGGGTTATGTTTAGGGTTAGAGTTAAGGTTACGGCTAGGGTTATGGTTACATCTAGGTCTTGAGATAGGGTTCTGCCTACCATTAGCATTAGGATATGGGTTATGATTAGGGTAATGAACACAGTTAGAGCTGAGGTTATAGCTAGATTCATGGTTAGGATTAGGTCTTTAGTTAGTGTTAAGGTATGGGTTAGAACTAGGGTTAGGGTTAAGGTCAGAGTCAGGGTGAGGGTCAGTTTTAGTGTTCAGCTTAAGACTCAAATTATTGCTAGGGTTAGGGATTGTTGTAGGATTAGGGCTTGGTATATGTTAAGGATTAGGGTTAGGCCTATGGCTCGGTTTTGTCTTAGAGCTAGGGCTGGGGTTAGGTCTAGTTTTAGTATTAGCCTTAGGGTTAGGGCTAGGGTTAGGTTTAGGCTTAGGCTTATTGTTAGGGTTAGATTTAGTGTTAGGGTTAGATCTAGAGTATGGCCAGGGATATGAATAGGGCTAGGGTTAGACATAAAGTTCAGGCTAGAATTAGGCTTCCAGTAAAATTAGGTTTAGAACTAGAGTTAGTGCTAGGTTGAGAGTTAGAGTTAGGGTTAGTGTTAGGGTTAGAGTTAGTCTTTGGGCTAGGGTTAGGGACAGGACCATTTTAGAGCTAAGATTGGGGCTCTGGTTAGCATTAGGTTTAGGCCTAGGGTTAGGCCTAGATTTAGGGGTAGGTTTATAATTAAAGCTATGTTTAGGGATAGGATGAGGACTGGGTTTTGTGCTGGTGCGAGGGCTAGGATGATTGTTAGGGCTAAAGTCAGATCTAGAGTTATGGCTAGGGATAGTATTAAAGTTAGGTTTATGACGAAGTCTAGTGTAATGGTTAGACATAGGGTAAAAGTCAGATTTAGAGCTAGGGAAATTATTAATATTAGGGTCAGTGTTGTGCTTTGGTTTAGATTTGAGTTTTGCTTAGGGCTCAAATTAACATGAGGGTTAGCATTAAGGTAATGATCAGGTTAGGTTTAGGGTTCAGGTTAGGTTTAGGGTAATTGACAGTTTTGAGGATAGTGATAGGGTTAGGGTTAGGTCTAGGGTTACATTACCATAAGGGTAATGTTTATGTTAATGGGTGCATTTAGAGTTAAGGTTATGGCTAGTGTTATGGTTAGGATTAGGTTTTGAGTTAGGGTTAGGGTGAGGGTTAGAACTAGGGTTAGGTATAGGGTTATGTTTAGCATAAGGGTTAGGTTCTGAGGCAAAATTAGGGTTAGGCTGGGAGTTAGCTTCAGGGTTAGGTCTAGGGATAGGGTTACCATTGGTTTTGGGTTAGAGTTAGGGTTAGTGTTAGACCTAGGAGTAGTGGTATGGTCAGTATAAGGGTCAGGATTAGGGTTAGAATTTGGGATAGGGTTAGAGCTAGAATGAGAGCTAGGGTTAGGGCTATAAATAGAGTTAAGGTTTTTGTTAGCCTAAAGATTAGGGATAGGTCTAGGGTTACCCTATGGTTTAGGGTTTTGCTTAGGGTAAGATATTGGTTTAGAGCTAGGTTTAGGGCTATGGTTAGGGTTAGAGTTAGGGTTAAATCTAGGTTTAGGGCTAGTGTTTGTGTTAGGGTTAGGGATAAGATTAGGTCCAGGACTAATGTAAGAACTATGGTTAAAATTAGGTTAGTTTTAGTGTTATGGTTAGGTTTAGTTTTAGAGTTAGGTTTAAGTTTAAGGTGATATTTATAGCTAGGATTTGTGTTAGAATAAGTCAGGTTAGGGTCCCTTTTAGGGTTAGGGATAATACTCGAATTATTGTTAGGGTTATTCTTAGCATTTGGTTTAAGATGAGAGTGGTATTTAGAGGTAGGTTGAATGTTAGGATAAGAGTGAGGGTCAGTGTTAGTTTTAATGTTAGTGTTAGAACTCAAATTAGGGCTAGGGATAGTTTTAGGTTTACTGTTAAGTTTTGGTTTAAATTAATGTTTAGGGTTAGAGCTATTGGTTGGTTTTTGTTTAGTCCTAGGGTTAGGTTTAGGGATAGTGTAAGTGTTAAGCTTAGGCTTAGGGTTGGGGTTAGATTTGAAATTATGGTTAGATCTAGGGTTAGGGCTGGGACTAAGGATAGGGCAAGGGTTAGGGCTACGGATAGGGTTATTGTAAAGGATAGGGTTAGAACTAGGGATAGGTATAGGGTGAGAGTTACAGTGAGTCTCTGGCTTAGGGTTAGTGTTAGGGTTAGAGATAGGGCTAAATTAGTGCTAGTATTAGGTATAGGTTTATTATTTGGCTTATGCCTAGAGTTAGGATTAGGATTAGGGTTAAGCTTAGGGTAATAGATGGCATTATAGCTAGGTATACAGGTAAGGTGAGGGTTTCAATTTGGGTTTAGTGTAGCTTTAGGGTTAGGGTTATGATTAAAGCTAGTTTAAGGTCTAAGATGAGGGCTAGGGTTTGTTTTAGGTTTAGAATAGGATTAGGGCATGGCTAATTTCAGGTCCCTAATTATGATAAAAAAAAATTAGGGTTAGGATTATGGATACGTCTAGGGTAAGGGTTATGTGTAGTTTTATGTTCAAGTTTAGAGCTAGAAGTTTTAATAGAGCTACGGTCAGGGTTATGGTTTGGGATAGGTTAAAGTTTAAAGTTAGTACGTGAAATAGTGCTAGAGTTAGGGTTAGGGCAATGATATGTTTAGGTTTAGGTTCAAGTTAGGTTCAGGGAAATAGATTGAGTTAATATTAGGGATAGGTTTAGGTTCATGCCTAGGGTTAGCATTAGGGTTATGGTTTGGGTATTGGTAATAGATAGTTAGAGATTGGTTTAGAACTAGTGGTAATGAATAGGTCTAGGGTTAAAACTAGGATTAGGTCTAGGTTTTGGGTTAACTTAGGGATAGGGTTAGGGTTAATATAATTACTAGGGTGATTTTTATGGCTAGTTTTAGGGTTTTAGGGCTAGAATTATTGTTAGGGTTAGGTTGAGGGTTAGGGTGACATTTAAAGCTAGTAGTGTTAGGGTCAGTGTCAGGTTCAGGGTTAGTTTAACTGTTTGCCTTGCAACTCATACTAGGGCTAGGGTTAGAACTAGGTTTAAGGTTAAGGTTGGATTTAGGTTAAGGTTTAGGGTTATAGGTATAGCTAGCTTTTGTTTTAGAGCAAAAACTAGGATTAGGGCTAGTTTTAAGATTGTCTTATGGTTTTGTCTAGTGTTAGGGTTTGGCTTAGTCTTTGGGTTAGTGCTCAATTTAGAGTTAGGTTTTGTCTATGTTTAGTGCTAGGGCAAAGGATAGGGCAAGGTTTAGAGCTAGGGTTAGAGCTAGGGTTAGTGTTATGGTAAAGGAGAAGGTTAGAATAAGTGAAAGGTCTACTGTGAGAGAGTTAGTCTTAGGACTAGCTTTAGAGATAGGGCTATTAGAGCTAAGATTATGACTAGGGTTAGTGTCAGGTTTAGGCCTAGATTTTGGGTTAAGTTTGTAATTAAGGATATCTTTAGCACTAGGATAAGGGCTATTGTTTGTGTTACGGTTAGGGCTAGAATTATGGCTAGGGCTAATGTCAGGTCTAGGGTTAAAGCTTAGGATAGTTTTAGGGAAAGGTTTACGGCTAGGTCTATTGTAAAGATTAGGTTTAGGGTAAGTGTCAGGTTTAGAGATAGGTGAATTATTGGTGCCGGGTCAGTGTTATGGCTTTGTTTAAATTTGAGTTTAGGGTTATGGCTCGAATTAGAGTTAGGGTTAGGGTTAGGGTAAAGATAACATTAGATTTAGGTTTCAGGTTAGGTTTAGGGTAATTGATAGTTTGGGGGATAGTGATAGGGTTAGGGTTAATCCTAGGGTTAGCATTAGAATTAGGGTTATGTGTAGGGTAATGAATACAGTTAGATTTAAAGTTAGGGCTGTGGTTATAGTTTGGATTAGGTCTTGGTTTAGGGTTAGGGTGAAGGCTAGGTTTAAATCTAGGTTTATGGCTCAGATGAGGGTTTGGGTTAGGGCTACGGCTAGGATTAAGGCTAGGGCTAATGTCAGGTCTATCATTACAGTTAAGGGTAGTTGTAGGGTTTGGTTATGAACAGGTCCACTGTAAGGTTAGGTTTAGGGTAAAAGTCAGGTTAAGAGCTAGGTGTATTATTATGGTAAGGGTCAGTATTAGGGATTTGTTTGGGTTAAGGTTCAGGGTTAAGGCTCAAATTAGCATTAGGTTTAGAGAAATGGATATGGTTAGGTTTAGGGTTCAGATTAAGTTTAGGGTTTTGAATAGCCTTAGGGATAGCTATAGAGTTAGATTTAGTCCTATTGTTAGCATTAGTGTAAGGCTTAAGTTTAGGGTAAAAGATAGAATTACAGTTAGTGTTAGGGCTACGTTTATGGTTAGAATTAGTGCTAGTGTTAGGGTTAGGGTTATGTTTAGGCCTTGGTTTAGGGTTAGGTTTAAGCTAAGTGTTAGGTTGGAGCTAGATTTAGGGCTTGGGTGAGGCTTAGGGTAATACCAGGTCTAGGGTAAATATTAGGGTTACAGCTATGTTTAGCCTTAGGGTTAAGATTAGAGTTATGGTAATGGATGAGTTAGAGCTCGGGTGTAGCCAATAGTTACAGTAAAAATTAGAGTTAAAGTTAGTGTTAGGGAGAGGGCTATGTTAATATTTAGGGTTAGGATTAGGGCTTAGTTTAGAGGTAGTGTTAGGGTTAGAGTGACTTTAATCAAATTTCTTTGATACATTCCAGGATTCATCTTTAACTAACCTTACTCTGTTTTCTAGGTTTAGGCCTTTTGGTTCAACATTTTGTTGTCCGGACCAGTTAATATTTTCATTTTACTTTATTTTGATCTATACGAGTGAATGTAAATAGACCTGGAAATCAAACAGGGTTTATGCTAGCTGCTTGAAACTGCACACACAACCTCAATTCTTTGTGGGGACATTCTGGTATGTTCCTTGTGAGTGTAGGCCTAAGCTGAAGCATGCAAAAACAACTTTAACTGAGATTCTTTTAGGAGAAAGCAGGGAATATGCATGCACTGAAATGCCTCCCATAATTATTTTGTAATTTTGTTTGATACTGAGTAGGATTCATTACTTAACTTGCAACACAAAGCTCTCCAAGTGTTAAAAATCTTGTATCAATGGTTATTTAATCAGGTTAGAGTTAGTGTTAGGTTTATTGTTAGGGCTAGATTTAAATGTAGTGTTAGGGTTAAAGTAAGTTTTGTACAAATTTTTTTGATACTTTGAAGGAGTCTTCTTTTACCTAGCCTTAATACACTCCTCATGTTTGGGACTTCTCATTTCAATGGTTTGCTAAGAGGACACTCTGTATTTTAAGGTTCCACTTCATATTGACCTAAATAGGTAAATGAAAATGGAGGTTGAAATCAAACCAGTTGGTGCTAGCTGCTTGAAACTTTAAACAGTGAATCAGTTCTCTGTGGGAACTCTTTGGTTTGTTCCTTGTTAAAGTAGCCCTTAGATGAAGATGACAAAAACAACTTAATCCAAGAGCCCTTTAGCATAAAACAGAGAAATATGCATGAACTGAAATACCACCTCAATTATTTGGTCATATTTCTTTGATACTACATAGGGTTTTTCTGATAGCTTAGCCCACTAGGCTCCCCATGTTGGCACTTCTATAATCAACAGCTTTTGAAACCACTTAGTGCTTTTGTTAAGGATAGTATTAGGGCTAGTGTTAGATCTAGTGTTAGGGTTAGAGTTACATTTGTTCAAATTTCTTTGTTACTGGGCAGGATTCATTTTTCTTATATCCTTTCTATACTCCACATGTGTGGGCCTCCTATGATCAATTGTTCACTGTAAGAAATATTTTATATTTTAAAGGTTCAGTTCATTTTGTCTTATACAGGTAAATTGAAATGGAGCTGGAAATCAAAGCATTGATGCTAGCTGCTTGAAACTTCACACTCCATCAATTCTCTGTGAGCAATCTCTGGTTTGTTCTTGTTACAATAGGCGCAAACTGTAGCATAGAAAAACAAATTTATTCAAGAGTTTTTTTAGGAGATAACAGGAAAATATATATGTACTGTTGTACTCCATGAACTTTTTGGACAGATTTCTTTGATTCTGTGCAGCATTCATCCATCTCAGTTTGGCCCTCTAGGCTGCCCAAGTTTAGAAATGCTATGGTCAAAAGTTTCATAAAAAAGTTAGTGTTAGGGAAAGAGCTAGGGTTAGAGCTAGTATTAGTGTTACAGTTAGTTTTATTCAAAATTCTTTGATACTTGAAATGATTAATATTTTAGCTAGATTTACTCTGTTTCCCAGGTTTAGGACTTCTCCTTTCACTGGTTTGCTGTCAACAACATTTTGTATTTTAAGATTTCACTTAATTTTGACCTATATGGGAAAGTTAATGTAGTTGAAAATCAAACATGGCTTGTGTTGGCTGCTTGAAACTTCACACACTCCATCAGTTCTCTGTAGGGACTCCGGTATGTTCCTTGTAAAAGTAGGCCTATGCTTAAGCATGCAAAACAACTTAATCAGAGAGCCCTTAAGAGAAAACAGAAAAATATGCATGTACTAAAGTACCTCCCATAATTATTTGGTCAGATTTGTTTGATGTTGCATAGGATTCATCACTTATCTTGCCCCACAAGGCTCCCCAAGGGCAGGAATTCTAGGAGCAATGGTTCTCTAATCAGGTTAGGGTTAATGTTATGTTTAGGGTTATGGATAGGGCTAGGGTTAGAGTTAATGGTACGGTGAGAGTTGGTTTTGTTCAAATTTCTTTGAAACTGGGCAGGAGTTACCTTTTATCTAGCCTTAGTGCGGTCCCAAGGTATTTTCTTCTCAACTAAATGGTTCACTATCATGAACACATTGTATTTTAAGGTTTCACTTCATTTTGCCACCTACGGGTAAATGGAAATGCAGGTGGAAATAAAACAGGCAGCCCTTCCCCTAAACCTTACCCTAAACCTAACTATAAACATAGCCCTAATCCTAGGCCTAAGCCTAACACTATACCTAGACCTATTCCTAGCCCTAATTTATCCCTAACCCTAACCCAAATTCTAGACTTAAGACTAACTCAAACTCTTGCCATAGCCAGAGTCCTAGTTCTAACACATCCTTTGCCATAACCAAAACAGTAGCCTTAATCTTAGCTCTAACACTAGCCATAGCCCTAACCCTAGAATTAACCATAGCTTTAAATCTACTCCTAAGCCTAAACTCACCCAATCAGTAGCAATAACACTAATGATATTCATAAAACTACCCTTAACTTTAGCTTTAATCCTAAAACAAAACCGAGCCATAGAACTAACCCTAACACTTAACCTAAACCAAATCCTAACCCTATATCTAGCCCTAAGCCTACCCCTAATTTGAGTCCTATTCATAACCATAAAACAAACTGTGACCCTGACTTAGTCCCTAACACTAACCCTAGTTTAAAACATCACCCTAAACCTAAATATAATCTTAAAAATTAGACTCAGTCCTAAATGTAAACCTAATATTAGCCCTAATTGTAACTTTAGTTCTTACATTACCATACCCTAACAAGAGCCCTAAGGTAACACAAAACACAGCCCTAATCCAAGACCCAAACCTAGCTTTAACCCTAACTCAAACCCTAAACCAAGCCCTAACCCTTACCTAAACCTAAGCCTAACTTTAATCTTTGCACTAAACCTAAATCTAACACTACCCCTGACTCTAACCATAAACTTAGCCCTAATCTAGCACTAACCCTGTCCATTACCCAAACCCTAACACAAAACCTAATGCTAATCTTCGGCCTGACCCTAGAACTATCAGTAAACCTCACATATCCATTACTCTCAGCCTAACCTGAACCCTAACCCTAAAAATATCATTTCACTAACTGTAACCTTAACCTTAATGCATACTCAAGCCCTAATACTAACACTAAACCTAACCATAACCATAACTGTATCCCCAAAAGTAACCCTAATCCTAACATTAACCCTAAAAGTAACACTAAACCTAAACCGAATGCTAACCCTACACCTAACCCTAAACCTAAACCTAATGCTAACACTAACACTAACCCTATCCCTAACCCTCACTCTAACTCTAAACATAACACTAACCCTAAACCTAACACTAATCCAAAACATAACCATATTTCTAACCCTAACACCAACCTTAACACAAACTTTAAGCCTAACCCTCACTCAAACACTAAGGCTAAACCTAACACGAACCCTAAACCTAACACTAACCCTAACTCGAACCCAACACAAACATTAACCCTAAACCTAACCCAAAATCTAACACAAATCCTAACCATAACCTTAACCCTAACACTAAACCTAACACTAAGCCTAAGCTTAAAGCTAATCCTAATTGTAATCTGAACCCAAACACTAACTATAACCCTGACACAAACCCTAATACTAAACATAAAACAAACCTAACCCTAACCCTAAAACTAAAACTAATATTATCACTAACTGAATCCCTAACAAACAATAATCTTAACCCTAACCCTAATACTAAAACTAACCTTATCCCTAACCCTAACCATAATTTAACTGAAAATTTAAACCTAAACTAACCATTACCCTAACACAAAACCTAAGCCTAACCTAAACATAACCCTAACACAAGTCCTAACCCTCTGTCTAACACTAACACTAAGCCTAACTCTAACCCTAACCTAACCCTAACCTAAACATAAACCCTAACCCAAACCCTGACCCTAACCCTAAGCTAACCCTAATGCTAACTCTTACCTAACACTAACCCTAATACTAAATCTAACACTAACCCTAACACTAACCATAAATATAACCATAACATGAACCATAAACCTACCAATACCACTAAACCGAACCCTCACCGAAAGACTATCCCTAAACCTTACACCAACCCTAAAACTAACCCTATTCCTAATCCTAACAGAAATCCTAAATCTAACCCTAATCCGAATTTTAACCCTAACACTAACACTAACCCTAATTAACCCTAAACCTAACACTAACTCTAGTCCTACTCCTAACAATAACCCTAACCCTAAACCTAAACCTAACACTCACGCTGGCAATAACCCTAAAACCAACATTAATTGTAAACCTAACACTAACACTAAGCCTAAACTATGTACAACTCAACCCAAACACTAATGCTAACCCTAAACCTAACCCTAACACTAACGCAAACCCTAACTTTAACAAAACCCTAAACCTAAACCTAAAAATAACCCTAAGTCTAAACCTAACACGAACCCTAACCCTAACACTAACACTAATCTTAACCCTAACCCAAACCGTAACCTACACTGATCTAAACCTAATTTTAAACTTAATCCTAACAATAACCATTACTCTAAACATAACCATAACCATAACCCTAAATGAAACACTAACCATAACTGTACAACTAACCCTAACCCTAATTTTACACTAACACTAATTCTAACCATAACTCTAAACCTAACCCTAATCCTAAACCTAACCCTAACACTAAACCTAACACTAAATTTAACCCCAACCCTAATTCTAAACCTAACCCTAACCCTCACCATAACACAAACCCTATCTCTTACCATATCCCTTATCTTATCTTAACCTTAACCCTAACCATAACCTTACCCTAACCCTAACACTAACCCTATCGGTATTCTTAACCCTAACACTAACCCTATCCTAAACCTAACTCTAACCATAACACTTACCCTAACTATAATCCTAACCCTATCATTAACACTAATCCTCATCCTAACCCTGAGAGTAACCCTAACCCTAACCCTATCACATACCCTAATTGTAATGAAAACACCAACCCTAACACTACCTCTAACCCTAACCCAAATCCTAACCCTATCATTAACCCTAAACCTAACACTATACCTTACACTAACCTAAATGCTAAAACTAACCATAAATAAATCCTAAGGCTAACACTACAATTAACCCTAAACCTAACAATAACCCTCAACCTAAACCTAACCCTAAACCAAACGCTAACCCTAACACTAAATCTAAAACTAAGTATAACCCTAACCCTAACAGTACCTCTAAACCTAATCATAACCCTAAACCTAAACCTAACAGTAACTCTAACCCTAACCCTAACATGAACCATAACCATAACTCTAATCCTCACCTAGCCCTAACCTTAACTTTAACCCTAACACTAATTCTATCCCTAACACTAGCCCTAAACCGTAAACTAACCCTAATCTTAACCCTATCCTTAACCTACACCTAACCCTAACACTGAAACTAACACTAACCCTAAAACTACCCGTAACCCTAAAAGTAACCCTAAACCTAAAACTAACCCTAATTCTAACACTAATCCTTACTGTAATGCTAACTCTAACCCTAGCCCTAACCCTAAAACAAAACCTGACCATAACCAAAATTCTAACAAAAACATTAACCATAACCCGAATTCTTACCTATAGCTAACCATAAACCTATTCCTAACACTAAACCTAATACTAACCCTAACAATAACCCTAACCCCAACCTTAACCCTATAACTTACACTAAATCTAACCATAACTCTATACCTAACACTAACAGTAATACTAAACCTAAACATAATTCTAACCCTAACTCTAACCCTAGTTCTAAACGTAACCCTAACCGTAAATGTAACCCTAACAAACCATTACTCGAACTCTAACACTAATTCTAACACTTATCCTAACCATACACATAACTCTAAAATGAACCCTAAACCTAACCCTAATTCTAACCCTAACCCTTACACTAACACTAACCCTAATTGTAACATTAACACTAATTGTGACACTAACCCTAACCCTAACCATAACTGTAACACTAACCCTAACCCTAAACCTATCCCTAACCTTAACAGTATCCTAACCCTAATCCTAACACTAACACTAACCCTAATCTTAAATTTAAGCCTAACCCTAACACCATCCCTAACTCTAAACTTTCCACTAACCCTAACCCTAATGCAAACCATAACCCTAACCCTAAAACTATCCCTAAACCTATCTCTAACCCTAAAACTAACAATAACCCTAAACGTAACTCTAACCCTAACACTAACACTAATCCTAACAGTAACCCTAACCCTAACCTTAACACAAACACAAACCCTTAACATACAACTAACCCTAACCCTAAACGAAACCCAAAAACTAACCCTAACACTAACCCTAAACCTAACCCCATTTTGAACACTAAAACTAACACTATCCCAAACACTAACCCTAACCCTAACACTAACACTAACTCTAACCCTAACCCTAACACAAAACCTAACCTAAACCATAACCATGACCCTAACATAACCCGAACCCTAACCCTTATCTAGGCCTAACACTAAACCTAAACCTAACCCTAAACCTAACACTAACCGTAATCCCAACCCTAACAAAAATCATAACACAAAACCTCACCCTAACACTAACTCTAACACAAAACCTAACACTAACACTAATACTAACCCTAACCCTAATCCCAACCATAACCCTAACAATAACACTACCCCTAACTGTAACCCTCACACAAATCCTAAACCTAATCATAACACTGAACATAAATTTATCCCTATCCCTAACTGTAACCCTAACACTAAACCTAACCATATACCTAACACTAACTTCAACTCTATCCTTTACACTAACAATAACCCTAACTTTAATGCTAACCTTTACCTAACCCTAAACCTAAACCTAACCGTAAGAGTAACTCTAACCCTAACACTAACACTAACCCTAAAGCCAACCTTAAGTCTCTCAAAAACCCTAACCCTAACACTAACCCAAAACCTAAACCTACCCCAAAACCTAACACTAATCCAAACCCTAACTAAAACCCTGACCTTAAAACTAACAATTACTGTACCCTTAACCCTAAAACTAACCCTAAACTGAACACTAAACTTAACTCTAACCCAAATCCTAACCCTAACACTAACCATAACATGAACTATAACCCTAACACTAATACTAACCCTAACCATGACATTAACCATCAACTTGCCCCTAACCTAAAACTATCCATTAACCGTAACCCTAACACTAACTCTAACCCTTACATTAACACTAACACTAACTATACCATGATTCCCAACCCTAAACCAAACACTCAAACTAACCCTGACTCTAACCTTAACCCTAAGAATAAACTTAAACCTAACCCTAACCCTAATATTAATACTAATCCCAAGACTAACACTAAATCTAACCCTAAATATAACACAAACCCTAAACTAAACCATAATTTTGACGCTAACCTAATCCTAACCTTATCCCTTTCATAACCCTAATCCTAAACTTAACACTAAATCTAATCTTAAACCTAACAATAACCCTGACCCCAACCCTAACACTAACCCTCACCCTAACATGAAAACTCAACCTAACACTTATATTAAAGCTAAACCTAACCCTAAACCTAAATTTAACCCTAACCTTAACCCTAACCCTAACACTATCCCTAACTCTAACTCTAACACAAACCCTAACACTAACATTAATCCTAAACCAAACCTCAATTCTAACCATAATCCTAATGATTACAGTAAACCTAATCCTAAAAAAAAACCTAACCCTAACACTAACCCTAAATCTAACACTAAGCCTAACATTAACCCTAACCCTAACACTAACTGAAACCCTAAACTTAACACTAACACAAACACTAACTTTAACCCTAAATCTTACATAACCCTAACCTGAAAACTAAATGTAAGATTAACCCTAAACATAACCCTATCACTAACCCTAACCCCAACCATAACCCTCTCACTAATGCTAACCCTATCACTAACCCTTAACCTAAACCTAACCCTAACCCTAACACTAGCCCTAACCCTAACCAAAACCCTTACCCTGAAACTAACACTAACAGTACCAGTTACCCTAAAACTAAACCTAAAAGTAACCCTAAACTTAACTCTAACCCTAATCCTTATTGTAACTCTAAACCTTAACCTTACACTAAAACCAACCTTAACCCTAACCAGAAACAAAACCCTAACTGTAACACTAAACCTAAACCGAACCTCAACCCTAACCCTAAACCTAACACTAACCCAAACCCTAAACCTTACCCTAATCCTTACCCAAACACTAACCATAATACTAACCTTGGCATAACACTAAACCTAACGGTAACCATAAAGAAAAACCTAACACTAAACCTAAAACTAATCCTAACTCTAACTGTAATCCTATTCCTAACCCTAAAAATAACCATAGCCCTAAACCTAAGCATAACCCTAACCCAAACATAAACTGAAACCCACACCATAACCCTAACTCTAACCTAAACCTAATCCTAACCGTAGCCCTAAACCTAAACCTATCTTATTCCTAACATGAACCATGAAACAAACCCTAATACTAAAACTAAACCTAACCCCAAACCTAACCCTATCACAAAGCCTAAATCTACCTTAACCCTAAAACTAACACTAAACCTAATACTAACCCTAATCTTAAATGTAAACCTAACTATAACACTAACTCTAATCCTAACCCTAACACATTCCCTAACCCTGACTATAACCCAAACACGAACCATAACCCTAACACTAACTCTAACCCTAACCTTAAACCGACACCTTATTTTAAAATTAACCCTAACCCTAATCCTAACACTAAAACTAAACCTAAACCTAAAACTAAACCTAACACTTACCCTAACACTAAACCTAACACTAATCCTAAACCTAATCCTAACCCTAACACTAAACCTAACCCTAATATTAACCCTAACCCTAACTTTAACCATAAGCCTATAACTAACACTAACCCTAACTCTAACCCTTACCCTAACACTAACCATAACCTGAACCCTATCCCTAACACTAACCCTAATCCTAACACTAAAACTAACCCTAACCTTAACACTAATACTAACCCTAAACCTGCCCCTAACACTAATCCTAAACCTGCCCCTAACCCTAAACTTAACACTAACCCTAACCAAAACTGTAACCCTAATTGTAAAACTAACCCTAAACCTAACACTAACCCAAAACTAATCTTTAACCATAAACCTACCCTAACCCTAACACTAACCCTAACCATAAGCCTAACCCTAAACATAACACTATCCCTAACCCTAATTCTAACCCTAAACCTATCCCTAACCCTAACACTATGCCTAATCCTAACCATAACACTAACACTAACACTGAACTTAAGCCTAAACTTAACCCTACACCTAAACCTCACCCTAAACCTTACCCTAACACAAACCATTAACCTAAACCTAACCCTAACACTAATTTTAACCCTAATACTAACACTAATCCTAACCTACATGTAACCCTAAAACTAACCCTAAACCTATACCTAAGTCTCACTCTAACTCGAATTCTTAACATAACCTTAACCCTTGCCCTATGCCTCACTCTACCCCTCATTCTAATCCTAACCAAAAACCTAATTTTAACTCTAACCCTAACACAAGTCCTAAAGCTAACCCATACCCAAACACAAACAATAATTTCTACCCTAACACTAACCTTAACACTTACCCTAACGAACCCTAGCCCTAACCCAAAAACTAATCTTAATCATAAACCTAACCATAATACTAACCCTAAACCTATATTTAACCCTAACACTAACCTTAAAACTAACACTGAGGGCTGGGGATGTGGCTCTAGCGATAGTGCGCTCGCCTGGCATGCGTGCAGCCCGGGTTCGATCCTCAGCACCACATACCAACAAAGTGTTGTGTCCGCCAAATACTGAAGAATAAATATTAAAAATTCTCTCTCTCTATCCCTCTCTCTCACTCTCTCTTTAAAAAAAAAAAAACTAACACTGAATCTAACCCTAAACCTATCCCTACCCCTAACCCTCACACTAACACTTACCATAACATAAACCCTAACCCTAACACTAATCCTAACCCTAACCCTAACACTAACACTAACCTACAAGTAACCCTAAAACTAACACTAAACCTAACCCTAAACCTAATCCTAAATCTAACCCTAAGCCTCTCTCTACCACTAATCCTAACCCTAACCCTAACCCCTAACGTATATTTAACCCTAACACAAACCCTAACCCTAAACCTTACCCTAACAAAAACCATATCCCTCACACAAACACGATTCTAACACTAAACCTAACCCTAACTCGAAATCTAAAACTAATCCTAACCCTAAACCGAACCCTAAAACTAACCCAAAAAAACTCTAACCCTAAGCCTAAAATGAAGCCTAAAAATAACCCTAACCCTAACTGTAACACTAACCGTAACCATACCCCTAACCCTAAACCTATCACTAACCTTAACACTATCCCTAATCCTAACCCTAACCCTAACACTAAATCTAACCCTAAACCTGACACTAACTCTAACACTAGCCCTATCCCTAACACTAACATGAACCCTACCCTAACCCTAACACTAACCCTAACCCTAACCCTTACACTAAACCTAAACCTAACAATAACCAAAACCAAAACCCTAAAACTAACCCTAACCATAACCCTAACACTAACCCTAACCCGAGCCCTAAGACTAAAATTAACCCTAATCCTATTCCTAACCCTTAAACTATCCCTAACCCTAACACTAACACTAAACCTAACCCTTACAATAACCATAAACCTATCCCTAACCCTAACCCTAACCCTAACCCTAACACTCTCACGAATTGTAATCCTAGCACTAATACTAAGCCTAAACCTCACCATAAATGTAACCTTAACCTTAACACTTACTCTAACCCTAATTCTAACACTAAGCCTCAACCTAACTCTAACCCTAACCCAAACACTAATCTGAAAACTAATCCTAATTCTAACTGTAAAACTAACCCTAATCCTAACCATAATCCTACCACTAACTAAACCCTAACCAAAACTAACACCAAGCCGAAACCTAATCCTAAGCATAACCCTAACACTAACCCAAATCCTAACCCTAACACTAAAAAAAACATAACCCTAAGGCTAACCCTAACACAAACCATAACCAAACCATAACATAAAGTTTACTCTAACCCTTACCTAACCCTAAAAATAACCCTAACACTAACCCTGAACCTAACTCTAACACTAACCCTAACCCCAACCCTAACACTATAACTAACCATAACCCTAAACCTAATCTTAAACCTAACACTAATCATAACACTTACCATCACCCTAAGCCTAACCTTAAATCTAACTCTAATCTTCACCATAACCCTAATGATAACCTTAACCCTAACCTATCACAAACACTAAACTAACCCTAGCAGTATCCCTAACGGTAACCCTAAACTCAACCCTTACCCTAACTCTAAAACTAACCCTAACCCTAAACCTAACCCTATCACAAACACTAACCCTAACCCTAACCCTAATACTAACCCTAACCCTAACCATAAACCTAATCTTAACTGTAAATTTAACCCTAACCCAAAACCTAACCATAACACAAACTCTAACAGCAAAACTAAGCATAACCCTACCCTAACACTAAACCTTACCCTAACCCTAACCCTAGCACTGAACCTAACCCTAATCCTATCTCTATCACTAACATCAACCCTAAAGCTTACTGTAACCCTAACCCTTACCCAAACACTAACCTTAAACCTAACCATAACCATAAACCTAACACTAACCATAATATTACACCTAACACTAACCATAACCCAAACACTAAAACTAACCCTAAATGTAACCCTAATACTAACACTAAACCTAAACTTAACTGTATTCCTAATGCTAACCATAACACTTACCCTAAACTTAACTCTAAAGCTAATCATAACACTAAACCTAATTCTAGCCCTAACACTAATCCTAACCCTAACACAAACTCTAACCCTAAACCTAAGCCTAACTTTTAAACTACTCCTAAACCTAACCTTAACCCTAACACTAACCCTAACCCTATCCTTAACCCTAATGGTAATCCTAATCATAACCCTAACCCTAACCCTAACCCTTACCCTAACACAAACCCTAACCCATTCCTTAAAAGTAACCTTAACCCTAAACCTAATCCTAACACTAACACTAAATTTAACCCTAACACAAACAATAACCCTAACCCAAACTCTAACCATTATCCTAACAATAAACCTAACACTAATCCTAACTGTAACCCTAACCCTAACACTAACCCTAACACAAACCCTAACCAAACCCTAAACTTAAACTTGACCCTAATCCTAACCATGACACTAACCCTAAAACTAATCCTATCCTTAACCAATACCCTAACCCTAACACTCAACTAATCCTAACCCTATACCTAATGCTAAACCTAAACCTACATTTAACACTAACTCTAACCTAACTATTACCCTAATTCAAACATTAACGGTAACCCTAACCTGAACCCGAATACTAATATTAACCCAATTGGCAACCCTAACCCTAAACCTAACCCTAACCCAAAAGCTAAGCCTAACACAAACCCTAACCCAAACACTAACCTGAACACTAACCCTAACCCTTAACCTTACACTAACACTAAACCTAAACCTAACTCTCTCAATAACACTAAACTTCACCATAAACTTAGCCCTAACTTTAAAACTAAATCTCACCCTAACCCTAACACTAACTATAAGCCTAACTGTAACCCAAAACCAAACACTAACTTTAATCCTAACCCAAACACTAATCCCAACTGTAATACTAACCCTAAACTTTACTAAAAACCTATACCTTACCCTAACACTAACCCCAAACCTAACCTTAACATGTACCCTATCCCTATCTCTAACCATAACCTTAACACTAACCCACGTCCTAATAATAACCCTAATGCAAATCCTAACTTTAACTCTAACCCTAACATAACCCTAACCCTAACACAAACCCTAACTCTAAACCTAACCCTAATCCTTGCCAAACAGTAACCCTAATACTAACCTAACACTAACACTAACTTTAACTCTAAACCTAAAAAGAATTTAAATACCAACCATAACTTTATAACTAGCACTAACCATAACCCAATGCTTAAACCAAACACTAAACCTAAACCTAAATTTTACTTGAACTGTAACACTAACATTATCCCTAACCATAACCCTAAACATAACACTAACTCTAACCCCAATCCTAAAGCTAAATCTAACCCTAACACTAACCCAAAACCTAACATTAACAGAAACCCTAACCCTAAACCTAACACTAACCCTAAATATAAACCTAAACCTACCTGTAAACATAATTTTAAAACTAACCGTAACCCTAACCATAACCCTATCACAAACACTAACCCTAAACCTAACAATAACCTTAACACTAATCCTAAACCTAAATCTAACCCTAAATGTAACCCTAATCTTAACTGTAAACCTAACCCTAACCCAAACCCTAACCCTAACCCAAACCCTAACCCTAACCCTAACCCTAACCCTATCTGTAACCCTAAACTTTACCATAACCCTAACACTAATCCTATCCCTAACCTTAACCCTAACAATATACGTAACCCTAACCCTAACACTAACCCTAACCTATCCCAAACCTTAATGTAACCTAACGCTAACACAAACACTAACATAACCCTAAACCTAAAACTGTAATAACCCTAACACTAAACCTAACACTAATCCTAACCCTGACACTAACCCTAAACCTAACACTCACCTAATCCTAACCCTACACTTAACAGTAACCCTAACACTAACCCTTAACCTAACTATAACCCAAAACCAAACACTAACACTCACCCTAAACCTAACTCTAATACTAACCATAACCCTTTCCCTAACCCTAGTGCTACCTCTAATTCTATCTTTTACCCTAAGCCAAATTCTCACCCTAATGCAACCCTAGTCCTAACCATAATTCTTTGCCTCCCCAAAACCTAACTCTATTATTAGTTCTAAATGTAGGCCTCATTTTAGCTCTAATCCTAACCCTAACCTTGACCCTTATTCTGACACTAACACTAACCACAGATTTAACCTGACCCTAACCCTAAACCAAACTCTAATACTACCTCTACCAGTAAACTTATACCTAAACCTAACAGTAACAGTATCACTAGACAAACCTAATTTTGAGTAGAGTAAAAAATATAGCCCTAGCCCTAAATATTACCTAACACTAGCCATAAAAATAACCTTTAACCTAACGTAAAGACTAAACCTCTCACTAGACCAAAAGCTAGTTCTAATTGTGGCTCTAAACATAAAGCTAACCATAACCCCACAATGACCCATAATCTAATAGAAACCCTATCTTTAAACCTTATCCTAAACCAAAACCTAACCCTAACACTAGACTCATCCATTACTCTTACCCTTAAACTAGCCAGAATCATATCCCTAACTCTTACAGTACCAAGCTCTAACGTTAGCCCTAAACATCACACAAAATCTAACCTTTATCCTAGCCCCAAACCTAGCCCTAATCATAACCCTAACCATAACCTTAGACCTAACCCTAATGCTAACCCTCGCCCTAGCCCTAACCCTAGCTCCAACTCAAATCCTTAGACTAAAGAAAACCCTAACCTTAAAACTAACATTAGCCTTGACTCAAAACTTAACCCTCGCCCTAGCCCTAACCATACCTCAAATGCCTACACTTACCTTAACCCTAACCCTAAAATTAACCATAGGCCTAACCCTCACCGTAACCCTAATCCTAAACTTAATCCTAGCACTAACCGTAGCTCTAACCCTATCCATTACCCTAAAGAAATGCCTAATCCAAATGCTAACCCTAGGCCTAACGATAACCCTATCATTAACACTAATCCTATCTATTACTCTAAACCTAACTGGAACCATGAACTTAATTCTATCCATTACACTAACCCTAACCCAAACCCACCGCTAATTGAAGCATTAACCCTAAATCTTCACCTAAACTATAGACTACCCAGACCCTGACCCTAATAATACAGGTAGCTCTAAATTGACCTTTACCCTACACATTAACCTTACAATAGAAAAATAGACATAGCCATAATATAACACTAAAACTAATACTAATGATAAACCTACACTCGACAATAACTCTAGCCCTAATCCTAGCTGTAGCCCTAACACAAACCCTCAGTTTAGCCCTAAACCTAGTCTTAATCCTAACCCAAACACTAACCTTAGTCTTAACCCTAATTCTAACCCTTGGCCTAGCCTGAAAGCAAGCTACTACCCTATCCCTATCCCTAAACCTAATCCTAACCCAAACACTAACACTAACCCTAACACGAGGCCTAACCCTAACACAAACCTTAGCACTAATCCTAGCCCGAATTTAGCCCTAACCCTAAACTTACTCCCAACCTTAGCCCAAATATTAACTCGATCTCTGAACATAGCCCTATTTCTAAATCTAACCCTATCTGTTACCATAACCCTAACACTAGCCCTAAACTCAGCCCTAACCCTATCCATAGCTCTAAACCTAGATCTAACCATAAAAATAAATCTAAGCCTTAACTTCAACATACCATTAACCCTAACACTATTGCTAATCATAAAACTAGTCCTAATCCTAGACCTAGTTCTAAAACAAAACTGAGCCATAGCACTATCCCTATCGCTACCTAACCTTAATGCTAGACCTGACATTAGCCCTATCCCTAGCCTTAATCCTAGTTCTAAGGCCAGCCTTAATCTTTACCCTGATCTTAACCCCTGCCCTATCTTTAATTTTATCCCTTGTCCTAGCACTAAACAGAGCTGTAACATCATACCTTACCATAACACTAACACTAAACTTAACCCTAGCCCTAAACCTAGGCCTAAACATAACACTAACCCTAGCACTAATCCTAGCACTAATTTAGGCCTAACACCAAACATAACCCTAGCCCTATCCCTAAGACTAACCCTAACTCTCACCCTAGCCCTATCCCTAGCCCAACCTTAGCCCTAACATTTACCTTACATATAAACCTGGATCAAACCCTAACCTTAAGACTAAATCTCACTCTAACACAAGTCCAAACAGCAATGCTAATTGGAAAATTAGCCCTAACCTTAACCTAGCCCTAAAACAAAACTGAGCAATAAACCTAAGCCTAAATCTTAACCTAAACCAAACACTAACCCTAAACCTTGCCATGATTTGAGTGCTATACCTAAGCCTAGAAGTAACCTTGATGCTGACTCGGATCCTAACACTAATTCTTGCTCTATACATTAACCTAATGCTAACCCTAGAACTAGCCCTAATCAGAAACCAACGTTTTTTCATTAGGCATAGCCCTAAAGCTAACACAAATCCTCGTGCTAATCCAAGCCCTAACCCTAGGTTTAATCCTAAGACTAACCCAAACCCTAACCTTAACCCTAGCCCTAAACCTATCCTTAACCTTAATCCTACCTCTAAACCCATCCCTTTTTCTAAGCCAAACCCTCACCTTAATATTACCTAGTCCTAAATCTACACCTCAGCCCACCCCTATCCTCAAGTGTATTACTAGTTCTAACCCTAGACATCAGTCTAGCTGTAACTCTAACCCAAACCGAGACCCTTATTCTGACTCTAACACTAACCCTAGAACTAAACCACACACTAACCCTAAACTGGACCTTACCCCTACCCCTACCCCTAACAGTAAACCTGTACCTAAACCTAACAGTAATACTAGCACTAGAAAAAACCTAATCCTTAAATAGTCATAAATCTAGCCCTAGTCCTAAACAAAAACCTAGCAATAGCCCTAACAATAACCATTAACCTAACTTAAAGACTAACCCTATCCCTAGACCCAATGTGGTTTTAATTCTGGCACTCAAACTAAATCTAACCCTATCCTGAACAATGACCCTTAATCCTAAACAAACTCTAGCTCTAAATCTTATCCAAACCCAAAATCAATCCCTAACATTAGACATATCCATAACCCTGATCCTAAAACTAGCCATAAACATATTCCTAACTGTTATATTTCCCATAGCTCTAATGTTATCCTAGCCATAGACCTTGCCCTAATCATAACCCTTACATAACCCTAGACCTAAGCGTAATCCTACTCTCACCGGAGCCCTAAACCTAGCTCAAACTCTAACCCTTACCCTAAATGTAACCCTAACCCTAACCCTAGATATGACTCTAACTCTAACCCTCTCCCAAGACCTAGCCCTAGCTCAAATGCTAATACTTAAACTTACACTATCCCTGACACTAACCCTAGGCCTCACCCTAACCCTAGACTTAATCATAATATTATCCCTAGCCCTAACGTTATGTCTAACACTATCTAATACTCTAAAGATGAGCCTAACTCATATGCTAACCCTAGGCATAACACTAACCCTATCGCTAACACTAACCCTATACATTTCTATAAATCTAACCCAAATCCTAAACCTAATCCTATCCATTACCCTATTTGTAAACCTAACCCTAAAGCTAATCCAATCCTTAACCCTAAAACTTAACCTAAACCAAACCTTACATGCACTCTGACCCTAATAATAATAAACCTCGCTTTAAACCTGACCAATACCTAAACCAAACCTTACACTAGACCTAACCATATATATCTTAACCCTAAAACTAACACTAACCATAAATCTAGACCTGACATTAGCCCTATCCCTCATCCTAGCCCTAGCCCTAACACAAACCCTCATCCTAGCACTAAACATAGCCTTTATCCTAACCCTAGCCCTAACCCTAATTTTACCCTTGCCCTAGCCCTAAACCTAGCTATATCCCCGTCTCTTACCCTAACCCTAACCCTAAACCTAGCCCTAAATCTAGCCCAAATTTAGCCCTAAACCTAAACCTACCCCTAACCCTAGCCCTAAGACTAACTCTAACTCTTGCCCTAGCCCTATTTCTAGTTCTAACTATATCCGTTAATAACACTAACACTATCTCTAACCTTGGACCTAAACATAGCCATACCCCTAAACCTAGATCTAACCATAAAAATAAATCTAAGCCTAAAACTCACAACACCACTATCGCTAACACTATCACTAATCCTAAAATTAGGCCTAGCTGTAAAACAAAACTGTGACAAAGCACTAACCCTAACCCTAACCAAACCATAATTCTAGACTTGACATTAGACCTATTCCTAATTCTTACCCCAACCCTTACACAAACCCTAACCCTACACCTGGCCTTAACCCTAGCCCTAATTTGAGTCTATCCCTAACTCTGATCAGTAACACTGATGCTGACTCTGGGAATAACACTAACCCTATCTCTAATCATCACCCTAAACCTAAACCTAATCTACACACCAGATTTAGACATAATGCTAAACTTAGCACTAGCCCTAATCATAACCCTAGTTCTAACATTAGCCCTTGACTTAAATAACCCTAACCTAATTGTAAAACTAGACCTATTCAGAGCCCTAACCCTAGTTTAACCCTAGTCCTAACCCTAACTCTAGCCATAACACTTTACTTAAACCTAACCATAAACCTAAACCTTGTCCTAACCCGAAATATAACCAAAAAAGTAGCCCTAATTCTAATCATAATCCTAGTCCTATCTCTAGCTCTAATCTTTTTTTAAAGAGAGAAAGAGAGAGAGAGAGAGAGAGAGAGAGAGAGAGAGAGAGAAAATTTTTTAATATTTATTTTTTAATTGTTGGCGGAGAACTAAAAAATAAATATTATGTGGTGCTGAGGATTGAACCCACCCCGCACCCATACCAGGCAAGTGCGCTACTGCTTGAGCCACATTCCCAGCCCCCAAGCTCTGATCTTATCCATTACCGTAGCCATAACCCTAACTAAATTCTACTCCTAGGCCTAACCTAATCATTGCTCTAATCTAACCATAACCCTAGTCCTAACTGTAGCTCTAATCCAATCTATTACTCTAATCATAACCATAACCAAATTCTATCCCTAGGACTATACATAACCCTATCCCTAACCCTAAACATTTTTATTACTCTAAATCTAAACTTAACCCTAAACTTAACCATATCCATTCCCTAACCCTAACAATAACCCTAAAGTTAATTTAAGCCCTAAACCAAATCCTTAACCTACACATACCCTAAACCTGACTCTGACCCTAATAATCCCCTTAGCTGTAAACCTAAATCTTACCTTCATTGTAATACTTACAATATATCTGGCCCTAATCCTTATCCTAAAACTATCCCTAACCCTAACCCTAGACCTGACATTAGCCCTATTCCTAATCCTAGCCCAATCCCTAACACAAATCCTAGCCCTAATCCTATCCCTAAGCCTAGCTTTAATCCTAACCGTAACATTAAACCTAGCCCTAAAGCTAATTTTATGCTTTGCCATAGCCCTAAATATAGCTGTAACATCATACCTTACACTAACCCTAACGTTAACCCTAAACCTAGTCCTAAACTGAGGCCTAAAACTGCAACTAACCATAGCTCTAATCTAGTCCTTATTTAGCTCTAACACTAAAACTAACACTATCCCTGGCCCTAAGACTCTAACTCTCGTGCTATGCCTATCCCTAATTCTAAACCTGTCCGTTACCATAACCCAAACCCTTTCCCTATCCCTAGCCCCAACACTAGCCCTAACTTTCACCCTAGTCCTAAACCTGGATCTAACTCTAACCTTTAGCCTAAAGCTCGCCCTAACAATAGACCTAACTCTAATGCTAATTGGAAAACTAACCCTAACAGTACCCTAGCACTAAAACAATATAGAGCTATAACCCTAACCCTAAACCTTAACCTAAACCAAATGCTAACCCTATGCCTAGCCCTAAACATAGACCTAATTTGAGTGCTAAACCTAAACCTAGAAGTAACACTGACCCTTACTTGGAACCTAACAGTTACCCTAGCTCTTAATATTGCCCAAACGCTAACCCTAGTACTAGCCCTAATCAGAATCCTAGTTATTTCATTAGTTGTAGCCCTAATTCTAATACAAATCCTAGTCCTATTCCAAGACCTAAACCTAGGTTTAACCCTGAACCTAACCCTAACTCTAACCCTAATGGTAACTAAACCTCTAACCCTATCCCTTACCCTTAGCCAAACCCTCACCCGAATGCTACACTAGTCCTAACATTAATCCTTAGCCTACTATTACTAGTCCTAATGCTAGCCATCATTATAGCTCTAAACTTAACTCTTACCCTGATCCTTATTCTGACCCTAACACTAACCCCAGGTCTAAACCTAACACTAACCATAAAGCAAACCCTAACCTTACCCCTACCGGTAAACCTATACCTAAACCTAACAGTAACACACGCACTAGAACAAATATAATCCAAAATAGAGTCATAAATCTAGCCTTAGCGCTAAACAAAAACCTAGCACTAGTGCTAACTATAACTGTAAACCTAACATAAAGACTAACTCTATGCCTAGACCCAATACTAGTCCTAAATATGGCCCTCAAACTAAACCTAACCCTAACCCAAACAATGACAATTACCCTAAAACAAACCCTAGCTCTAAATCTTATCCTAACCAAAAACCTAAATAGAACACTAGACTTATCCATAACGCTAACTCTAAAACTAGCCATAACCATATCCCTAACTCTTACATTACCCATAGCCCTAATAAAAGCCATACACCTCACACAAAACAGAGCCCTAATCCTAGCCCTAAACCTAGCCCTTATTGTAACCCTAACAATAAGCCTAGACCTAACCCTAAACCTAACCCTCGCCCTAACCCTAATTCTAGTTCAAATTCTTACCTTAATCTAAACATAACCATAACCCTAACCATAAATTTAGCCCTGACTCTAAAACTAATCCTCACACCAACCCTAATCCTAGCTCAATGCTTAAACTTACCCAAACCTAACCCTGACACTAACCCTAGGCCTAACCCTAAACCTAGTTCTAATTCTAACCTTAACCCTAGCCCTAACCTTAGCTTGAACCCTATCCATGACCCTAAAGATAAGCCTAAACCAAAAGCTAACCCTAGGACTAACGCTAACACTATTTTTATCACTAATCCTATTCAGTACTCTAAACCTAACCTGAACCTTACACCTAACCCTATCAATTACCCTAACCCGAACTCTAACCCTATCCCTAATACTAATTCAAGCCTTAACCCTAAATCTTAAACTAAACCAAACCCTACTTGAACCCTGACCCTAATAATACACCTAGAATTAAACCTGACCCTTAACTTAATCTAAACATTACACTAGACCTAGCCATAACCTAACCCTAAAACTAACCATAACCATGAATTAACCCCAGCCCTAATCCTAGCCCTCACCCTAAAACAAACACTGGTTCTATTCTTAGGCCTTTCCCTAGCCTTAATCCTAACGCAAACCCTAACTCTAGACCTATCTCTAATATTAATCCTCAACCTAGACCTGAACTTAGGTATAACCCCATCCTTTCCCCTAATGCTATCACTAACCCTAATCCTAACACTAACCATATCTCTAGCCCTTACCATAGGCCTAAACCTAACACTAAACCTAGCACTAATCCTAGTCCTAATTTAGCCCTAACCCTATCTCTAACTCTAAGCTTGCCTGAAGACTAACTCTAACTTTCCCCCTAGCCCTATTTCTAGTTCTAATCTTATCCATTACAATTAACCTAACACAAACCCTAACCTTAGCCCTAAACCTAGCCCTAGACATTACCCTAGATCTAACCATAACTCTACATTTGACCCTAACTCCAGGCCTAATTCTCAACCTACCACTAGACCTAACACTATTGCTAATCCTAAAACAAGCCATAACCTTAGCCTTATCCCTTAAAAAAAACCGAGCCATTGTCATAAACCTAAATGTTAACCTAAACCAACCCTAACCCTCAACCTTGCTATAACCTTCTAGCTCTAATTTATGTGCTAGTCATAAAATTAACCCTGACCCTGACATATATTCTAAAACTAACCTTAATTCTAAATATCACTCTAACCATAAAGATAGTACTAACACTAGATCTAGACCAAATACTAACTCTAATCCTAACCTTAGTTCTTATATTAGCCATAGCCCTAACCCTAGCCCTGAACCTAATAAAAAACCTCACCCTAATATGAGTCCTAACCCTAGATATAAACCTAAAATGAAACTTCGCCCTAGCCCTAACCCTAAGCCTAACACTAGCCCTAACCCTAGCTCTAACTCTATCACTTACCCTAAACTCAACCCTATTCATAATGCTAATCTTAGTCCTAATCCTAATCCATAGCCTAATTCAAACCCTAACCCTATTACTAGTCCTAAACCTAGTCCTCATTCTAGCTCTAACTCTAACTAAAATTGTTACCCTAACACAAACCCTCAGTCTAAATCTGACACTAACCCTAAACCAGACCCTGAAACTAGTCCTACAAGTAAACTTATACCTAAACCTAACCCTAACACTAGCCCTAGACCTAAGCCTAATTCTAAATATAGCCATAATTCTTGACCTAGACCTAAAAAAACCTGAGTCCTAGCCCTAAAATAATCCTTACCCTAACACGAAAACGAACCCTATCCCTAGACCTCACCCTAGTTCTAATTCTGGCTTTCACTCTAAACCTAAATCTAACATGAACATTGACCCTAACACTAACACTAAACCAACTCTAAACCTGAACCTAACACAAAACCTAAACCTAACACTAGACATAGCCATAACATTAACCATAAAACTAGCTCTACTCAGAACCCTAGATCTTACATTACACATAGCCTTTACCCTGGCCCTAAACCTAACACAAAACCTAGCCCTATTCTGAGGCCTAATACTACCCTAAGCATAACCATAATCCTAAATGTAGCCCCAACCCTAACCCTCGTCATAGACATAGCTCAAAGCTTAACCCTTAGCCTAAACATAACCCTATCCTATTCATAAACATAAACCTAACCCTAGCCCTAATTCTAAACTTAGCCCTAGTACTAACCCTAGCTCTAAACATAACATTACACTAACACTAACTCTAACCCTAAACCTAATAATTACCCTAGCCATAAACCTGTCCTTATACCTAACTCTAATCATAGACCTAAACTTCGACTTAACCCTAAACCTAACCCTTGCCATAATCTTAACCCTAAACCTTATCATGAATCAAAACTAAACCTATACCTGAACCTAAATTTAACAATAACCTAACCTTAACCCTAAACCTAATCTTAAATCTAATCCAAAATATTACTCTAAAAGTAACCCTAACCCTAATGAAAACTCTAGCCCTAACCCCAACCCTAAACCTAACCATAACCATAATTCTAACTTAGACCTAACACTAAACCTAACACTCTCCTAGCCCTAACCGTAGCTTAAACCCTAACCCTTACACTAACCCTAACAGAAGCCCTAGCCCTAATAATAACCCTAACTCTAGCCCTAACCCTAATATTAAACAAAGCCCTAATTCTAGCTCTAATATAGCCCTATTCCTAACCCTAACCTTTACCTTAATATTAAGACTAACTATAATTCTCACACAAGACTTATCCCTACTTCTAACCTATACAATACTGTAACCCTAACCCAAGCCCTATCCCTAGTCATAACTCTTGCCCTAGCACTAATTCTAGATCAGAACCTATCTCTAAAACTACTCTATCCCTTACCATAACCCTAAGCCAAGCCCTAACCCTAGTCATAATCTTTAGCTTTAGCACTAACCTATCTCTAAAGCTAACCCTAACCTGAGGCCTCAGCCTGAAATTATCTCTAACCCTAATTTTATTCCTAAAATAAGCCCTAACCCTAGCTCTAGCCCTAAAACAAAAATGAGCAATACCCCTAACACTAACTCTTACCATGGACCAAACCCTAACCTTACATCAGCCCTAACCCTAGTCCTAATTTGAAACCTAAACCTAAACCTAAACCTAATCATGACCCTGACTCATATCAAAACACTATACCTAGCTCTAAAAATCACCAAAACCTTAAACCTAACTCTAAAACTAGGCCTAGCCCTAAACTTAACCCTAAAACTAAACCATAATCATAAACTTTTTTCTTACAATAGTCATAACCATAACACTAGCCCTAACCCTGATACAAAACTAGCCCTAATCCAAGCCCTAACACAAGCTTAAACCCTAAACCTAACTCTAACCCTAGTCCTAACCTTAGCTCTAACTCTTTCGCTTACCCTTAGCCAAACCCTAACCCTAATGCTAACTGTATTCTTATCACTAATCCTTAACCTAACCAAAACCTATCTTTATAACTAGTCCTAACACTAGCAGTCATTCTAGATCTAACCATAACCCAAACCCTATCCTTAGCTCTAATCATTATTCTGCTCCAAACACTAATCTTAGCTCTAAATCTAAACCTAATTCTAAACCGATCCCTAACACTAGCCCTAGACCTAAACCTAATCCTAAATCTAGCTATAACTATTGCTCTAGACCTAAAGAAATACTAGACCTAGCCTTAACAATAACCCTAAACCTAACCCAAACTTCAACCCTACCTCTAGACCTAACCATAGTTCTAATTCTGGCTTTAACCCAAACCATTTCCCTACCCAATCACTGTCCCTGACATTAACACTAACCCTAGCTCTAGATTTCACCCTAACCCTAAAACTAACCCTAAAACTACACCTAGCCCTAACATTAACCATTAAATTAGTCTTAATCATTACACTACTTCTTACATTAGCCATAGCCCTAAACTATCACAAAACATCGCCCTAATCCAAGCCCTACCTTAGCTTTAACCCTAAAGGTAACCTTACCAATAACCCTAGACCTAACTATAACATTAAGCCTTACCCTATACCTAATCCTAACCATAAACCTAGCCCTAACCCTAGCTCTAACGCTATTCATTACCCAAAGAAAACTATGATCCTTATGCTAATCCTAGGGGGAACCCTAAACCTAGAAATAGCCTTAATCCTATCTATTAACCTAAACTTTGCCTGAACCCTAAACCTAACTGTGTCATTACCCAATCCCTAAACATAAGACTATTTTGAGCCCTAAACCTAAACCTTAACCTAACCCCAACAGTAAACTTGACCCTGACACTAATAATATCCATAGCTCTAAACCTGACCCTAAAAAGAAACCTCAACTTTACAATACACCTAGCCATAAAACTAACCCTAAAACTATCCCTAACCGTACCCTAGACAACACATTAGCCCTAGCTCTAAACTAGCCCTAAACCTAATACAAAACTTAGCCAACATCCTAGCAAGTAACCTCACCTAATCATAACCCTAACCCTAACGTTAACCCTAATCTTAACCCTAATTTTCACCCTAGTCCTAAAACTAGCTATATTCCCATCCCTTACCCTAAACCTAACTAACCCTAAAACTAACACTAACCTTAGCATTAAACCTAGTCCCAACGCTAACACTAACCCTAGCCCTAATCTAATTTAGCCCTAACCCTAGCCCTAAGACTATCTCTAACTCTCAAACTAGCCCTATACATAGTTCTAATCCTATCCCTTTCCATCATCCTATACCTAGCCCTAAACGTAGCCCTAACCTAGCCCTATACTTAGCCCTATCACAAAACCTAGATCTAAAAATAAGTATAAATTAACCCTAACCCTAAGACTAAACCTCAACATGACTCTACTCTTATCCCTAATCTTTAACCTAAGCCTAAATCTCATACTTACACTAGCTCTAACCCTAAGACTAGTCATAAAGCTAACCCTAAGCCTACCTCTAGCCCTAAAACAAAACCAAGTCATAGCCCTAACGTTAACCCTTAACCTAAACCAAACCATAAACCTACACCTAGCCCTAACCCTATCCCTAATTATAGTCTAACCCTAACCCAAAAACTAACCCTGATGCTGCCTCTGACCCTTACACTAACTCTGGCTCTAAACATAATAATTATCATAAACCTAAAGTTAACACTAGACCTAGACCTAACTCTAAATCTATAACTAGCTATAATCATAAACCTACTTCATGCATTAGTGGTAGCCTTAACTTTAGCCCTAACCTAACCCAAAACCTACCATTAATCTTAGTCCTAAATTTAACTTTAACCCTAAACTTAAACCTAAACCTAACCCGAACATTAGCCCTAATCCTATACATAACCCTAGTCCTAACCTTAGGGCTAACCCTATGCATTACCCTAATGATAACTCTAAACCTTGTGATAACCCTAGGCCAAACCCTAACCCTATGCATTACATACCATACCTAAACCCTAAACCTAACTGTTATTACCATAACCCTAAATCTAACACTAATTTGAGCCCTGCATCTAAAAACAAACTTATCCCAAACCCTAATCCTGACACTGATTCTCAAAATAACCCGAGATCTAAACCTCACCCTAACCAAAAACCTAAACCTTATACTGGACCAAGCCATAAACCTAACACTGTATCTATGGTTAACTGTAACCCTAGACCTGACATTAGCCATAGCCCTAATACTATCCCTAATCCTAAAACAATCCTAGTCCTTATCATAGCCCTAAACATAGCCTTAATCTTCACCCTAACCCTAACTGTAGTCCTAACCCTAACAATAAACCTCGCCCTTACCCTAAGCCTAGCTGTAATCACATCCCCTACCCTAAATTAAACCCTAACTCTAACCCTAACCCCAGTGGTAAACCTTGATTTATCATTAGACGGAGCACTAACCCTATACAAAATCTAACTCTAAATCTAACCCTAAATTGATGCCAAAGCCTAATCCTAAAACTAGCCCTAACCCTAGCCCTAACATAACCCTAGCCGTAATTTAGCCCTATCCCTAAACCTAACCCTAACCCTAGCCATAAGACTAACTCTCTCATACTAGCCCTATCACTAATTCTAACCCTATCCCTTAAGGTAATTCTAACACTAGCCCTAATCCTAGTGATTACCCTATCCATATCCTAACCTTAGGCAAAATGTAACTCTAAAACTAGCCTTAACCTGAAGCCTAAGCCTAAACCTAACACTAGCTCAAACCATAACACTAATCCTAAAATGAGCTCTAAGCAGAGCCCTAGCCCTAAAACAAAACCGAGCCATAGCTCTAACCCTAATCATTAACCTAAACCAAAACCTAAACTACACGTAGACCAAAACCTAAACTTATTTAAGTTGGAACCTGAACCCTAAATCTAACCCTGAACGTGACACTGACCCTAACACTTCTAGCTCTAAAAATTACCCTAACAGTAAAAGTAACCCTAACACTAAACCTAGCACTAAAACCCTAAAATGATCCATAATTTTAAACCTAGTACTTACATTAGCTGTAGCCATAACATAATACAAACCTAGCCCTAATCAGAGCCCTAAAACTAGCTTTAAACCTAAACTAACCCTAGTCTAATCCTGAATGTAATCATAACTTTAGCCTTAAACTGATCTCTAACTTTTTCCATTAACATAACCATAAGCCAAACCATAATGATAACCCTAAGCATAAACCTAATCCTATCTCAAATCCTAACCCTTCCATTACTATAAACCTAACCTGAATCCTAAATCTAACCCTATTACTACCCAAACCTTAATTCTAAAACTAATTCAAGCCCAAACTTGAAACCTTAACCTATTCCAAACCCTAAACCAGACCTTGACCCTAATAATACCCCTAGCTCTAAACATGACAGGAACACAACACCTAACCCTTAGCATTGAATTAGTCATAAACATAACCCTAAAACTATCTTTAACCATAATTCTGGACATGAAATTAGCCCTAGCCCTATCCTAGCCTGAACCCTAAAAACACACCTAGCCCTCATTCTTGTCATAAACCTAAACTTAATCATCACCCTGTCTCTAGTCCTACCCCTAACCCTAATTCTAACCCTCACCCTACCTCTAAACCTAGCTATAATTTCATCCACTACTCTAAATTTAAACCTAACCCCAACCCTAATAATAGGCTTAAGCTAAACACAAAACCTAGCCCTAATCCTAGCCCTAATTTAGCTCTATCTCTAACCCTATCCTAGCCCTAGCCCTAAGACTAACTATAAATCTTGGCCTAGACCTAGCCCTAGCCCTAGTGCTATCTATACCTATCTGCTACCATAAACTTAACACTAGCCCTAACATAAGCTCTAAAGTTACTCCCAGCCCTAACCATAACTCTAAATCTAACCTTAAACTTAAGGCTAAGACTAACACTAACACTAGCTTTAACACTAATGATAATTGTAAAACTAGCCCTAACCTAATCCTAGCAGTAAACCAAAACCGAGCAATAGCCCTAACCATAAACCTTAACTTAAATCAAACACTAACATTACACTTAGACCTAATCCTAGCCCTAATTTTAGTCCTAAGCCTCATCTAAAAATTAACCCTTAAACTGACTCATATCCTAACACTCACCCTAGATCTAAACACTGCCCTAAACTCAAATCAAACATTAATATTAACAATAGCCCTAATTCGAGCCTTAATGCTAACTCTAAAACTAATACTGACCCTGATTCCTATCCTAACAAGAACCGTAGCTATAAATATCACCTTAACCTTGAACCTAACCCTAGCACTCAAACTACCCTTAACCCTAACCCTAAATTAACACTAATGGTAACCCTCGTTCTTACATTAGCTGTTGCAATAATCCTAGTCCTAACCCTAACACAAAAACTAGCCCTTAACCGAGCCCTAAGCCTAGCTTTAACTCTATCTCTAACCCTAACCATAGCCCTAACACAAGATCTAAATCAACCCCTTACCCTAAGCAAAACCCAAAACCTAAAAGTAACCCTAGACCTATCTCTAGTCTTTAGACTAACCAAAACCCTAACCCTATTAATAGTCCTAAACCTAGCCTTTCTTTTAGCTCTAACACTATGTCAAACCCTAACCCTAACCCTGATCCTTATTCTGATCCTAACACTAAACCTAGGTCTAACCCTAACCCCAATCCAAACCCAAAATTTACTACAATCCTATCCCTAGACCTAACTCTGAACCTAACTCTCAGCCTAGCCCTAACCATAGCTCAAAACCTAACCCTTATGCTAAACATAACCCTAAATATAATCCTAGATTAAACCCTCGCCTTAACCCTAACATAAGACCTAATTTTAACCATAAATCTAACCCTAACCTTAACTCTGACTGTGTCCATTACCCAAAACATAATCCTTACCATAATGCTAACCCTAGGCTTAACCCTAAACCTATCACTTTCCCCAAACCAATCAATTACCCTAAACCTACACTAAACTTTAAAACTAATCCAATTATTGCACTAACCCTAACCTGAATGCTAATTCGAGCCCTAACCCTAACCTCAAAACTAAACCAGACTCTAATACTAACCGTGACCCTAATAATTCCTCTACCTATAAACCTGACTCTTACCCTACCTAAACCTTACAGTAGACCTAGCCATAAACCTAACACTAAAACTATTCATAACCCTAACACTAGACGTGATATTAACCCTAGCCAATATCCTAGCCCTAACCATAACACAAATCCTAGTCCTCATCCTAACCCTAAACATAGCCTTAATTTTATCCCTAACCCAAACCCTAGGCCTAACCCTAACACTAACCCTAACCCTAATCTTAGCTCTAATTTAGCCTTATCCCTAACCCTAACCCTAACCCTAACCCTAGCCCAAAGACAAACTCTCTCACCCTACCCCTGACACTAGTTACAACCCTATCCCTTAATAGAAACCTAATCCTAGATCTAACCATTTGTCTAACCCTAGCACTATTCATAGCCCTAGTCACAACCCTAGATCTAACCTAACTCTAAATATAAACCTAAACCTATGCCTAAACCTAAACCTAACACTAGCCCTAATGCTAATGCTATTTCTAAAACAAGCCCTAACACTAGCTTCTGAGAGACACAGCCCAGTCGGAATGATGCATGGCAAGTTTGCCAGAACAGAGTGGTTGAGAGGTGACACCAAGGACTCATTGAGATGATGAAGGTTATGTAAGCTGTGTATTCAATTGTATATTAGACCCTTGCAGTACGCCTTGGATCACTACTTTGGAGTTCTTGCTCTACAGTTGGAGTTCTCCCAGGGATACCTAGAGAGTTTGCATTGGTTGGGGAAGTGCCCGGGGAGGGATTCCCGGTTGGTGGTGTTTCCAGGTAGGGCCACATGAGTGATTTTTGCGGGATTTCGGCAATAAAGGAGTTTCTGTTATGAACCTACAAGTGCCTCGTGGCGGCTTGGTTATTTTGTGCCCAGCCAGACTGCAGCAACTAGCCCTAGGCCTAAAACAAAACTGAGCCATAGCTGTAACACTAACCCTTATCCTAAACCAAATCCTAACCCTACACCTAGCCCTAACCAAATCCTAATTCTAGTCCTAACCCTAACCGGAGAACTAACCCTGACCCTGACTCTTACCCTAACACTAACCCTGGCTCTAAACATCATCATCACCGTAAACCTCAACATAACACTAGACATAGCCCTAACCCTAACCCTATAACTAGCGCTAATCATAACCCTATTTCATACATTAGCCATAGCCTTAACCCTAGCCCTAACTTAACCCAAAACCTAGCTTTATACCTAGTAGTAAACCTAGTTTTAACCCTAAGTTTAAACTTAACCCTAACCCAAAACTAGCCCTAATCCTATATATAACCCTAGCCCTAACATTAGGTCTAAACCTATCCATTACCATAAAAATAACCCTAACTCTTAAGCTAACACTAGGAATAACCCTAAACCTATTCATTACACAAAACCAAACCTAAAACCTAAAACTAACCCTATCATTAACCTAAACCTATACCCTAAACAAACGAAAACATTAGCAATGACCTGAACCTAAAAATAACCCTAGATATAAACCCGAATCTTACCCTAAACCTCCTCTTTACACTGGATCAAGCCATAAACCTAACACTAAATCTCGTACTAACTATAACCCAAGAACTGACTTTAGCCATAGCCCTAATAATATCACTAATAATACTAACCCTTGCCATGGCCCTAAACCTAGCCAAAATCACATCCTTTACCCTAAACATAACCCTAACTCTAACCCTAACCCTTTTTATTACAATTGCCCTATTCTTAGCCCTAGTTTTACACTAGATCAAAACCTAACTTTAAATATAAACCTAATTTGATGCTTAATCCTAAAACTATTTCTAAACCTGAGGCTAATTCTAATACTATCTCTAACCCTAGCCCAGCACTAACCCTAGCCTAATTTAACCCTATCCCTAACCCTAACCCTAGCTCTATGAATAATTCTAACTCTAACACTGGCCCAATCCCTTATTCTAATCCTATCCCTTCCCATAAACCAAACCATAATTCAAGTCCTAGTCTTAACCCTTGCCCTATCTTTAGCCCTAGCACTAACTTTAGATAAAAACCTAACTCTAAATTTAACCCTAAACCAAAGCCTAAGCCTATTTCTAACACTAGCCCTAACCCTAACATTAAACCTAAAAATGTCACTATCCCTAACCCTAGGGCTAAAACCAAACTGAGCCAAAGCTATAACCATAACTGTTAACCTAAACCAAGCCCTAATCCTATACCTAGCCCTAACACCAGCACTACTTCAAGTTTTAAGGCAAACCCTAAAACCAACCCTGACCCTTACTCTGACCATAACACTAACCCGAGGTCTAAACATCACCCTAAACCAAAACCTAAACCTAAAAGTAAACCTGTCCCTAAAACACTAAAATTAGCTGTACTCATAACCCTAGTACTTACATTAGCCATAAACCTAACCCTAGCACTAACTTAACATAAAACCTAGCCCTAATCATAACCATAACCCTAGCCTTAAACTGATTTCTAACTCTATCCATTACCATAACCATAACCATAATCCTAATGCTAATTCAAGTCCTAACATTAAACCTTAACCTATCACAAATCCTAATCCAGAACTTGACCCTAATAATACCCGTAGCTCTAAACCGGATGCTAAGCCTAAACTTAAACCTTTCACTAGACGTACCTATAATTCTATTTTTTTCATTTTTTTTCATAAACTCTTTTATTTTTTATTGGTTATTCAAAACATTACAAAGATTGCAGAATCACATCGGTTACACATTCACATTTTTACATAATACCATAATAGTAACTGTTGTATTCTGCTACCTTTCCTATCCTCTACTATTCCCCCTCCCCTTCCCTCCCATCCTCTCTCTCTACCTCATCTACTGTAATTGATTTCTCTCCTTATTTTTTTCCCATTCCCCTCACAACCTCTTATATGTAATTTTGTTTAACAATGAGGGTCTCCTTCAATTTCCATGCAATTTCCCTTTTCTCTCCTTTTCCCTCCCACTTCATGACTCTGTTTAATGTTAATCTTTTCCTCCTGCTCTTCCTCACTTCTCTGTTCTTAGTTGCTCTCATTATATCAAAGAAGACATTTGGCATTTGTTTTTAGGGATTGGCTAGCTTCACTTAGCATAATCTGCTCTAATGCCATCCATTTCCCTGAAAATTCCATGATTTTGTCATTTCTTAGTGGTGTGTAGTACTCCATTGTGTATAAATGCCACATTTAATCCCAAAACTATCTTTAACCATAATCCTGGATGTGAAATTAGCCCTAGCACTAATCCTAGCCCAAACTCTAAAAAAAAATCCTAGCCCTCATCCTAGCCCTAAACCTAGGCTTAATCATAACCATAACCCTAACCACAGCCTTAACCCTAATTATAATGGTCACCCTTCCTTAAACATAGCTATAAAGCCATCCATTACCACAAACTTTGCCCTAAAGCTGAACCTAAACTCTAAACGATAACTCTAAACTCTTATCCTAACATAAACCTAATCCTAACCCTAACTCTAGGCTTAAACTAAACAGTAAACCTAGCCCTAATCCTACCCCTAATATAGCCCTATCTCTAACCCTAACCCTAACCCTAAGGCTAACTCTCGCCCTATCCCTATTTCTACACTTATCCCTAACCATAACACAAAACCTAGCCATAACCCTTGCCCTGTCCTTAGTTTTATCCCTAAAACTAGGTCTAAGCCTAATTCCAAATTTAACCCTAACATTAAGCCTAAGCCTAACACAAACACTATCTCTAACCCTAACCATAGGTCTAAAACAAAACTGAGAATTAGCACTAGCCCTAAACCTTTACTTAAACCAAATCCTAACACTACTACTAGACCTAACCCTAGCCCTAGTTCGAACCCTAAGGTAATCTTAAAACCACATCTGATGCTGACTCATATCCTAACACTCACCCTAGCTCTAAATACCACCCTCAAAAACTGTCCCTAAGCATAAACCTAGACCTGATATTAGTCCTACCCATGTTACTAGCCCTAACCCTAATACCAACCCTAGCCCTTATCCTAGCCCTAAACATAACCTTAATTAGAGCCCTAAACATAACCCTAGGCCTAACCCTAACATTAACCCTAGCCCTAATCTTAGATCAATTTTAGCCCTATTCCTAAACTTAACCCTAATCCTAGCCCAAAGACTAACTCTAACTATCACCTTAGTCCTAACCCTAGTTCTAATGCTATATTTTACTGGAACTCTGTTCCTAGTGCAAATCATAGGTCTAAAACTAGCCCTATACACAGTCCTAGCAGCAACCCTATGTCTAACTCTAACTCTAAATCTAACCCTAGCCCTTAGACTAAAACTAAACCTAACACTAGCCCTAACCCTAAGGCTAATCCTAAAACTAGCACTAACCCTAGTCCTAAAACAATACCAAGGCATAGACCTAACCCTGAATATAAACTAAGCCCTAACCCTACTCTTAGCCATAACTCTAGCACTAATTTGAGTTTTAAGCCAAACCCTAAAATTAACCCTGACCCTGACTCTGACCTTAACACTAACTACTAGCTCTAAACATCACCCTAACCCTATACTAAAACCTAACAATAGACCTAGCCCTAACCCTAACCCTAAAATTAGCCCTAATCACAACCCAAGTACTTACATTAGCCGTTACCCTAAAGCTAGCCTTAACTTAACACAAAAGTTAGCCTTATTCTGAGCACTATCCCTAGATTTACCCCAACCCTAACCCTAAAACTAATTGTAACTATACCTTAGTTGTAACCTTAGATTTAACCCTAACCCTAAGCCTAACCCTGTCAATAATCATAACAATAAATTTAGCTGTACCCCTATCTCTAACACTATCCATTACCCTAAACATAACCCTAACCGTAATGCTAAATTTGGGCCAAAACCTAACCATATCCCTAATCCTAACCCTATCCATTACCCTAAACCTAACCTGAAACCTAAACCTAACACTATCATTACCCTAATGCTAACTCTAATGCTAATTTGAGCCCTAATATTAAAACTTAAACTATTGAAAACACTAATTGCAACCCTGACCCTAAGATTACCCTTAGCTCTAAACCTGACCCAAACCCTAAACCTAACCCTTACACTAGACGGAGCATAAACCTAAACCTAAAACTATTTTTAACCATAACACTAGTTCTGAAATTAGCCCTGGCCATAAACTGAGCCCTAAACTTAGGCTTAATTTTAGCCCAAACCATAACCCGAGGCCTAACCCTAATTCTATTCCTCACCATAGCCTTAAACCTACCTATAACCTCATCCTATACCCCAAAACGAACCATAACCCTAATCCTAACCCTAATCCTCGCCCTATATGTAGGCCTAACACAAAGCCTAGTGCTAATCCTAGGCTTTATTTAATCCTATCCTAACCATAAACCTAGCCATAAGACTAACTCTAACTCTTACCGTAACCCTAGCCCTACTTCTATCCTTAGCCTCAATCCTAATCCTAGATCTAAGCCTAAGTCTAAATTTAAACCTAACTCTAAATTTAATTGTACCAATAAGCCTAAACCAAACCCTAATGCTACCCCTAAACATAACGCTAATCCTAAAATGTGCCTTATCCCTAGCCCTAGTTATAAACCAAAACCAAGCCATAGCTCTAATCTTAACCCTTAAACTAAATCAAACCCTAACCCTACTACTAACCCTAAAACTAACTCTAAAACTAACCCTGACCCTGACACTGACCCTAACACTAATCCTAGCTCTAAACATCATGCTAACATAAATTTAACCCTAACACTATATCTAGTCTTAACCTAACCCTAAAACTAGCCTTAATCATATCCCTAGTTCATACTTTAGTCATTGTCCTAACCGTAGCCCTAACTTAAACACAAATTCTACACCTAATCTGAGCCCACTCACACGAGCTTTAACCATAATAATAGCCGTAACCCTAACCCTAACGCTAGCGCTAAACCTAACTGTAACCCTATTCCTTACAGTAAGCCAAACCCTACCCAAACGCTAACCCTAGTGCGAATCCTAATCTTTAGCCTAACGTACTCTAAACATAATACTAGGCTTAACTCTAGCCCTAATTCTACCTCTAATCCTAACCCTGAACCTCATCTGACCCTAACAGTAACCCTAGGTCTAAACCTGACCCTAACCATAAACCAAACCCTAACACAAGCCCTACTGGTAACGCTAAATCTATAGCTAAGCCTAACACTAGACCTAGAACCAAAGCTAATCTTACATATATCTATAACACTAGCCCTAGACCTAAACAAAAACCTAGCACTAGCACTAACAGTAACCCTTAACCTAAACCGAAAACTTACCCTACACCAAAACCTAAACCTAGTCCTAATTACTGCTCTAACCCTAACCCTAACCATATCCCAAAAACTTACCCTAATTCTAACACTCATCCCTGCTTTAAACATGACACTAACTCAAAACCTAGACCTAACACTAGACATAGCCATAACCCTAACCCTAAAACTAGCCCTAAATATAACCCTAACTCTTAGATTACCCAAAGTCCTAACCCTAGCCCTAAACCTAACATTAAACCTAGCCCTAATCCTAGGACTAAACTTAGCTCGAAGCATAACTCTAGCCTAAACCTGATCTAAACCTAGCCGTAACTTAAGCCTCACCTTAGACCTAACCCTAGCTCAAATCCTAACCTTTACACTAATCATAACCCTAGCTCTATCCTAAACCGTATCCCTAATCCTATCCCTAATCCTAACGTTAAACCTAGCCTGAACTTTAGCTATAAACATATCCATTTCCCTAACCCAAACCCTACCCCTAATTAAAACCCCATCCATAACACTAAACCTAACTCTAACTATAAATATAAACCTAGAACTAAACCTAAACCTAACACTCACCCTACCCCTAACCTTAGCTCAAATACTAACCCTTACCCCAACCTTACTATAACCCTAGCCTTAAACTTAACACATACCCTAACCCTAAAACTTACCCTAAATCACACCTTAACCCTATCCCTAAACCTAGCCCTAATCCTAGAGTTAATCCAAACCATAATCTAGCCCTAACCCTAGCTCTAAACCTATCCATTAAAATAAACATAACCCTAACTCTAATGGTAACCCTAACCCGATTGCTAAACCTAATTTATCCATTACCCTAAACCTTAACAGAAACCTAAACTAAAGCCTATCAATTACCCTAATCCTAAATCTAACCCTAATGCTAATTCAAGCCTTAACCCTAAACCATAAGCTGAACCAAATGCTAACTCTGACCCTGACCCTTATAATAACCCTAGCCCTAAAGCTGATCTTTAACCTAAACCTAACTCTTACACAAGACGTAGCCATATCCTAACCATAAAACTATTTTTAACATTAACCCTAGACCTGATATTAGCCCTAGACCTGGTCCTAGCCATAACCCTAACAGAAACCCTAACCCTTAACCTGGCCCTAATCCTAGGCTTAATCCTAAACTGAAACATAACCCTTGGCCTAATCCTAATTCTAACCCTCAACCTATCCCTAAAGCTAGCTATAACCCCACTGATTCCCCTAAAATTTACTTTAACAACAACGCTAACCCTAAATCGAATGCAAACCCTTAGTCTAACCCGAACACTAACCCTAGCCTTAATACTAGACTAATGCATACCTAATCACAACACTAAACCTAGCCCTAATCCTAGCCCTAATTTACCTGTAACCCTAAACCTAACTCTAATCAATCTCTAACTCTAACTCTAATCCTAGTCCTAATATTAGCCCCAATTTAGCCTGATTCCTAGCCCTAACCCTAGCCATAATCCTAGCTCTAATTTAGCCCTCACGCTAACCCTAACCCTAAGACTACTACTATGACTAACTCTAATTCTCACCCTAACCCTATCTCTAGTTTTAACCATATTCATTACCATAACCCTAAACTTCACCCTAACCCTAGCCCTAACCCTAGCCCTAACCATAGATTTAACCCAAACTCTAAATCTAACCCTAAACCTAAGCCTAAACCTCAACCTAACACTAGCCCTAACCCTTATGCTAATCCATAATCTAGACATAACCACAGCCAAAGCACTAAAACAAAACCTACCTCGATCCCTAACCCTTAACCTAAAACAAACCCTAACATTACAACTACTACTAACTTAAGCCCTAATTCAAGTTCTATCCCTAATCCTGAAACTAACCCTGACTCTTACAATAACTCTAATAATAACTCTTGCTGTAAAAATCACCCTAATCCTAAACCTAAACATAACACTACACCAAGCCCTGACCCTAACCCTAAAACTAGCACTAATTTCAACACTAGTTAAAACATTACCATAGCTTTAATCCTAGCCATAACCAAACCCAAAACCAAGCACTAATCTGAGACTTAACCCTAGCTTTAAACCTAATCCTAACCCAGAAAATAGCTCTAAACTTTAACCCAGCCCTAGCCAGAATTGTGAACATAATCCTAGCCCTATCACTAGCTCTAACCCAATCCATTAACCTAACCATAATCATAAGTCTAATGGTAACCCTAGGCCTAACGCTAAACTTATCCCTAACCCTAACCTATTTTATTAACCTAAACATAACCTGAACCCTAATCCTAAACTTATCATTATCCTAACTCTAACACTAATGCTAATTCAAGCCCTAAACCTAAAACTTAAACTAACCAAAATGCTAACTCTGCCCCTTCCCATGATAATATACCTAGCTCTAACCCTGACCCTACCCTCAACCTAATCCTTATTCTAGACTTAGCCATAAACCTAACCCTAAAACTATTGCTAGACCTGACATTTGCTCTAGACATAATTCTAGCACTAAAATTGTTAAAACACAAACCCAAAACACTAACCCTAGCCCGAGCTCTTATCCTATCCATAACACTAGTTCTAAATTTAGCTCTAACCCTATCAATTACCATAAACATAACCCTAAATGCAATGCTAATCCTAGGCCTAAATCTAACCCTATCCCTAACTGTAACCCTATCCATTATGCTAAATCTAACCTGAACCCTAAACAAAACCCCAAAGCTAATTAGAGCCCTAACCCTAAACCCTAACGTAAACAAAACCCTCAACTGACGCTAATAATACCACTAGTTCTAAATTTGACCCCTACCCGAAACCTAAAACTTACACTAAACATAGCCATAAACCTAACCCTAAAACTATCCCTAAACATAAGCCTAGACCTGACATTCTCAATAACACTAATCCTAGCCCTAACCCTAAGACAAAACCTAGCCCTCATCCTAGCCCTAAACCTAGCCTTAACCATAACTCTAATTAACCCCTAGCCCTAACCATAATAATAAACTTCACAATAGCACTAGCCCTAGCTCTAACCCAGTCATTTACACAAAACGTAAACCTAAGGCTAACACTAACCGAAGGCCTAAACATAAGCATAAACCTAGCCCTATTCTTAGCCCTAATTATGCCGTATACCTAACCAAACACTAAGCTTAGCCATAAGACAAACTCTCACTCACACACTAGCCCTATTCCTAGATCTAACCCTATCCCTTATCATAAATCTAATCCTTCCCATAAACCAAGACCTAACAGTAGCCCTATTCGTAGCCCTAGACCTAACCCTAGATTTAATCCTAAATCAAAATCTAACTTTAACCCAAACCCTAAACCTAAACCTAACACTAGCCCTAATCCTAATGCTAAGCCTAAAACTAGCCATAACCATAGCACTAGTTCTAAAACAAAACCGAGCCATAGCCTTAATTTTAAAACTTAACCTAAACCAAAAACTAACATTACACCTAGCCCTAACTCTAGCCCTAATTCGAGTCCAAACCCTAACCCTAAAATTACTCTGACCTTGAATTTGACCCTAACACTAACCCTAGCACTAAATGTCATACCTAACCCTAACACTAGACCTAGTCCTAACCCTAATCCTATAACTAGCCCAAATTATAACCCTAGAAATACATGGGCCAAAAATTTAAACCTATCCCTAACTCTAACCAAAAATAGCCTTAATGCAAGACTAAACCCTAGCTTTAACCCTAAACCTAAACCAAAAACTAGCCCTAACCCTAATACTAAACATAGCCCTAATTTTAGCTTTAATTCTATTCCTTATCCTAAGCCTACCCTAACCCAAATGCAAACCCAAGTCTTAACGCTAATCTTTAGCCTAACCCAAACCCTCACCCTATTATTAGTCCTAACTCTAGTTCTCGTTCTAGCTCTAACCATAACCCAAAACTAAATCCTAACCCTGAAACTTATTCTGAACCTAATAGTAACCATATATGTAAGCATGACCTAATCATAAACCAAACCCTAACACTAGCATTAGCAATAAACCTATACCTAAACTAACCCTAACACTAGCCCTAGATATAAACCTAATCCTAACTCTAGCCATATCTCTAGTCTTACAAATAAACAAAAACCTAGCCCTAGCCCTAATGATAAACCTTAACCTAACACAAACACTAACCCTACCCCTAGACCTAACTCTAGTGACAATTCTGGGTTTAACCATAACCCTTATTATAACCCATAAACTGACCCTTACCCTAACACTAACCCTAGCTCTAAACATCAAACTAACGGTAACCCTAAACCTAACTCTTGATCTAACCATAACACTTACCCAAAAAGTAGCCCTAATTATAACCCTGGATTATAAATTAGTTGTAGGCCAAACACTAGCCCCAACCTAAACCAAAATCTGGCCCTAATCTGAGTGCTAACCCTAGTTTTAACCCTAAGCCTAAAACTAGCCCTAATCCATGCCCTAACCCTAGATCTAACCCAAGCTTTTACCCTATCCATTTCCTTAAGATAAACCCTAAACCTAATGCTAACCCTAGTCCTAACCCTAATCCAGAGCTTAAACCAAACCCTAACCCTATTACTAGTCCTAACACTAACCTTCATTTTAGCTCTAATGCTAAACCCAAACCCAATCCCTAACTCTGATACTTATTCTGACCTTGCAGTTATACCCTAACTGCAGGTATAAACCTGATCCTATCCCGAAATTGAACCCTAACTTTAGCCCTACCGGTAATCATGTACTTAAACATAAACCTAACACTAGCCCTAGATTTAACCTAATCCTAAATCTAGCCGTATCTTTAGCCTTAGACCTTAACAACAACCTAGCCCTAGCCCTAACAATAACCCTTAACCTAACCCAAACACCAACCTTATTCCTATACCTAACCCTAGTACTAATTCCAGCACTAAACCGAACACTAGCTCTTAGCTGAACACTGGCCCTGACCCTAACATAATCTGAGCTCAGAAGTTTATCCTAAACCAAAACCTAATCCTAACACCAGACCTAGCCATAACTCTAACCCTAGAACTAGCCCTAATCATAACCCTAGCTTTTGAATTACCTATGGCCCTAATGCTAGGCCTAAACTATCACAAAACCTAGCAATAATTTTAGGCCTGAACATAGCCCTAAGTGTAACCCTAAACCTAACCCTAGCCCTAACCCTAACCCTAAGCCTTGCTTTTGACCTAACCCTAGCTCAAAGTGTAAATTTTACTCTTAAAATAACCTTACCCATATACCAAAAACAAACCTAAAACTAGCCCTAATAATAACATTAACCATAGACCTAAACATAGCTCTAATTATATCAACTACCCTAACATTAAATGTTATACCTAACCTTAATATTAGACCTAGTCCTAACCCTAACCCTATAATTAGCCCAAATAGTAATCCTAGACCATACATTGGCCATAAATCTAAAACTAGCCCTAACTCTAACCACAACCTAGCCTTAATGCAAGACTTAACCGTAGCTTTAATTCTAAACCTGAACCTAACACTAGCCCTAACCCTAAACCTAAACATAGTTCTAATCCTAGATCTAATCCTATCCCATACCCTAAGCTAACCCTAACCCTAATGTTGACCCTGGGCCTAACCCTAATACTTAGCCTAACCCAAACCCTCACCTTATTACTAATCCTAAACCTAGCCCTCATTCTCGCTCTAACATAACCCAAACCCTAAACCTAACCCTGACACTTATTCTGACCCTAATAGTAACAGAATGTCTAAACATGACCCTAATCATAAACCGAACACTAACACTAGCACTAGTAATAAACGTATACCTAAACCTAAACCTTACACTATCCCTAGACATAAACCTAATCCTAACTCTAGCCATATCTCTAGCCCTAGAATAAACAAAAACATAGCCCTAGCCCTAATGGTATACCTTAACCTAACACAAACACTAACCCTACTTCTAGACCCAACTCTAGTGATAATTCTGGGTTTAACTCTCACACTAATTATAACCCGAACACTGACCCTGACTTTAAAACTAACTCTAGCTCTAAATATCACACTAACAGTAACACTAACCCTAACACTTGATCTAGACGTAACACTTATGCAAAAAGCAGCCCTAATCATAAACCTGGTTTACACATTAGTTGTAGGTATAACACTAGTCCCAACCTAAATCAAAACCTGGGCCTAAGCTGAGCGCTTACCGTAGATTTAACATTAATCCTAAAACTAGCCCTAGTCCATACCCTAACCCTAGATCTAACTCTAGCTTTTACCCTATCCATTACCTTAAACAAAACCCTAAACCTAATGCTAACCCTAGTCTTAAACCTAATCCTTAGCCTAACCCAAACCCTATCACTATTACTAATCCTAACTCTAACTTTGTTCTAGCTCTAACTCTGACCCAAACCCAAACCCTAACCCTGACACTTATTCTGACCCTAACAATAACTGCAGGTAAAAACCTTACCCTAACGTTAGCCCTAATGGTAATCATATACTTAAACCTAAACCGAATACTATCCGTAGATTTAAACCTAATCTTAACTCTAGCCATATCTCTAGCCATAGAAATAAACAACAACATAGACCTAGCCCTAAAAATAACCTTTAACCTAACCCAAACACTAACCCTATCCCTAGACCTAACCTTAGTACTAATTCTGGCACTAAACCCAACACTAACTCTAACCTGAACACTGACCCTGACCCTAACAATCTGAGCTCCAATGCTCCCCCTAAACCAAAACCTAATACTAACACTAGACCTAGCCATAACCCTAACCCTAAAACTAGCCCTAATCATAACCCTATCTCTTACATTACCCATGACCCTAAATCAAAGCCTAAACTAACAGAAAACCTAGCCCTAATTTTAGGCCTGAACATAACCCTAAGTGTAACCCTAAACCTAACCCTAGTACTAATTCTGGTACTAAACCCAAAACTAACTCTAACCTGAACACCAACCCTGGCCCTAACATAATCCAACCTCCAATGCTCACCCTAAACCAAGACCCAATACTAACACTAGACCTAGCGATAACCCTAACCCTAAAACTAGCCCTAATTATAACCCTAGCTCTTACATTACCCATGGCCCTAAATCGAGGCCTAAACTAACACAAAACCTAGCCCTCATTTTAGGCCTAAACATAGCCCTAAGTGTAACCCTAAACCTAACCCTAGGCCTAACCCTAACCCTAAGCCTCAAATTACACGTAACCCTAGTTCAAAGCCTAACCTTTACTCTTAACATAACCCTAGCCATATCCCAAACCCAAACATAACACTAGCCCTAATCCTAACATTAACCATAGCCCTAACCATAAATCTAATTATATCAACTACCCTAACGCTAACTGTAAGCCTAACCAGAAGCCTAGTCCTAACCCGATCTCTAATTCTATCGCCTACCCTAACCTTAATCCTAACTCCTATCCTAATCCTAGGCTGAGCCATAACCCAATTGCAATCCGTAAACCTATCTATTGCCCTGAAACTAACTTGAACCTTAAACCTAAGCCTATTCATTACCCTAACTCTAACTCTAACCCTAATGCTAATTCGAGCCCTAAACGTAAACCTTAACCTAAACCAAACCGTAAGTCAAACACTGACCCTAATAATACACATAGCTGTCAACTTGACCCTTACCCTAAATCTAACCTTTACACTAGACCTAACAATAAACATAAACTGAAACCTATCTCTAATGAAACCCTACACCTGACCCTGGGCCAAAACATAGCCTTAAGCATAACCCTAACCCTAATTTTAAAATTTTCCTAGCCCTAAACCTAGTTAAAACCCCATTACTTACCCTAAACGTAATCCAAACTCTAACCCTAACATTAAACCTAGCCCTAACATTAACCCTATGAATAACCCTGACACTAACCCTAGCCCTAATCTTAAAGCTAATGCTAATTCTACCTTTAAGACTAACTATAACTCTCACCCTAGCCCTAGTCCTAAATCTAACACTATCACTTACCATAATCTTATACCTAGCCATAGCCCAGAATAACCATAGGCTTAACCTTACATCTTGCCCTAACCCTAAATCTAAACATAACTCTAAATCTAACTCTAATTCTACACCTAACCCTAACCCTAACACGAGCCCTAACCCTAATGCTAATCCTAAATCTAGCCCTAACCATAGGCTTAGACCTAAAACAAAACTGAGTCATAACACTAACCCTAAACTTTTACCTAAACCAAATCCTTGCTGTATATCTAGACCTAAGCCTAGCCCTAATTTGAGTCCTAATCTTAACCCTAAAACTACCCCTAAACCTGTCTCTGATATTAACACTAACCCCTAACTGTAAACCTAATCCTTAACCTAATACTAGACTTGGTCCTAACCCTAATTCTAAAACTAGTTCTAATTATAACCCTAGATCATACATTAGCCATAACCTTAAACCTAATGTTAACCAAAACCTAGCCCAAATCTGATACCTATTCTTAGCTTTCACCCTAACTCTAAACCTAACATTATCCCTAACCCTAAATCAAAATTTAGCTCTAACCCTAGCTCTAACATTATAATTTACCATAGCAAAACCCCAACACTAATGCTAACCATAGTCCTAAAACTAATCCTTAGTCTAAACCAAACACTAACCTTATTACTAGTTCTAACCCTAGCCCTCATTTTTGTTATAACAATAACCCATATTCTAACCCTAACCCTGACACTTATTCTGAACCTGAACCTAAAGCAAACCCTAACACTAGCCCTACAAATAACCCTATATCTAAACCCAACCATAACACTAGCCCTAGATTAAACCTAATCCTAAATCTAGCCATATCTTTAACCAAGACCTAAACAAAAAACTAGCCCTAGCTCTAATGATAACCCTTAACCTAAGTCTAAAACTAACTTTACCTCTAGACCTAAACCAATCCTAATTCTGGCTTTAGATCTAACCCTAACCTTAATCCAAACAAAAACCCTCACACTATCATTAACCCTAGCGATAAAACTGACCCAAACCGAAACGTAAACCTAAAACTAGACCTAGTCATAATCATAAACCTAACCCTTGCCATAGAGCTAACTTTTGCTCAAACCCTAACCATTACCCTAAACTTAACACTAAACCTATCCCTAACCCTAATCTTAAGCCTAAACCTATCCCTAACCCTAACCCTAACATTACATCAAACCCTATCCAATATGCTAAACCTAATGATAACCCTAGCCCTAACCTTAACACTAACCTTGACCCTAATTAATTATAACCTAGACCTAGCCCTAAACCTAACCCTTGCCCTAGTGCTAACCATAGCTCAAACTCTAAACCATACCCTAAACCTAAACCTAACCCTAACACTAGGCCTAACACTAACTCTAGCCCTAATAATAATCATGACCCTAGCCCTAATCCTATCCTTTACCCAAAGCACAACCATAAACCTAAGGCTAACCCTAGGACTACTCCTAAACCCTTTGCTTACTCTAATTCTATTAATTACCCTACACCTAACATGAACTCTAAACCCAAACCTATCATTACCCTAAACAAACCCTAATGCTAATTCAAGACGAAACATAAACCCTAACCTAAACCAAACCTGAAACCTTATTCTAACCCTAATAATACCCCTAGCTCTAAACCTGACCCTTACCCTAACCCGGATCCTTACACTAGACCTAGCCATAAATCTAAACGTCAATCTATCCCTAATGTAAGCCTAGACCTGACACTAGTTCTAGCCCTAATTCTTGCCATAACCCTAAAACAAAACCTAGCCTTCATCCTAGCCCTAAACCTACTCTTATTACTAAATAAAACCATAACCCTAGCCCTAACTGAAATTCTAACCTTTGACCTAGCCCTAAAACTAGCTCTAACCCCATCCCTTCCCCTAAACCTAACCGTATCCCTAAACCTAAACATAAGCCTAAACTAGGTCTAACCCTAATATAAACACTAGACCAAATCCTAGCAGTAATTTAGCCCTAAACCTAACCTAACCCTAGCCCTAAGACTAACTCTAACTCTCGCCTAAGCCCTATTTCTAGTTCTAACCCTATCCCTTATCATAATCCTATCACTTGCCTTTACATTAGCCCTAACACTAGCTCTAGCCCTAATCCTATATCAAATCCTATCTCTAAATCTAACCCTAACCCTAAGCTAAACCTCTCAATAACACAAGCCATAACACTAATGCTAGTCCTAAAACTATCCCTACCCTAGCAATAGCCCTACAAAACAACCGAGCCATAGCCCTAACCCTAAACTTTAACATAAACCAAACCCTAAGCCTAAACCTAGTCCTAAACCTAGCTCTAATTCGAGTTCTATCCCTAACCCTAAAACAATCCCTGACCCTGACTCTGACCCTAACACTAACCCCAGCTCTAAACATTACTCAAAACCTAAACCTAAACCTAACCCTAGACCTAGCCCTAACCCTAACCCTAAAACTAGTTCTAATCATAACCCTAGTTCTTACATTGGCTGTAGCCCTAAACCTAGCCCTAACTTAATCCAAAAATATCCCTAATCAGAGCCATATCACTACCTTTAACTCTAACTGTAACTCTAATACTAGTCTTAACACTTACTATAAACCTAACCTTAACCCTATCCCCTTACATAACCCCAAACCTAACCCTAATCCTAGCCTTAATCCTAACAATAAACCTAGCCCTAACCCGAGTTTTAACACTATCCATTATCCTGATTCTAATCCTAATCCTAATGCTAACCCTAAGATAACCCTAAACCTATTCCTAACCCTAAACTTATACATTACCCTAAACCTAACCTGAACCCTAAACCTAACATATCCATAAACCTAATCCTAAACCTAATAATCTTAATTATCTAACTATCTCCAACCATAACCATAACCCTAGACATGACATTAGCTGTAGCCATAATAAAGCCCTAACCCTAAAACAAACTCTACTCCTAATCCTAGTCCTAATATTAGCCTTAATCCTAAACCTAAACCTAACTGTAGAGGTAAACCTAAGTTTAACTCTCGTCTTAGTTCTAAAGCTAGCTATAACATCATACATAAACCTAATCATATCCATAACCATAACCCTAGCCATAAACCTAGGCTCAGCATTAATACTAACCCTAGTTCTAATTCTAGCTCAGATTAAACCCTAATTCTAACCCTAAATCTAATCCTAAAACTAATTCTAATCCTCACCCTAGCCCTATCCCTAGTTCTAACCCTATCCCTTATGATAACTTAAACCCTAGCCCTAACTCTAGCCCTAACCTTCACTGTAGTGCTAAATCTAGATCTAACCCTAACTCTAATTCTAACCCTAACCCTAAGCCTTAACCACACCCTCACACTAGGTTTAACCCTAATGCTAATTTGAAAACTAGCCCTAACCTAAGCCCTAGCTCTCAAGCAAAACCAAGCCATTTCACTGACCCTAACCCTTAACCTAAACCAAACCCTAACCCTACAACTAGCCCTAAACTTAGCCCTAATTCGAGTCTTAACCCTAACCCTAGAACTAATACTAACCCTGACACTGACCTTAACACTGATCCTAGCTCTATACATCAACCTATCCCTAAACCTAATCCTAACACTAGACCTCGCACTAAACCTAACACTAAAACTAGCCCTAATCATAATGCCACTTCTTAAATTAGCCATAGCCCTAAACCTAACACAAAACCTCGCCTTATTCCAAGGCCTAACCCTAGCTTTAGCCCTAATCCTAACCCTGGCCCTATCCCTAACCCTATCCATAGTCCTAATCCTAGCTCTACCCCTATTTCTTACACTTAGTCAAACCCTCACCCTATTGCTACCCTAGTCCTAAACCTAATTCAATGCCTACCCCAAACCCTAACTTTATTACTAGTCCTAACCCTAACCCTCATTCTAGCTCTAAACTTAACCCAAACCTTAACTCAAACCCTGACCCTTATTCTGACCCTAATACTCCCAAACCTTAACTCTAACCCTGATGCTTATTCTGACCCTAACACTAAACCTAGGTCTAGGGTTAGCATAAAGGGTTATCATTAGGGTAATGGATAGGGTTAGACCAAAGATTAGGGCAAGGGATATGTATAGGATTATGGCTTTTGTTTGGGTTAGGGTTAGGTTTAAATATATGGTTAAAGCTAAGTTTAGGACTCAGATTAAGGCTAGATTTGGGATTAGATTAGGGCTATGGATAAGGCTACGAGTAATGTATGAAGTAGGGTTTATGAGTAGAGCTAGTTATAGGGTTAGGGTTAGGTCTAGGTCTAGTGTTAGGTTTGGGTTTATGGTTATGATAATATTTAGATCTAGAGTTAGTGTTAAGCTCAGAGCCAGTGTCCGTGTTACTTTTCAGATTATATTTAGGACTGGCATTAGAGATCGTGTAGGTCTAGGTGTAAGGTTAAGGTTTGGTTTAGGTTAAGTGTTTGCATTGGGCTATGACTCTGTTTTGTTTTAGGGCTACGGGTAGGTTAGGGCTACGTGAAATTAAAGTGTTAAGTTAGGGTTAGGGCTAATGTCAGTGTGAGGTTTAGACTTAGGTTTAGGGTTAGATTTAGAGATAGGTTTAGATATAAGGTTTGAGCTAGGGCGAAAGATAGGGCTAGGGTTAAGGCTAAGTATAGGGCTAAGTTTTGGATGATGGTAAAGGATTGGTTTAGATTTCGGTATAGGGCTAGGGAGAGAGTTAGGGTTAGTATTAGGGCAAGGGTTAGTGTTAGTGTTTGTCCTTGGGTTAGGGCTAGGGTTAGTGTTAGGTTTAGGGTTAGTGTTAGGTTTAGGGTTAGGGTTAGGTTTAGGGTTAGGGTTAGGTTTAGGGTAAGTGTTGGGATTGCAGCTAGTTTTATGGCTAGGGTGAGGGTTATAATTAGGGTTCAGTGGTTTGCTGTCAGGAACAGTTTGTATTTTAAGTTTTCACTTCATTTTGACCTATATGGGTAAATGGAAATAGAGCTTTAAATAAAACAGAGTTAGCTTGAAAGTTTTTTTTTTTTTAAACTTCACACACTCAATCAGTTCTCAGTGTGCATTTTCTGGTTTATTTCTTGTGGAAGTAGCCCTATATGAAACAGAAAGAAGTAGCTTCATCTGTGAGTGCTTTAGGAGCAATCTTTAATATTTTTGGTCGAATTACTTTGATACTGTACAGGATTCATCATTTACCTAGCCTTAATAGGATCTTCAATTTGGGGCCTTTAAGTTCAAAGATTCACTGTTAGGAACAGTTTGAATTTTTTGGTGTCATTTCATTAAGGCCTATAGGTGTGAATGACAATGAAGCTGGAAATCAAAAAGGGTTAGTACTAGCTATTTGATACGTCATACACTCATTTAGTTCTCTGCAAGCACTCTCTGCTTTCTTTCTATTGAATATAGGCCAAAGGAGAAGCATGCAAAAACAACTTTATCCAAGAGCACTTAATGAGACAAAAGGGAACTAAGAATTAATGAACTACCTCCCACAATTATTTGGTCAGATTTCTTTGATACTGCCCATTTTTCATCTCTTAGCTTGCCCCACTAGTCTTCATAACTTTGGGACTTCTATGATCAAAGGTTATGTAAACAGGTTAGGGTTAAGATTACAGTTAGGGTTAGGGCTAGGTTTAGACCTAGTGTTAGATTTAAAGTGAGTTTTGTTGAAATTTTCTTGATACTTTGCAGGATTCATCTTTCACCTAGCCTTACTATGTTCCCCAGGTTTGGACATTCTCAGTTGAATGGTTCGCTGACAGAAACAGTTTGTGTTTTGAGGTTTCACATAATTTGACCTATATGGTAAAGGAAAATGGAGCCTGAAATCAAAGATGGTTGGTGCTAGCTGATTTAAACATCTCTCACTCAACCAGTTCTCGGTGTGCACTCTCTGGTTTGTTCCTTGTGAATGTAACCCTAAGCTGAAGCATGCAAAGCAACACTATCTGAGATTACTTTAGGGGAAAACAAGAAAATAGGCATGTACTGAACTATCTCGCCCAATTATTTGGTCAGATATCCTACATGCTGCACAAGATTCATCTGTTAGCTTGCCCCAGTAAGCTCCCCACGTTTGGGAAATCTAGGATCAATGATTTTTTATATAGGTTAGGGTTAGGTTTAGGAATAGGGTTAGGGCTAGCTTTAGAGATATTGTTAGTGTTAGAGTTTGTTTTGTTCAAATTTATTTGATACTGGGAAGGATTCATCTTTTACCTAGCCTTATTATGTGCCCCAGTTTTCGGATTTCATTGTTCAATGGGTTGCTGTCAGGAGTAGATTGTTTTTAATGTCTCACTTCATTTGGAGCTATATAGGTAAATGCAAATAGAGGTAGAAACCAGAGGGTTGGTGCTAGCTGGTTGAAACTTCACATACTCAAACAGTTGTCTTTGGGCACTCTCTAGTTTTTTCCTTGAAACAGTAGGTGTAAGATGAAGCATGCAAAACTAATTTATCAAAGATAACATTAGGAGAAAACAGAGCAATATGCATGTAGTGAAATACCACCCCCAATTATTTGGTCAGATATTTTGATATTGTGCAGAATTCATCTGTAAGCTTGCCCCACTAGTCTCCCCAAATTTGAAACTTGTATGATCAAAAGTTTATTGTGCAGAATTCATCTGTAAGCTTGCCCCACTACTCTCCCCAAATTTGAAACTTTTATGATCAAAAGTTCTCTTAACAGGTTATGGTTATGGTTATGGTTAGAATTAGGGCAAGGGTTAAAGCTAGTGTTAGGGTTAGAGTTAGTTTTTTTCAACTATTTTGATACTTAGCAAGATTCATCTTTTTCCTATTCTTAGTATACACCCCATGTTTGGACCTCCTAGGTAAAAGGAGTTTCTCTCAGAAGCAATTTTAATTTTCATGTTTCATTTCATTTTGCCCTATAGGGGTAAATGAAAATGGAGCTGGAACTCAAACAGGGTTTGTGCTAGCTGATTAAAACTTCACAGACTCAATAACTTCTCAGTGCAAATTCTCTCATTTGTTTCTTGTGGAAGTAACCCAAAGCTGATGTAGAAAGAAACAGCTTTATCTGTGAGCACTTTAGGAGAAAGATTCAACTTTTTTTCTTAATTGCTTTGATACTGTACAGGATTCATCCTTTTCCTAGCCTTAGTAGGATCCCCAAATTTGGGCCTTCAAGGTGTGCCAGTTCACTGTCAGAAACATTTGAAATTTTAGGTTTCACTATTTATGTGAATGAAAATGAAGCTGTAAATCAAACAGGGTTAGTACTAGCTGCTTGGAACTTCACACACTCAATCAGCTCTCTGTGGGAACTCTCTGGTTTGTTCCCTCTGAAAGTACCATAAACTGCAGCATGAAAAAGTAATTTAACTAAGAGCACATTAGGAGAAAGAAGGAAAATATGAATGTACTGAAATACCTGCCCCCATTACTTAGTCAGATTTCTTTGATACTGTGCAGGATTCATCTGTAAGTTTTTCCGACTAGGCTCCTTTATTTGGTGACTACTATGATCAATAGTTCTCTAAACAGGTTAGGTTAGGTTTAGTATTAGGTTAGGGCCAGGTTTGCAACTAGTGTTTTATTGGATTTATTTTTGTTCATTTTTTTTATACTGGGCAGGAATCAGCTTTTTCATAGCCTTACTGTATTCCCTAGATTTGGTCCTCTTGGGTGAAGGGTTAGCTGTCTGGAACAGTTTGTATTTTAAGTTTTCACTTTATTTTGACTTATGAGGGTAAATGGAAATGGAACTGGAAATCAAACAGGATTGGTGCTTGCTACTTCAAACCTCACACACTCAATCAGTTCTCTATGGGCATTCTCTGGTTTATTCTTTGTGAAAGTAGCCCTAAGTGGAAGCATGCAAAGCAACTTTATGTGAGAGCACTAAAGGAGAAAATCGAAATATGCATGTGCTGAACTACCTGCCCCAATTATTTGGTCAGAATTCCTTGATACTGTGAAATATTCATCTGTTAGCCTGCCCCACTTGGCTCCACAAATGTGGGACTTCTAGAATCAAGGGGACTCTAACCAGCTTAAGGTTAGTGTTAGGGTTAGTGTTAGGACAAGGATTAGATGTAGTGTTACGGTTAGAGTTAGTTTTGTTTTCCAATTTCTATGATACTCTGCAGGATTCATCTTTTTCTTATTTTGACTATACTCCAAATATTTGGCCTCCTACATAAAGGTTTGCTTTCAGAAACAGTTTCAATTTTCATGATTCTCTTCTTTTTGCCCTATAGGGGTGAATGGAAATAAAGCTGGAAATCAAAAATGGTTTTGGCTAGTTGCTTGAATCCTCACACACTCAGTCAGTTCTCAGTGAGTATTGTCTGGTTTGTTTCCTGTGGAAGTAGCCCTAATCTGAAGTAGAAAGAAACAGCTTTATCTCTGAGTAATTTAGGAGCAAGCAGAATACTCATGTACTGAAAGAGCTCTGAATTTTTTTGGTAGGATTACTTTGATACTGTACCGGATTCATCCTTGACCTATCATTAGTGGGCTCCCAAAATTTGGGCCTTCCAAGATTCAATGGTTCACTTTCAGCAACAGTTTCCATTTTAAGGTTTCACTTCATTTGGGCCTAAATGGAATTGGAGCTAGAAATCAAACAGGGTTGGTGCTAGCTGCTACAAACTTCACACACTCAATAAGTTCTCTGTGGGCACTCTCTGGTTTGTTTCTTGTGAATGTTGTTCTAAGCTGAAATATGAAAAGCAAGTTTATCCAAGAGCACTTTAGGAGAAAGACGGAAATATAAATATATTGAAATACCTTCTTCAATTATTTGGTTATATTTCTTTGATACTGTGAAGGATTCCTCTACTATTCTGTTCCACTACGATCCCCAATTTTGAGACTTCTATGATCATAGGTTCTCTAAACAGCTTAGCATTAGGGTTGGGGATAGAGACAAATCTAGTATTAGAGTTACAGTTAGATTTGTTCAAACTTACTTGATACTGGGCAGTATTCATCTTTTGCTTACCCTTGTTAAGTTTACCAGTTTTGGACCTTCTCAGTTCAAGTGTTCACTGTCAGGAACATTGTATATTTTAAGGGTTCACTTCATTTTGATCTCTATGGGTAAATGGAAATGGATCTCAAAATCAAACAATGTTTGTGCTAGCTGCTTGAAACTTCACAAACTCAATCAATTCCCTGTCAGTACTCTCTGATTTCTTACTTGTGAAAGTATCCAAAAGCTAAAGCATGCAAAAAAATAATTCTTTGAGAGCACTTTAGGAGACAACAGAAAAATTCATGTGCTGAACTACATCCCCCAGTCATTTGGTCAGATTTCTTTGATACTGCACAGTATTCATCTGTTAGCTTGTCCCACTAGTCTCAACAAGTTTTGAACTTTTATGATAAAGGTTCTCTAAACAGGTTAGGGTTAGTTTTAGGGTTAGGGTTAGGGCTAGTGTTAGAGTGAGTGTTAGGGTTAGAGTTAAATTAGTTTTGTTCAAATTTCTTTGATATTGGGCAGGAGTCATCTTTCACCTAACCTTACTATATTCATCAGTGTTGGGCCTTCTTGGTTCAAAGTTCACTGTCAGGAACAGTTTGAGTTTTAAGGTTTAACTTCATTTGAATCTATACACATAAATGGAAATGGAGCTAGGAATCAAACAGGTTTTGTGCTATCTTCCTTATACTTCACAAACTCAATCTGTTCTCTGTGAGCACTCTGTGCTTTCTTCCTTGTAAATGTAGCTCTAAGCACAAGCATGCCAAAATAACTTTATCCAAGAGAACTTTATGAGAAACCAGGGAAGTATCTATGTCCTGAAATACCTCCCCCAAATTATTTGGTCAGATTTGTTTGATACTGCACAGGATTCATCTGCAAGCTTGCTGCCCTGGGTTCCCCAAGTTTGGAACTTTTATGATCAAAGCTCTATAAACAGGATAGGTTTAGGATTAGTGTTATATTTAGGACTAGAGTTAGAATTAGTGTTAGGGTTAGAGTTATTTTTGTTCAAATTTCTTTGATTCTGGGCAGGATTTCTCTTTTACCTAGCCTTATTATGTTCCCCAGTTTTTGGCCTTCTAATTTCAATTGTTCACTCTCAAGAACAGTTTGTATTTTAAAGTTTCACTTCAAGTTGTTCTATATGGGTAAATGGAAATGGAGGTGGTAATCAAACAGGGTTGGTGCTAGGTGCTTGATATTTCACACACTCAATCTGTTCTCTGTTGGCACTCACTGGTTTCATCCTAGTGAAAGTTTTCCAAAGCCATGGCAATGAAAAGAACACTATCCAAGAGCACTTTAGGAAAAAACAGGTAAATAGGCATGTAATGAAACACCTCCCCCAATTATTTTGTCAGATTTTTTCTATACTGGGCATGATTCATCTGGTACCTTGCCCTACTAGGCACAACAAGTTTGGGTCTTCTATAATCAAAGGTTCTCTAAAGAGGTTAAGGTTAGTGTTAGGGTTAGGTTTAGGCTAGGGTTAGAATTAGTTTGGGGTTAGAGTTAGT